>NC_083716.1:69540515-70140515 GCF_028564815.1 Eubalaena glacialis
CCAATCCAAAAATGGGTAGAAGACCTATATAGGCATTTCTCCAGAGAAGACATACAGATGGCCAAGAAGCACATGAAAAGCTGCTCAATATCACTAATTATTAGAGAAATGCAAATCAAAACTACAATGAGGTGTCACCTCACACCAATTAGAATGGGCATCATCAGAAAATCTACAAACAACAAATGCTGGAGAGGGTGTGGAGAAAAGGGAACCCTCTTGCACTGTTGGTGGGAATGTAAATTGATACAGCCACTATGGAGATCAGTATGGAGGTTCCTTAAAAAACTAAAAATAGAATTACCATGTGATCCAGCAATCCCACTACTGGGCATATACCCAGAGAAAACCATAATTCAAAAAGACACATGCACCCCAATGTTCACTGCAGCGCTATTTACAACAGCCAGGGCATGGAAGCAACCTAAGTGTCCATCAACAGATGAATGGATAAAGCAGTTGTGGCACATATATACAATGGAATATTACTCAGCCATAAAAAGGAACGAAATTGGGTCATTTGAGGAGACGTAGATGGATCTAGAGACTGTCATACAGAGTGAAGTAAGTCAGAAAGAGAAAAACAAATATCGTATATTAACACATATATGTGGAACCCAGAAAAATGGTACAGATGAACCGGTTTGCAGGGCAGAAATTGAGATACAGATGTAGAGAACAAACGTATGGACACCGAAGGGGGAAAGAGGCCATGGGGTGGGGGTGGTGGTGTGATGAATTGGGTGAATGGGATTGACATGTATACACTGATGTGTATAAAATTGATGACTAATAAGAACCTGCTTTATAAAAAAATAAATAAAATTCAAAAATTCAAAAAAAAAAAAAAAGAACTACCAGTCTTGGCAGCCTAGATATATAGCATGCCTTGGTAAAATTAAAATATTTAATTTATTTATTATAAAGTCCATTGTGGGTAAAGATACAAAAACTGAAGACCTAGTAGAAAACTAAGATTGTAAGTGTTACCCAAAAACTGTGTTCTTCTCTTGGTGGGTATGGAACCGAAAGACACAACCAAGCCAAAAATTGGGAGAAAGAAGGATTTATTACTTACAGCAAGTAAGGAGAACCCTGGGGATCTTTCCCAGAGTAGCATCTCCCCAGTAGCAAAATAGGGGAAGTTTTAAGCATATTTATGAAGGGGCTTGAGAAGAGAATTCAGCATAGAATTGGGGCAAAGGCTGACAGAGTCCAAGCTTTAGTTGATTGAAGTCTTGAGGGTCAGAAAAGGTCAACATCGTCATTCCATCCTCCACCTGGGTGGGGGCCTTAGTTCCTGCAGAACTCAAAGATATGTATCAGATTATTATGTATATCCCTTGAGGAGGAACACAGGCTCTGTTTTATCGCTTGCTGAACTATTGTTTCTTGACTGCTTTTCTTTCCTGCATTCTCTCACTTCCCTTAAGATCATTAATTACTGAGACCTGTTTCAGGACAGGCATTGTGGCCAGACTTAGATCACAAAATGGCTTAGGCAAAAAATGGCCTAGTTCTCTTTCTCCGGGGACACCCTACCCTATCTGCTTACACAAGTACTATGCTAAGATTAGATTTTTTTACTGCTGTGGTGTTTCCAGATAAAAATGGAACTTTTAATGCCATAATAATAATTTTCTTATTCATTTGACTTTAAATATCAGCCATGGAAATGGATTACTTTTATACCACTTTGGGTTCCCAGACATATTACAAAGGCCCAAAATAGGCAGATGGAAATGAGTGGTTTTCAATGCTTTTAGAGTGAAATCTGAAGCATCTCTTCCTCATTTTTTGGTGAGATCTAAGGGGATCTTTTTCTGTACCATCCTCCAATGGCAGTAATGACTCAGGGTCTCCAGGCCTTTTCCCTAGTCACTGCATCATCTGATGGGATAAATGGGGCAGCTAAACAGGGAACCTACTCAGAATGGTGGAAGTCATAGCTACAAATGGAATATCCCTCAAGGCATAGAACTCAGGTAAAAGCCCCATTCACTGGTCCCTAGACATGCTGTGCAAGTGTGTGTATGTATGTATGTGTGGTTTGTTGATGAAAAATTAATCAGCTGATCTAAGACAGAAATGGAAAATTTTATTCGAGCCAAATTTAAGGATTATAACCTGGGAAGAGCATATCAGAAAGGTCTGAGAACTGTCCCACCAGTTAGAAGTCAAGGCACAGTTATATAAATTTTTTGAGGCAGAGGGCTATACATTAAGTGATGTATTATTGACAGTTACACAATCCAGACCTAAGTGTCATTGTGGCCCTTACAAAATCAAGAGGGAATGTTATCTTTTAAGGAACTGTCTTGTTGGTTCTAGGAGAATGTTGCTCTTTATGGTTGAGCAAGTATTTCTGCTGATGGGTAAATTTGGTCGTTCCACAATACAGATACACTTCTCAGTAGGTGGGAAAGAGGAGGCCAAATGGCAGAGAAAATTTTTGATATTTAAATTTTTCTTGTCTTGCCATAAAATATGAATTTTATTTCACAGGTTGCACGGTTATAATCCGCTAAATACTACAGTCAAGGGCTTCAATGTATAAGCTTTATAATGTTTGATAACTATCATATTAGTTAGCTACTGCTGAATAACAAATCACCTCACCATTCAGAAATTTAACATAACAATCATTTATTATTGATCATTAGTTGAACAGTCAGCTGGATGGTTCTGCAGTTCTGAGATGGGCTGGGAAGAGGTCTCTCATGTGTCTGTGGGACTGCTAGGTGCTTTACTGATCTTGGCTGGACTGTCCCCTATGTATAGGGCCTCAGCTGGAACATCTGTGCCAATTTGGCTTTCCTGCACACATCTCATCTTCTAAGATGCTAGCCCACGTATGTTGTAATGGCAAACACAGAGGAGGAAGAGAGCTTGGAAGCCCACAGTCTCTTGAGGTTTAGACTTGGAACAGACATACCAGCTTTTCTGTCACATTCTATTGGCCAAAACAATTTTAAAAAAAAAGAAAAGAAAATCTAGTCCATATGTAAGGTGTGAGAAGACAGACTACCCTTCTTGATGGGAGAAGTTGCAAAATCATGCTGCAAAAGTGGAGGATACAGGACAGGGTGAAGGATTGGGGTCATTTCTGCAGTTAATCTACTGCATCTAATAAGGAAAATTACAAAATCATAATTAACAAATGTTCATCCACAAATCAAGCATTATTTCAACTTCATTACTGCCATATTAAGTATTAATAAATCTTCCTTTGCATTTGAAAAAATAGGTTATCAAAGTACAAGTATTCCTGAGAACAGATGATGCTTGTGAATCACAGTGTGGTGGCCGGGAGAATATACCTTGTAGACTTTCAACTACAGGGAGTGTAATTGACCAAGACCCCCAGCTGCTGTGCCCTAAAAACCATCTCTGCATTTTCACTGAAGCCATGCTTCCCATGAACTGCTCCCAACCAGTGACTGAGCAAGACAGAGATACTAACTCAGACCAGTTTCTGGGAGACATGGGCCTCCTCTGATAGCTAACTTTATGTCAAGAACTTCCCAGTAGCCTTGCCAAAACTTTCTTCGACTGTACAGTACCGGAGGAGCTTTCCACCCAAATTTTTCTCCCTCTCTCCTTTGGAGTCAGCCTATAATTGTGGTCTGATGATGCTTCCAGCTTCTCCTGGCACCCATCTTCCCAGCATCCCATTTTCTCTCACATGGATGTTTTCCCTAATAAATTCCTTGTACATTTATTCCTGTCTTGGCATTCACAATGGACTTCTCAGAGAACTTGCACTAATTCAGAGAGCAAACCACTAATTAAGAACATTATAAGAGACTTTCAAGTTGTTTTTACAGATCTACAGAAAGATAAATGTTGACATAATATATCTATGTGTGTTTATAGCTCTATCTGTATCTCTTTATCTCTGTCTGGGATGGTAGAGTGTGGGTAATACTTATATGTTTGATATTTTGTTTGGTGTAATCTCTGTAAGGAAAGAGTTTTCAGGGACTCTAAGGTCTTAAAGTGATCCTAGTGTGTGCCATGGGAGGAGTGAAGTGAGGTCAGGCACTTACTGAGTTCTTATTGTATTCTTGACTTGCTTCCATATGCAAAATATCCAGAAATTAGAGTGTGCATTTTTCCCCATAATGATTCCATGGGTACTTTGAAACAGTTTGTTTCTTCTTTTTCCTGTGATTAGTACGTTGGGTGCTTTTGTTACTGTTATTGTCTCTCTGCCAACTATCACTCATGTACTTATGTGACAGCTGTGTAAATCACTAAACTGTTGGCAGGCCTTAATGATCCAATTAAACAATACTGCCTAATTGGTCCTGGTCATAAAACCCGTAGGGAGACTATTGGAAAAGTGGCTGTGATTGACTGAAGTGAGAAAGAATGCTCAACCCGTTGAACAGTGTCCCAGGATATTTGTTATATGTGTGTATATATACAAATTTGAGTGTATGGTGTATACGTATCCACAGACACATGTTTATATTATAAATATATGTGGTCCTCTTTAAACATTACTAGTTTCATTACACAGAGAGAATGGAAGTCCTGTCTAGGTGAGGACTGGAAAAAAAGATTCTGAGAGTCCTTTAAACTGGAGTTATTTTTGTAACAGTCTTATTGAGATATAACACACATACCATACAATTCACCCATTTAAAGTGTAAAATTCAGTGGCTTTTAGTATATTCACAGAGTTGTGCAATCATCACCATAATCAATTTTAGAATATTTTTTATCAGCTCAGAGAGAAATCCCATACCTGTTAGCTTTTGCACTTCTACCCCATCTTTCCATCCTACAGCCCTAGGCAAACACTAGGCTACTATGGAGGTGCCTATTCTGGACATTTCATACAAATAGAATCCTCCAGTAGTTCTTCCTTTGTGACTAGCTTCTTAGCCTTGTGTTTTCAAGGTTTATCCTGCTGTAACATGTATTGGTATTCATTTCTTTTTATTGTTGAATAATATTCCATTGTATGGCTATACCACATTTTATTTATCCTTTCATTAGTTGATTCATACTGGGGTTATTTCCACATTTTAGCTATTATAGATAATTCTGTCCTGAACATTTATGTGCAATATTTTGTGCAGACATATGTTTCCACTTTTCTTAGGTATGTACCAGAAGTATATTACTGGAGCATATGATAACTCTATGCTTCACCTTTATAGGAACTGCTAGACTGTTTTCCAATGTGGCTGCACCAATTTGCATGTGAGGGTTCCAATTTTTCCACATCCTCACCAACACTTTTTATTGTCTGTCTTTTTTATTCTAGGCATCCTAATGGGTGTGAAGTGGTACACTGTGGTTTTGATTTGCATTTCTCTAATGAATTATAATGATGAACATCATTTCATATTCCATTTGTATATATCTTTGGAGAAATATCTATTCAGATCCCTTGCCCACTTTTAAATTGGGTTATTTAGCTTTTTATTGTTGAGTTGTAATAATTCTTTTTTGTATTCTAGATACAATCCCTTTTCAGATATGTGATTTGCAAATATTTTTCCCCAGTCTGTGGGTTGTATTTTTATTTTATTGATGATGTTTTTCAAGGCACAAAAGTTTTTTATCTTTGATGAAGTCCAACTTATCTACTTTGTTACTTGTGTTTTTGTTGTGCAACTAGAACTGTATAGAAGACCAATCTATGTGTTTCCTCCACATTGGGAATGGCTAGGTTTTCTCTCACTTAGCAGTGGTATTACAAGTAGTGGATCCCTGGCGCACTGTGTAAAGAAAGCTTCTGAAGCTAATTCCACGTTTACTAGGGAATAATGTTTGTCAAGGAAACAGAAATTGATAGTATTATGTATCCTTTATCACACATTCACAAAATTGATGTTTTATAAAAATGACTTATTTTTCTTGACTGCCTAAGAAGAAAAATGATGATACGTAGTTTGAAAAGGGTTTTAATGAGGAGCAAAGCTAATCAGGATGACATTTCTTCCTCTTATTTTTTCTCTTCAGTCCTGCCTTCTGCTTAATATTATTCATTTATTTACTCCACAGATGTTTATTAAGAATGTTTTACACATGTGATGTAGAGAATAAGACAGACGTGAGCCCTACCCATAAGGAGCATACATTATTTAGTGACCACCACCTCTCTTGCATTTTTGGCCTACTGCCTTTCATCATCCTTGACCCTTGGATGCCAAATAGCAGTTCTGGCATGAATATCTTAATGCTGCTTGGTCAGACCACATCCTCTAACCTAGGCTTATTAAGCTAAATGGTAAGACATACTGTCGGTGGCTAGTATCTGACAAAGGCAAGGCAGAAGGCGAATACGGTGGACAGTAATGCCCGAGGTACTTTCTCAGGATAAATGGGGTAGAATTGGAACAGTTCAAACTGTTGGTTACCAGACAATGGTTTCAACCCACCATCAGGTCTAGTTTGTGGAAACTATGATTATAGCACTTCTCAAAATCATTCCAACCTTGAAACAGAGCCAGAGACACTAATTGTAGACACATTTTGGTTGAGCGTTTCTTAAGGCCCTTTCCAGATTTATGCAACTTAATATCTGGTAATTTTTAAACTGATATTTAAAAATGACCAAATGAACAGAAAGTAACCTCATGACAAATCTTATTTTTAAAAATCCTTCTTTTCCCAAACTTACCATCAATAAGTACTAGTAATTTCAAGAACTAAAATTACTGACTCTTACTATGGTTAAAACCATTTGCTCTAATTGGACACATCTGTCTAGACCAGGTCCATTTCTAAATGTCTGATCTCATAAGATTGAGAGTGAGGGATGGCCTTACACAAGAACTGAAATTAAGCAACTTCAGAAATTTCTAACATAGCGTGAAGCTTGATAATAAATTTTGCATTTATACTTTTTTTTGTACTTAAAATATTCCAGACTTTAATTCATGACTCATTAATAAACCATTTCTTTTTAACAATGGATTTCAACACTATCTACATTTTACTAAATCATCAAACGGAAAGTGAAAAATTCCCTCAATTACCTGGACTTTTTTTTAACAATCATTTTGATATGATGATTGATCATAAATTTTCCTATGAATGAAAACATTTCGAGATTGTGATGATACTACTTCAGTAGCTTTTAAAACTACACACAACACATTTTTTGTTGTTTTTTCCTTTCTGCTGGAGGTAATAAGATAAAACATTGTTGAACATTTCATTTTAAATTGACTGGGTGACCATAAACTAATAGACAGATACATAAATACTCAATTGGTTCTGTTTGTAATTTACACATTTACCTGCAGGCAGGAAGCCATACTAGAAAATTAGAGAAGGAAAAGAGGTGGTTGTTCACCAATTTTTATCATCAAACTAATAGAGAGCTTTCTTCCCTTATAATGTAATTTCTGGTATTATATCTGATCCCTCCAGGATTCCGTTTGACATATGGCATTGAAAATAAGGTAATAACAAGCCCAGTGCTTGGGAAGATTGTTTCTTTTCATTTTTTTGCTATTTCATAAGCACATTCAGAATGTTTTTGATCAAGAGCCACAGTTTTATTTCCTACATTCGTATGGGAGTCTGAGTCTAATAGCCCCTGAATGGCCCAATTGACAAATCTATATGCGTGCAGAGGTGTGTGAGGCTTCAGAGAAAATGAAGTTGCTATATCTATTTTTTAAGAAGATGATAAAATGCTATTAAAATTTACCATCTTGACTTTAATTTTCCTAGTTATAGTAAAAGGATAAACTCAGTTGTTATCACAATTAAATGTAAAAAATGTGAAGTTTTTTCCTAATCTCTAATTGGCCAAACACCGATTTTTTGTTGATTAGAAAAAAATAAGGAGTATAATAAGCCTACGTGTTCAGTGTCAAAGGGAATTTTCAAGTGTTTAACCTCTTGATTCTAGGTAAACCATAGAAAGAATATTTTCAGCTCACTGAAAAATTTAGATTGATTTAATTTGGTTTGATGACTGGTATATAAATTAACAATTACATTTTATTTAAGTAATGCTACTTGGTATAAAGAAAAAAGTCTTAAGATTCAGACACTTGGGTTCTTGATCTAGCTCAGCCATTAATTAACAAGTCAGGAATGGTTTCTGCGCCTGAGACCTTAACTCTGTAAATTAAAGGGTGAGAGGTAAAGAGGTAATACGAGATGATCTATCAAATCCCTGTAGCTGAAAATGTCTACATTATCATAGAATTGTTCTTCTAAAATTGCCTTGATCATATTATTTGTATCCCTTTCTTCTAGGTTTTGTTGAAAATGTGAAATTAGGTGGTTTCTTAGCTATGCTGAGATTGCTTTAAATTTTCACTCTTATGTATTTTCATAATAAAATAAATATAAATAAATATAATGAGATTTAAAATAACTATTATGATTCTAAATTACGGCTACACTCCTTGCCCCTTTGAATTCTCTACCTTTAATGCATCTGGGGGGAGGAGGTTCCTCTCTCTGCCAGGGATATTTAACTAGGGATAAATATTTTAAATTGACAGCCCTGAAAAGAGAATGTAAAGGTGACCAGAGACATTCAAGTGAGGCTTTTTTTTTTTTTCTGGGGAGAAAAAAAAGGCATCCATTTGTCCTATGCAGTGAGGCCCTTTGAGCTTTTGCAAAGTGGGCTTCATGGTCAGGTGTGATGCCCCTGATACACTGCCAGTCACCTCCCCCCACGCAGCAGTTGGGGTAAGGGCTCTGAGCAAAGGCACGTTTTTGGGATTAGAGAGAGAGTCTTGAATATTCTAAAATGACTTTTTCATCATCTAAAACCCTGACAGGTGGATGATTTAGCTTCCCCTTTGGCATCATTGCCTTTCCTCTCAATGGTTTCTCACTACTCTCCCCCGGCTCTCTCTCCCTAGTACAGATGGTAGTTCCAAAGTTGTGAACCTAAGGAGAGAAACTTAGAGCTGTAAAAATAAGAAGGTTGTTTCTTCTCTGGATTTCTCTCACCAATGCAACCAGTGCTCCTGTCATGTCCTGTTTGTAAAGGGTGAGGGACAGTTGAGGGAATAGCAATGATAGGAAAAGTGAATTAATAACTAATATTTTGAATGTAAAAGTTTTTATGCGCCAGAGATGTGGGCTTTCCTTCTTGCTCTTAAATGCAAGGGGTTTGTTTTTGTTTTTGTTTTTTGTTTGTTTGTTTGGGGTTTTTTTTTTGGTTTTTAATTTTAATTGATGACTCTCTTTGATTTGAAACACACACACACTAGCTAGGCCCAAAGAACTGAGCAAAGGAAACATTGATCAGACACCAAAATCCAGGTACAAGTGAGCATCCAGCTAGAGGCAGTTCTGGAGAGGGAGTGAGACACTAAAGGAGGAAGGTGCCAGCCAGAGTCCTGCATAGGGAGGTAAGAACCAAGGTCTAGTTCAAGAGACAACCTGCTTAAGGCTCAGGGTAAGGGGAGATCAATATGTGCAAAAAGATCTAGATATTGAGTAAGTTAATTGAGCAGAGAGTGCCTGCCTTCTAATAAGAATTTACAATAATAATAATAGTGCTAATAGTCATATGGAGCTAGTAGATTATAATGAAAGCATAGACCCTGGAGAGAGATTGTCTGAGTTCACATCTCAGCATTGTTACTACTCGCTCTGTGACTTTGGGCTGGTTAATGAACCACTCTCTGTCTCAGTTTCCTGATGAGTACAATGGGATTAATGATCATGCTTACATTTAAAGGTTGTTCTAAGGATTAAGTAAGATAATATGTTTATGTAAAGTGTTTATTACAGTGGCTGGCACATCCCATAAATCTTGCTCTCATCATTCTTAAAATGACTTTAATATGAGAAAACTGAGGCACAGAGGAAAAAAATACACACCCACTCACTCACATGTTGCTTAAAAGACATCTTTAGGACTGAAAGTACTTTATTTTAAAATCTTTTGACACTGTTACTATTTTTCTCAAAGGAAGTTGATGCTCAGTACAAATTGGTTTTTTTCCCCTTATTTGTTTTTAATTCTAGTCATTCCCATCACTCATCAACTGTCAGTCGATCACAGGGAATATGAAGCAGTCCTCAACTACCCTGTACGGGGTAAAGATTATTGGTAGATTTTTATATCCCTTCATAAAGATTTTAGATTTCAAAGGTACTTTGTAGTATACCTTTAAAATTAAGGGGAGGGGGATATTGAAGCGAATTGGGCAAATTGGTGTTATTTTGACTCACAGAGATGGTTCCAAGGGGAAAGTTAGGTTCAAAGGACGATTGACGTATTCTAAGTTTCAGTGTGAGTGAATATTAGGGAGAATTTGACAGTGAGGCTAGAGCAGGAGATGCTCCATTAGCCAAAGGGAATTAATTTGGCTAATAAGCCAAATACAGGATTCATCACAAGCAATGATAAATGACTATATGTATAATATATCACCACTCAATTCTTTTATATTTTTTCCCTACATTGTTGGGAAGTAGCATGTACAGCAGAAAAAACATTTTTTAGACTAAGATAAAACCTGTATTCTAGTTGTGTCTCTATTTACAAGCTGTGAAATTTGGGGCATACCATCTCACCTGTCTGTGTCTTATTTTCTTAATTTATAAAATTGAGATCAGAATACTTGTGCTGCTTACTTCACAGATGAAGTGTGATAATACACGTTATACTCCTTTGTGAGCTATAAGATTGAATATACATATAAGGTGTTATTAGTCCTGATTGGTTAGAACATCTTTATATGTCTTTAGGTTGTAATATTTTAGGTCTCTCAAACGACATAAAGCAAGATTGCTTTTAATCACAGCATCAATACAACTCATAATGACAATTTTTCCATAATGCTTGTGTTGGGGATTGTACGTGAAGCCATCTGTAAGTTCACAGGGCCCTAGAGGTTTAGAATTAATAAGAGATCATTTGACTCAAGACTTCTCTGCCTCACTAGACTTAGATTAAATCAGAGGATTGGAAGAAAATCTACTCTTTGATCATGAAGACCAGATTCTTGCCACCTCTAAAATATTCTCAAGATTTGGGGAATATTTACCTAGTTCTCTCAGGTCTTTATTTACCACTTATAAGCATCCTGTTAAGGCAAGGAGCAAATTTATTAGTATAATATACCAGTTGAAAAAAGCATATATGCCTCTAAGAAAGAAATATTTTGATATATTTCCAAATCACAGTATCAGAGTTAAATTAATTAATATCCAAAGCCCTCTTGAAAGCATTATTGTGCTTGGTGATTTTGTCTTTGAAAGATTCACCACAAATTGTTGAAGATATATCTGTATGTGATATTTAAAATTCAAAGATCAAGCCTACTGTGAAAGGAAGGGAGAGGGGAAGGAATGAATGAAAGAAGGAAGAAAGGAAGGAAGTAAAGTACTAATTTTTATTGAAAACTGTGTACCTGGCTTTGCTTATGATGAGTAATTTAATCCTCTTGAAAACCCTGTGACATAGTTTTTTTGTTTGCATTTTACAAAAGAAAAAACTAATGTCCAGAAAGATTAAACAAGTTGATAGGGTCATATAGTTAGTAATGGCAGTGCTTGTGATCAGTAAAGTTTATCAAAGCCTCCTGCTTTTTTGCATATGCTGGTGGGACAAACACATATAAAAGGTACCATTTGCATATTACCTGCTATGACTACCCTGTACACAGTACTTTCCATGAGTGAGACACTGATTTAAGTACATTATGTATATCAACTCATTCGATTCTCTCAACAACCCTGTGTGGTAGAGACTATTGCCAATCAAGTTTACAGAAGAGGGGACTAAGCAGAGATAGGTTAAAAAACTTGCACAAGATTACTCAGCTAGAAAATATTAGGGGTGGAATTCAAATCCTGGCAGTCTGGCTCTAGAGTTCCTTTATATGTATGGTTTTTTAATCCCCAGAACAACTCTCTAAAGTAAGCCTTGTGTCTATTTTATAGATGAGGAAACTGAAAGTCAAGTAGCTTTCAGAGATAAGAGTCCAGTTTTCATTAGCTCCTGTCCAGAGGTGTTCCACTATACCTTTCAGCCTCACTGAACAGGAAGTAAGGGATAGATATCACTTAATCTCTTGTCCTGTTTTTTTAATTTTATACCTCAATTCCAAAAGAAAAGAAAAACTGGCTTGTTCATTTCTTATACCTATTAGAGTTTTCTCAAATGCCAGAAAATTTGAGACAAACACAGAGATACTATCATACTGGTTATGAATGCAGGATCTAGAGGCAGAATAAATTGAGTTTTTAGTCTTGCTTTCCACCTATTGGTTTGGTATCCTTGGACAGTTACTTAAACTTTCTAAGCTTCCATTTGTTCATCAATAAAATGGGAAATCATGGTAATATTTACATCACAGGGTTTTGATTGAGGTCTAAATGAGTTAATACTGATAAAGCTTATAAATACTTGTATAGTACCCATACATTCTAATCATTCAACTACTTTCATTAAAAAGATGTAAATGCTAAAAACAATCAAATAGTCACATCTTTGCATCATTATGATATCAGTTTAACTATATTAACTCAAATACCCATTTTTTTCAACTATCCATCATTATGTTCCAGGACTTAGTTCTTCAAAGGTAAGGAGAATACAGAGTCTGAACTTCAGTAATTTCTTATCTCCCAAGCAGAGCACTCCACAAAACATATACGTCAGAACCTTAATCCTTCCCAATGTTCCACAAGGAAAGTGTTTCATAGAATGTTTCTGTAGACTATCTGCTTATTGGAGATTCATACTATGCATTGAATATTAAAGACTCGAAGAAGATCAGCATTAGAGTGATCTGTGAACTTGGTTTAATTCAACAATTCTCCAGCTTAATTATTAAGGGATACTTTTTTTTTTCCTGGTATACCAAGTAATATCCCATAAAATTATTAGTACAATAAACATAATTTGGTAAATATAATTCCTTTCCAAGTACTCTTTTTTTCTTTTATTTATTCCTGTTCCTTTCTTAACTTGGACTCTTGAATGATTTCTTCTTACATTATTTGGGAGAACAAAATCACCATCTTGTGCTTCTAGTATAATTGCCAGGTATGTTTACTAAACAAAAATCAAACCACTTGTGACTGTTGGCAGAAAAATTGACTGCTTTGTCCCAAAACACATCTATAAACCTGCCTATGTATTTAAAATAAATAAGTGATATCATATTATCCACTAGTAGAGTATGAGGAAAGAAAAAGCAGTGGGCAAAATAAGGACCCTAGAAGCCAAATATAGGAATATCTTTCATGACATTGGACCAGTCCACTCTGCTAACTATTTTAAATGATGTTTATTAGTGTTTATAATAATAAGGTTATAAATAAGGAAATATCTCTGCTTATCTTAAAGAAAATGGCAAATTTAGTAGACGGATATTGAACCATAACACAAAATTGAAGGAAAAATTGAACAACCAAGGACTCAGAAAGGAAAGCAACAAAGGTAGTCTTCCGGGGATCTTAGTATTAAGAATTGCCTGATACTCTCTCGAGATATTTGCCATTAACAGCACTAAACTCCTAATTTCTAGTTTCTGTTACTCTGTTGCCTAAATACAGTATCCCCTTGGAAAGAATATGACAGAATATACTAGCAAACAAGTATAGAGGGAGTTAGGAGAGGACTGTGGATCTATTAAGAAATGGGCACATGAGGCAAAGTAAAGGTGGAAAAAATATGAAAGATCAATGAGACATTTTTTGTGCTTCAGAATATTTTAATAAAGTTTTAGATACTTTTTAAACAACAAGGAATATTTAGTTACGCTTGCTTGAGGGTTTCTTGGAAATGAATGGATAGAGGAGATTCTTCAGTAGGGTATGATTCCCTGGCACACCACTAGAATCTGTGCCATTTGCTTAATCTTGTCTGCATACCTACTTACTTTATTTCACGATTATTTAATGAGCACCTAATATAACCAGGTACTTTGCTAGGTGCTAGGAATAAAAAGGTAAAAATGATAGACATGATTTCTGTTCTCATGATGCTTAATGATTGTGAGACAGAAAAATAGACAGTTGCAATATAATTTGATAAATGATTAGGGAAGAAATGTGGCAGCATCTAGGCCTAACTGGTTCTGTACACATTTTAGCACCTGTGACACAAATGATTGTTATCTTTATATTTTCTGAGTGGTGGTTGTTCCCAATTCACCTCAGATGAGAGACTATCTGGTTTACTTGGCCAGGCTTGAGCCTGGCTTTAATAAATCCAATCAAGTTAGCATATAAACTTACACTGTAGTAATGTACTTCCAGTGCCTTATGATTTGTCACATTCAAAGCCATCTAACAGTTCAAGGAGAAAGATTTAGCATATTTTTTTGTTGTTTTTGAGAGATATTTGGCAGACTTTTTGTATAACTTACGAGAAAGAAGTAGAAAATTGGAAATTATGAAGAAAAAAGGGTCAGAGAGGAGAAGAAACTAATATATTTTTATTCTAAATATATGCTAATATGTATTCAGTTAAGAGCAAAGTGACTCTATCCACACAGGAAAGAACTAACCAAGGATATGAATCAGTGCTCGAATAAAAAAAGAAATAGGTCAAATGGCATGTAATTCATTCTGTTTAAATTCAGGTTAAAACAAAAAATGTTTCCGCAGTGAAACCATTGGATCATGAAGTACCTTCCTCGAGGAAAGCCTGGTCTTGACAAGGATTTAAAGATTTTATAGTTTGATGCATTTTAAATAGGTCAATTCACTCGTGATAAATGTGTCCTTTTCCACAACTGAAAAGAAGAAGATTTCAGGGAAGAAAGGCAGTGAGGTGTCAATAACAAGCACTGTGCTCAAAAAGAAGAAGAAAGAGCACTGTCCTGCCTTTCAACTCTTCTTAAGCCTATCCATAACTCAAAACATACGAAAAGACTGTCTGTAACCGTGTCAAGAATGATTAAATATACTGCCAAACATTCCATGATTAAACTTTTGGTCAGCGGACAATATGCTAAGGACAGAAATCTTTGGTGCATAAAATAAAGACACCCAGGGCAGGAAATTTCATGGAGTTATGGAGCTTAGTCATGAAGGCTTAGGGCAAAAGACTGTAATGTCAACATAACAACTATCTCAAGAAAGATTCTGCTGTGAAAGCAATTGTAAAACAACTGGAGATATAGCTCTCCTTTATTTTATCTTTAAATTATTGGACTTATTTTTTGGACCACTATTATATTTGCAGAAAATTTGAGCAAATAGTATTGAGAGAGAGTTCCATATACCTCCTCTCCCCACAGTTTTCTCTAATAACATCTTGCATTAGTGTGGCATATGTGTTATATTAATGAACCAATCTTGATACATAACAATTAAAGTCCATAGTTTACATTAAGATTCACTCTTTGTGTTTAAGAGTTCTATGGGTTTTAACAACTGCATATTGTTGTGTATCCATCATTACAGTGACATACAGAATAGTCTAACTACCCTAAAAATTTCCCTGTGCTTCACTTCTTTATCGCTTCCCTACCTGCCTCCTCTCCTCCCGATTTTCTAACTGCTGGCAGCCACTGGTGTTTTTACTATCTCCATAGTTTTGTCCTTTTCTAGAATGTCATATAGTTGGAATCATGCAGTATGTAGCCTTATAAGACTAGCTTTTTTCACTTAGCAATATTCATTTAGGGTTCTTCCTTTCTTTTTATGGCGCAATGCTTATTTCTTTCGGTTGCTGAATAAGATTACATTGTATAAATGCATCCTGGTTGTTTATCCATTTACTTATTTTTTTTAAATTTAATTTTTTTATACACCAGGTTCTTACTAGTTATCCATTTTATACATAATAGTGTATATGTGTCAATCCCAATCTCCCAATTCATCAGAGCACTGCCACCCACCACCCCTGCCGCTTACCCCCTTTGGTGTCCATATGTTTGTTCTCTACATCTGTGTCTCAATTTCTGCCCTGCAAAACGGTTCATCTGTACCACTTTTCTAGGTTCCACATATATGCGTTAATATACAATATTTGTTTTTCTCTTTCTGACTTACTTCACTCTGTATCAGTCTCTAGATTCATCCACGTCTCTACAAATGACCCAATTTCGTTCCTTTTTATGGCTGAGTAATATTCCATTGTATATATGTACCACAAATTCTTTATCCATTTGTCTGTCAATGGGCATTTAGGTTGCTTCCATGACCTGGCTATTGTAAATAGTGCTGCAATGAACATTGGGGTGCATGTGTCTTCTTGAATTATGGTTTTCTCTGGGTATATGCCCAGTAGTGGTATTGCTGGGTCATATGATAATTCGATTTTTAGTGTTTTAAGGAACCTCCATACTGTTCTCCATAGTGGCTGTATCAATTTACATTCCCACCAACAGTGCAAGAGGGTTCCCTTTCCTCCACACCCTCTCCAGCATTTCTTGTTTGTAGATTTTCTGATGATGTCCATTCTAACTGGTGTGAGGTGAGTTTGAGAAGGATGGGGATTAGCTCTTCTCTAAATGTTTGATAGAATTCACCTGTGAAGCTCTCTGGTCCTGGACTTTTGTTTGTTGGAAGATTTTTAATCACAGTTTCAATTTCATTACTTGTGATCCATTTGTTCATATTTTCTGTTTCTTCCTGGTTCAGTCTTGGAAGGTTATACCTTTCTAAGAATTTGTCCATTTCTTCCAGGTTGTCCATTTTATTGGCATAGAGTTGCTTTTAGTAGCCTCTTAGGATGCTCTGTATTTCTGCGGTGTCTCTTGTAACTTCTCCTTTTTCAGTTAGAATTTTACTGATTTGAGTCCTCTCCCTCTTTTTCTTGATGAGTCTGGCTAATGGTTTATCAATTTTGTTTACCTTCTCAAAGAACCAGCTTTTAGTTTTATTGATCTTTGCTATTGTTTTCTTTGTTTCTATTTCATTTCTCTCTGCTCTGATCTTTATGATTTCTTTCCTTCTAGTAACTTTGGGTTTTGTTTGTTCTTCTTTCTCTAGTTCCTTTAGGTGTAAGGTTTGATTGTTTATTTGAGACTTTTCTTATTTCTTGAGGTAGGCTTGTATTGCTATGATCTTCCCTCTTAGAACTGCTTTTGCGGCATCCCGTAGGTTTTGGATCGTCGTGTTTTCATTGTCATTTGTCTCTAGGTGTTTTCTGATTTACTCTTTGATTTCTTCAGTTACCTCTTGGTTATTTAGTAACGTATTGTTTAGCCAACATGTGTTTGTGTTTGTTACGTTTTTTTCCCTGTAATTCATTTCTAATCTCATGGCGCTGTGGTCAGAAAAGATGCTTGATATGATTTCAATTTTCTTAAATTACTGAAGCTTGATTTGTGACCCAAGATGTTATCTATCCTGGAGAATGTTCTGTGCACGCTTGAGAAGAAAGTGTTATCTGCCGTTTTTGGATGTAATGTCCTATAAATATTAATTAAATCTATCTGGTCTGTTGTGTCATTTAAAGCTTGTGTTTCCTTAGTAATTTTCTGTTTTGATGATCTGTCCATTGGTGGAAGTGAGGTGTTAAAGTCCCCCAGTATTATTGTGTTACTGTCAATTCCCTCTTTTATAGCTGTTAGCAGTTGCCTTATGTATTGAGGTGCTCCTATGTTGGAAGCATATATATTTATAATTTTTATATCTTCTTCTTGGATTGATCCCTTGATCATTATGTAGTGTCCTTCCTTGTCTCTTGTAACATTCTTTATTTTAAAGTCTATTTTATCTTATATGAGTATTGCTACTCCAGCTTTGTTTTGCTTTCCATTTGCATGGAATATCTTTTTCCATCCTCTCACTTTCAGTCTGTATGTGTCCCTAGGTGTGAAGTGGGTCTCTTGTAGGCAGCATATATATGGGTCTTGTTTTGTATCCATTCAGCAAGCCTGTGTTTTTTTGTTGGAGCATTTAATCCATTCACGTTTAAGGTAGTTATTGATATGTATGTTCCTATGACCATTTTCTTAATTGTTTTGGGTTTGTTTTCATAGGTCCTTTTCTTCTCCTGTGTTTCCCACTTAGAGAAGTTCCTTTAGCATTTGTTGTAGAGCTGGTTTGGTGGTGCTGAATTCTCTTAGCTTTTGCTTGTCTGTAAAGCTTTTGATTTCTCCATTGAATCTGCATGAGATCCTTGCCGGGTAGAGTAATCTTGGTTGTGGGTTCTTCCCTTTCATCACTTTAAATATTTCATGCCACTGCCTTCTGGCTTGTAGAGTTTCTGCTGAGAAATCCACTGTTAACCTTATGGGAGTTCCCTTGTATGTTATTTGTTGTTTTTCCCTTGCTGCTTTCAATAATTTTTCTTTGTCTTTAATTTTTGCCATTTTGATTACTATGTGCCTCGGTGTGTTTCTCCTTGGGTTTATCCTGCCTGGGACTCTCTGCGCTTCCTGGACTTGGGTGGCTATTTCCTTTCCCATGTTAGGGAAGTTTCTGACTATAATCTCTTCAAATATTTTCTCTGGTCCTTCCTCTCTCTCTTCTCCTTCTGGGACCCCTATAATGCGAATGTTGTTGCGTTTAATGTTGTCCCAGAGGTCTTGTAGGCTGTCTTCATTTCTTTTCATTCTTTTTTCTTTATTCTGTTCCATAGCAGTGAATTCCACCATTCTGTCTTCCAGGTCACTTATGTGTTCTTCTGCCTCAGTCATTCTGCTATTGATTCCTTCTAGTGTAGTTTTCATTTCAGTTATTGTATTGTTCATCTCTGTTTGTTTGTTCTTTAATTGTTCTAGGTCTTTGTTAAACATTTCTTGCATCTTCTCAATCTCTGCCTCCATTCTTTTTCCGAGGTCCTGGATCATCTTCACTATCATTATTCTGAATTCTTTTTCTGGAAGGTTGCCTGTCTCCACTTCGTTTGGTTGTTTTTCTGGGGTTTTATCTTTTTCCTTCTTCCGGTACATAGCCCTCTGCCTTTTCATCTTGTCTATCTTTCTGTGAATGTGGTTTTTTCCCACAGGCTGCAGGATTGTAGTTCTTCTTGCTTCTGCTGTCTGCCCTCTGGTGGATGAGGCTATCTAGGAGGCTTGTGCAAGTTTCCTGATGGGAGTGACTGGTGGTGTTGCTCTGGTGGGCAGAGCTCAGTAAAACTTTAATCCACTTGTCTGCTGATGGATGGGGCTGTGTTCCCTCCCTGTTGGTTGTTTGGCCTGAGGCGACCCAGCACTGGAACCTACCGGGGCTCTTTGGTGGGGCTAATGGCGGATTCTGGGGGGGCTCACGCCAAGGAGTACTTCCCAGAATTTCTGCTGCCAGTGTCCTTGTCCTCATGGTGAGACACAGCCACCCCCTGCCTCTGCAGGAGACCCTCCAACAGTAGAAGGTACGTCTGGTTCAGTCTCCACTGGGGTCACTGCTCCTTCCCCTGGATCCCGATGCACACACTACTCTGTGTGTGCCCTCCAAGAGTGGATTCTCTGTTTCCCCCAGTCCTGTCAAAGTCCTGCAGTCAAATCACACTAGCCTTCAACGTCTGATTCTCTAGGAATTCCTCCTCCCATTGCCGGACCCCCAGGTTGGGAAGCCTGATGTGGGGCTCAGAACCTTCACTCCAGTGGGTGGAGTTCTGTGGTATAAGTGTTCTCCAGTTTGTGAAACATCCACCCAGCAATTATAGGATTTGATTTTATTGTGATTGCACCCCTCCTACCATCTCATTGTGGCTTCTCCTTTGTCTTTGGATGTGGAGTGTCTTTTTTGGTGAGTTTCAGTGTCTTCCTGTCGATGATTGTTCAGCAGTTAGTTGTGATTCTGGTGCTTTTGCAAGAGGGAGTGAGAGCACGTCCTTCTACTCTGCCATCTTGAACCAATCTCTATCCATTTACTTATTAAAGGACATTTTGGATGCTTCCAATTTCTGGTGTTTATGGTTAAAAGTGCTAAAATATCCATATGCAGGTTTTCGTGTGGGCAAGTTTTCAACTCAGTTATGTACATACTTAAAAGAGTGATTGCTAGATTGTATGATAAAAGTACACTTACCTTTGTAAAAAACTGCCAAACTGTCTTCCAAAGCTGTATCATTTTTCATTCCCACCAGCAATGAATGAGAGTTCCTGTAGTTCCGCCTCCTCACCAATAGATACTGTCAGTTTTTTTTTAAGCTATATTGATAGTTATGTAGTTGTAGCTCATTGTTGTTTTAGTTTGCAGTTCCCTGGTGATAAATTATAGTTTCATTTTAATTTGTTCCAAAAAATTTTTACTGCTCTTGAAGCTCTGCTTTGATCTGTGTGTTATAATTTTTTTCTTTCTTTTTTTGAAGTATAGTTGTTTTACAGTGTTTCAGGTGTACAGCAAAGTAATTCAGTTATTCATATATACACATATTCTTTTTCAGATTATTTTCCATTATAGGTTATTACAATATATTGGATATGGTTCCCTGTGCTATATATACAGAAAGTCCTTGTTGTTTATCTATTTTTATATATAGTAATGTGTATCTCTTAACCCCAAATTCCCAATTCATCCCTCCCCTCTTTCACCTTTGGTAACCACAGATTTGTTTTCTATGTCTGTGAGTCTATTTCTATCTTGTAAATAAGTTCATTTGTATCATTTCTTTTTAGATTCCAAATATAAGTGATGTCATATGGTGTTTGTCTTTCTCTGTCTGACTTACTTCACTTAGTGTGATAACTTCTGGCTGCATCCATTTTGATGCAAAAGGCATTATTCCATTCATTTTATGGCTAAGTAGTATTCCATTGTATATATATACCACATCTTCTTTATCCATTCACCTGTCAATGGGCATTTAAGTTACTTCCATGTCTTGGCTATTGTAAGTAGTGCTGCTATGAATATTGGGGTGCATTATCTTTTTGAATTAGAGTTTTCATCTTTCCCAGGTATATGCCCAGGAGTGGGATTCCTGGATCGTATGGTAGCTCTATTTTTAGTTTTTTAAGGAACCTCCATACTGTTCTCCATAGTGGCTGTACCAATTTACATTCCCACCAACAGTATAGGAGAGTTTCCTTTTCTCCACACCCTCTCCAGCATTTATTTTTTGTAGGCTTTTTGATGATGGCCATTCTGATGGGTGTGAGGTGATACGTCATTGTAGTTTTGATTTGCGTTTCTCTAATAATTATCAATGTTGAGCATCTTTTCATGTGCCTGTTGGCCATCTGCATGTCTTCTTTGGAGAAATGTCTATTTAGGTCTGCTCATTTTTTGATTGAGTTGTTTGTTTTTGTTGTTGTTGTTTTTTGATATTGAGCTATATATACTGTTTGTATATTTTGGAAATTAAGCCCTTGTTGGCTGCATTGTTTGCAAATATTTTCTCCCATTCTGTAGGTTGTCTTTTCATTTTCTTTATGGCTTCCTTTGCTGTGCAAAAGCTTTTAAGTTTAATTAGGTTCCATTTGTTTATTTTTGCTTTTATTTCCATTACTCTAGAAGACAGATCCAAAAAAATATTGCTGTGAGTTATGTCAAAGAGTGCTCTGCCTATGTTTTCTTCTGAGAGTTTTAGAGTATCCAGTCTTACATTTAGGTCTTTTATCCATTTTGAGTTTATTTTTGTATATGGTGTTAGAGAATATTCTAATTTCATTCTTTTACATGTAGCTGTCCAGTTTTTCCGTCACCACTTATTGAAGAGACTGTCTTTCCTCCATTGTATATTCTTGCCTTCTTTGACGTAGATGAATTGACTGTAAGTGTGTGGGTTTTTTCCTGGGCTTTCTATCCTCTTCGATTGATCTATGTGCTTGTTTTTGTGCCATACTGTTTTGATTACTGTAGTATAGTCTGAAGTCAGGGAGTGTGTTTCCTCCAGCTTCGTCTTTCTTTCTCAAGACTCTTTTGGCTCTTCTGGGTCTTTTGCACTTCTAGACCATTTTTAAATTTTTTTGTTCCAGGTCTGTGAAAAATACTGTTGGTAATTTGATAGGGATTGCATTTAATCTGTTGATTGCCTTGGGTAGTATGGTCATTTTGACAATGTTGATTCTTCCAATCCAAGAACACAATGTATCTTTTCATCTGTTTGTGTGGTCTCAATTTCTTTCATCAGTGTCTTACAGTTTTCTGAGTACAGGTCTTTTACCTCCTTAGGTAGGTTTATTCCTAGGTATTTTACTGATTGATTTATTGATTGATTGATTGATGCAGTGGTAAATGGGATTGTTTCTTTAGTTTCTCTTTCTGATCTTTCATTGTTACTGTATAGAAATGCAACAGATTTCTATGTATTAATATTGCATCCTGCAACTTTACCGAATTCATCAGTGAGGTCTAGTAGTTTTCTGGTAGTGTCTTTAGGATTTTCTATGTATAGTATCATGTCATCTGCAAACAGTGACAGTTTTACTTCTTTTCAGTTTGGATTCCTTTTATTTCTTTTTCTTCTATGATTGCTATAGATAGAACTTCCAAAACTATGTTGAATAAAAATGGCAAGAGTGGGCATCGTTGTCTGTTCCTGATCTTGAAAGAAATGCTTTCATCTTTTCACCGTTGAGGATGATGTTAGCTGTGGGTTTGTCATATCATGTCTTTACTATATTGAGGTATGTTCCCTCTATGCCCACTTTCTAGAGAGTTTTTATCATAAATGGATGTTGGATCTATGTGTTATGTAGTAGTGTGTTGTTTAATATACAAGTCTTTGAGGATTTTCTAGGTATTTTTATTTATTGATTTCTGATTAATTCCGTTATAGTCTAATATCATATTTTGTATAGTTTCTACATTTTTTAATTTGGTAAGGTGTGTACTTCTCAAACACTTCCAAGAAATTGAAGGGGAGAGAAGACTGCCGAACTCAATTTTTGAGACTATCATTACCCTGATACCAAAACCACAGGACACTACAAGAAAAAATAATACAGGCCAAATTCTCTAATGGACATAAGTGCAAAACTCCTCAACAAATTACTAGCAGACCTAATTCAACAGCACATTAAAAGGATCACGCACCAGGGCTTCCCTGGTGGTGCAGTGGTTGAGAGTCTGCCTGCCAGTGAAGGGGACATGGGTTCGAGCCCTGGTCTGGGAAGATCCCACATGCTGTGGAGCAACTGGGCCCGTGAGCCACAACTACTGAGCCTGCGTGTCTGGAGCTTGTGCTGTGCGACAAGAGAGGCCGCAATGGTGAGAGGCCCGTGCACTGCAATGAAGAGTGGCCCCCGCTCGCCGCAACTAGAGGAGGCCCTCGTGCAGGGACGAAGACCCAGCACAGCCAAAAATAAATAAATAAATAAATAAATAATAAAGGCGAGTCCGATCTACCTCTAAAAGAAAAAAAAAAAGGATCATGCACCATGCTCAAGTGGCATATATCCCTGGGATGAAAGAATGGCTCAGTATATGCAAATCAATGCAATTGACCATTGAACAATACCAATTTGAACTTCATCAGTCCACTTATATGCAGATTTTTTTCCATAAATATATACTACAGTACTGCACCATCCATGGTTGTTTGCATCCACAGATGCAGAACTCTAGATATGGACAGCTGACTCTAAAGTTATTCACAGATTTTTGACTGGGGCAGGTGGTCAGCACCCCTAGTCCCCACATTGTTCAAGGGTCAGATGTATATGTGACACATCACATTAACAGAATGTAGAACAAAACACATACAGTCATCTCAAGATATGCAGGGAACGCATTTGACAGAATACAGCATTCTTGCATGATAAAAGCTGTCAACAAATTACGTATAGAAAAAATGTCCCACATCATAATAAAGATCATATATTACAAGTCCACAGCTGTTATACTCAGTGGTGAAAATCTGAAAGTTTTTTCTCTGAGATCTGAAACAAGACAGGAGTGCCCGCTTTCATCTCTCTTATTCAACAGAGTACTGGAAGTCCTCTCCAGAGCAATTAAGCAAGAAAAAGAAATAAAAGGAATCCAAATTGGAAAGGAAGAAATAAAATTGTTTCTGTTTGCAGATGACATGGTCTTATATATAAAAAACCTAAAAGACTGTATAAAAAAAAAAACTGTTGAACTAATAAATGAATTCATTAAACTTGTAGGATACAAAATCAATGTACAAAAATCAACTGCATTTCTATACACTAACAGTGAACTATCTGAAAAAGAAAACAATCCCATTTACAATATCATCAAAAAGAATAAAATACTTAAGGAAAAATTTAAGAAGCTGAATACTGATAACTATTAAACGTTAATGAAAGAAACTGAAGAAGACACAAATATATGTTAATGCCACTCTCTCACTTCGTCCTGGTCAGGAGAGGAAGAAACACTTAAATGGAGATGTAATAAAAACCAAATGGAGACCCAGAGAAGGTATACAGATGTCGAAAGAACTCCTGGCAGGAGACGTTTGGGAAGTAGGACACTATTTCTTAATATCCATCATGCTTGCAAAGAGTTCATTGCTTGTGATGTTACAAGATGTTTTTTTTCCTGATTCCTAGAAGTTGATCTGTCAAAACACAGATGTTGCATTAGGCTGCTTTGCCGTTTGTAGGACAGCTTGGCACCTTATGTTAAAGACTTCAACCACTTGGGGAGTCTTTGCAGAGGAGAGGTTGGGGGACTGAGATGTGCATGAAACTGAGATTCTTTTTTCTCGAATCATTTTGGAAATGATTAACTTAGTTCTTTGGGGAAAAAAAATAGACAAATAAATGGAAAGATATCCTATGCTCATGAATTGGAGGAATTAATTTGTTAAAATTTTGATACTACCCAAAGTAATCTACAGAGTAGGTGTAATCCCTACCAAAATTCCAAAAGCATTTTCACAGAAGTAGAAAAAATCCTAAAATTCATATGGAACTACAAACAACCCCCAACAGTTAAAACACTCTTGAGCAAGAAAAACAAAGCTGAAGGCATTACACATCCTGATTTCAAACTACATTACAATGCTACATTAATCAAAACAGTATTGTGCTGGCATAAAAACTGACACACAGACCAGTGGAACAAAATAGAGAACCCAGAAATAAAATGTCACATTTACAGTCATCTTATCTTCAACAGATGTGTTAAGGACACAAAATGGGGGAATGGGTAGTCTTCTCAATAAATGGTGCTGGGAAAATTGGATATCCACATGCATAAGAATAAAATTAAGCCCTTACACCATAAACAAAAATGTAACATAATGGATAAAAAACTTAAACATAAGACCTGAACTATCAGAAGAATACAACTATCAGAAGAAAACAGGGAAAAGACTTTTGACATTGATCTGTTGGATATGACACCAAAATCACTGGCAACAAAAGCAAAAATAAACAAATGGGACATCAAACTTAACGGCTTTCATACAGCAAAGGAAACAATAAACAAATTGAAAGGGGAGCCTATGGGTTGGAAGAAAATATTTACAAACTACATATCTTATAAGGGGTTTATATCCAAAGTATATAAGAAACTCATACTACTCAATGGCAAAAAACAATAACCCAATTAAAAAATGTACAAAATACCTGAATAGACATTTCTTAAAAAAAGAAAAAAAGACATACAAATGACCAACAGGTATATGAAAATGTACTCAACATGACTAGTCATCAGAGAAATGCAAATCAAAACCACAGTGAAGTGTCACCTGTTAAGATGGCTATTATCAAAAATATAACAGATAAGTGTCCGTGAGGATGTAGAGAAAGGGGGATCCTGGAACACCATTGGTGGAAATTTAAATTGGTACAGCTGCTGTGGAAAACAGTATGAAATTTCTTCAAAAAGTTGAAGATGAAACTACCAGATGATCCATCAATCCCAGTTCTGGATACATATCCAAATGAAATAGAATCAATATCTCTAAGAGATGTCTTCACTTCCAGGTTCATTGCAGCATTATTCACAACAGCCAATATATAGAAACTATCTAAATGTCTGTTGACTGATGAATGGATACAGATGTGTTTTATATATATAAAGATAATGAAATATTGGTCAGCCTTTAAAAAAAGAAAAGGAAAGCTTGCCATTTGTGACAATCATGAATAAACCTGGAAGACATTATGCTAATTGAAATAAGCCAGGATAGAAAGACAAATACTGCATGGTCTCACTTTTATACATGAAATCTAAAATGTCAAACTCATAGGAACAACAAATAGAATGGTAGTTGCCTGGAGAGAGAGGGAAATGGAGAGTTGCTGTTCAATGGGTATAAAGTTTCAGTTATGCAAGATGAATAAATTCTAAAGATCTGCTTGTTGTACAACATTGGGCCTATAGTTAGCAATATTGTATCCCTGACATTTGCTGAGAGAATAGATCTTAAGTGTTTTCACCACACACAAAAATTTGTGTGTGAGGTGATGGATATGTTGATTAGCTTGATTGTGGTAATCATTTCACAATGTACATGTGTATCAAAACATCACACTGTACACCTTAAATATGTATGTATAATTTTTATTTGCAGTGATACCTCATAAATCTGAAAAAAAATAGATTTGTTAAGGTGTGTTTTATGGACCAGAATGTGTTCTATCTTAGTGAATGCTCTATGTGAGCTTAAGAATAATGTGTATTGTACTGTAGTTGGACTGGAGTATTCTATAAATGTCAGTTAGATCAAGGTGATTGATAGTGTTGTTCAGGTCAGCTGTATCCGTGCTGATTTTTTCTCTGCTTGATCTGTCAGTTCCTGGAAAAGGTATGTTGAAGTCTTCAACTATAATAGTGGATATGTCTAGTTCTTGCAGTTCTATCAGATTCTGCCTCATATATTTTAATGCTCTATTTTTCAGTGCATCATGTTAAGGAATTTTATGTCTTCTTATAGAATTGCTTCCATTATAAATATGTAATATTTCTGTTTATCCATGATAATTTTCCTTATTCTAAAGTCTTCCTTATATGAAATTAATATAGCTATTTCAGCTTTCTTTTGATTAGTGCTAGCATAGTGTAACTTTCTCCATACTTTTACTTTTAATCTACCAGAGTCTTTATATTTAAAGTGTGTTTCTTGTAGACAGCACATAGTGGGTCTTGTTTTCTGTCCACTCTGGTAGTCTATGGCTTTTAGTTGGTGTATTAGACCATTCATATTAAAGTGCTCACTGATATAGTTGGATTAATATCTATCATGTTTGTAACTGTTTTCTATTTGTTTTACTTGGTCTTTGTTTCTTTTTACTTTTCCCCCCAAAATTTCCCTTCTTTTTCTGCCTTCTCTGGTTTTAATTGAACATTTCGTATCAGTCAATTTTCTCTCATCCCTTAGCATATCAGTGATACTTCTTTTCTTAATTTTTAAGTATTTGCCTAGAGTTTCCAATATACCTTTACCCCTAATCTAATTCCACTTTGAAATAACACTACAGTGTTTCATAGTTAGTAAAGAAACTTTCTAACAGAATGTTCTCAATTCCTCTATCTTGTCCCTTATAACACTAGTGTCATTCATTTTACTTATCAATATACTGTAATCACCTAATATGTTGTTGATATTATTACTATTAGTTCAATTAAGAATACAAAACAATGGAAGATTTAATTTTACCTTCACTTACTCCTTCTCTGATGCTCTTATGTGTATCTAAGTTTCTGATCTACATTTTTTTCCTTCTTCTTGAAGAACTTCTTTTAACATTTCTTTCAAGGCAGGTCCACTGATTATAAGTTCAGTCTGTTTTTGTTTGAGAAAGTCTTTATTCCTCATTCACTTTTGATGTATAATTTTGCTGGATATAGAATTCTAAGTTGGTGTTTTTTCTTTCAGTACATTACATATTTCACTTCACTGTCTTCTTGCTTGCATGGTATCTGATGAGGAGTACAATGTAATTCTTATCCTTATTTCTCTGTAGGTAAGCTGTTTTCTTCTCTGACTTCCTTTAAGATTTCCTGTTTGACTTTGGTTTTCTGTAGTTTGAATACTATGTGCTGAGGTGTAGATTTTTTGGTACATATCCTACTTCCTATTCTCTAAGCGTCCTGGATCTGTGATTTGTACCTGTCATTAATTTTGGAAAATGCTCAGCCATATTACTCAAAATATTTCTCTGCTCTTTTCTCTCTTTCTTTTCCTCCTGATATTGCCATTATGTGCATATTGTACCTTTTGTAATTGCCCCGTAGTTCTGGGATTTGTGTTCTGTTCATAAAAATAATTGTTTCTACTTTCATTTTGGTTTACAAAGATTCTGTTGACATATCTTAAAAGTCATTGATTATTTCCTAGGCTGTGTGCAGTTTTTTGATGATTCCATTCAAGGCATTCTTCATTTCTGTTAAGGTTTTTGATTTTTAGAATTTCCTTTTGATCCCTTTTTAGAGTTTTTATCTCTCTGTTGATATCACTTATGCACTATGCCTTGTAATGTTTTTGTTGAAAGCCAAACATTATATGTTGGGTAATAGGAACTGAGGTAATTAAGTTTTAGTATGAAGTTTTCTGTTTATGTCCCTACCCCCACATTCAAATACTGAAGTCCTAATCCCCAATGTGAAGACATTTGGAGGTGGAGCCTTTAGGAGATAATTAGGGTTAGATTACATCATGATGGGATTAATGGCCTTATAAAAAGAGAAAAAGACAGGAGATATCTCACTCTCTCCATGCTCATGTACCAAAGAAAGGCCATGTGAGGACATAACAGGAAGATGGCCATCTACAAACCAGGAAGAAGTCCCTCTCCAAACTCTGAATCTATGAAAACCTTGTTATTAGACTTCGCAGCATCCACAACTATAAAAAAATAAATGTCTGTTGTTTAAGACCCTCCATTTATGGTATTTTGTTAGAGCATCCCAAACTGACTAAGACATCCAGCTAAGGATTGTGCTTTATTTAATGTTTGTTGTAAATGCAGTTGCCAGAGGCTTTAGTTTCCTCTCATTTTCTTTCTTCCCCACCCACCCCGCGACTATTGTCTCTGTGTTTCCCTATGAACCTCTTCTTAAGTAGAGTCCATATCTTACACGTCTTTCAGGTGTAATCCACTGTTATTATCCTGGAGCCCTGTTGATGTAGTGCTGAGGTGTTGGGGAGGAGGAGTGTTCTATAATCTTATAATTAAATCTCAGCTTTTTTAGTTGGTTTGAATCCCTGGGCTGTGATGTCAGATGTGTTCCTTCGTCTTTTTTCCCTCCCCTTACATGAGACAGAAATGAGCCTGTCATTGCCCTTTCCCCAAGTCAGATAAGCCTTTGGTAATGTGGTTTTCCTTAGAAGGCAGGCCATTGGTATGGGAAAAGATCTGGTCCTATTTCAAAACTAGTGCTTTTTTTCCCTCTCTCTGCCTGAAACTGGAGGGAATTCTTCTGTAATATTCCCTGTGAAAATTTGGTGGGGCTCTTGGGAAAAAAAAAAAAAATGTAAAAGTGTAGGTTTCCTCCTATGACTGAACCTTCAAGAGTTTTTAACTCTCAAGCTCATTCTCCTACAGCAGCTAACAATTCATCGAATTACTATTTTAGTGTTCCTACCAGTTATTTGCTCTGTCAGCGTCTGCTTTAGTTACCTGATTCTCCGTATTCTCCTGTCTCTCCAGATCTCATGTGCCTGTTCGCTCTGTGAACTCAGTTCTCTGTTGGCCTTAAGAAAAGTCATTGATTTTCAGTTCAGCTTTTTCTTTGCTGTGAAGACGGGAGTGATCACTTTTCAACTCTGCATTGTTGGGACTGAAACCAGATGTCTGTTCCTTGGCTTTTTATTTTGAAGTCATCCTTCTTCTGGAGGCCAGGACCTTTACCCCTCTTCGTTTCATTGATTTTAATTGTGATAATTTGTAATTATTTTTATAAAATAAGTATAGATTTGCTGGAGGGAGGACCGTGTACTGTTGTTGTGTTGCTTAGCTTACTATCCTACCTCTGGATTTAGATTGTAATTGGATCTAAGATACATGGTGACCTGTTAAGCTATTTCCATTACCATAGACAATACATCATTGTGTATTTCCCAAACAATATAAGTGACTAAATTTTAGAAGTAAGTTTTACATATTAGGCTCTTTTACCTTTAGAAGTACATCTATAAGTGCACCTTTATAAGTACCTATAAATATGGAAGTTTATATGTTTAACAGTGATTTAATATATTGGTCATGCTTTCCTAATTTTGATTTTAAGCACGTTAAAGGTTATGCCATTTAAAAATTCTGACTTCATCATACCATTTGGCATGTTCTGGGAATGTTGTTTTGATAAATAAGTCTTATACATGTAAAAATTCTCTGGTGACCAAAAGCTCAGGTAGAATGACAGAAAAAAGAAAGGTTGTGTTCCAAAGAATCCTAGGTCAGTGAAATGTTAGTTGGTGTTTGTAAAACACTAGATTTTATAGAAAAATATATTTGAAAAACTCTTAATCTATTTATACAGACTTGTTTATCACAGAACTTCAATCCTTACTAAGCATATGTGCAGTCTGAATCTCTGAGAGGGAGAATTCTTTTTCAGTGGAATTACTATTAAAGAGTGTTTTAGAGAGCTCAGATTGGCACTTTCTGCACCAGATCATTCTTTTCAGATAGAATATGTTAAGATGCACTAATGGCTTTTATTTGGCAGAAAGTCTTTTTTTTCAGTGTGTGACTGGATACTTGCAAATGATGGACAGCCACATAACTATGGCAACGTAGGAAGTAAGGTACTTCCAACAAGGGATGCTTCTTTTCATGTAGACAACCTGTCACCAGATTTCTCAAACTAAGTTTTTCTAAAGTAGGTAACATGCTTAAAAAATATATCTTTTAAAAAAAACCTTTAATTTTGTTGAACAAAATTACATTACTTTGAAAATTCTGCATTGCAGGCAGAATAGATTATTAAAATTTTACAAGTTATTCATTATCATAATTTCATGTAATAATGCAAGGTCTTAGGTATACTGTTTGCAGATAATTTAGAAAAGTTATTTTAATGGCATTTCTCCAAATTTTAGCTTTAAGTCTGAAGTGTTTTTAATGTGCAAGAAAGTATTTATATTAATTTCTTAATAAGAATGTAAGAAGGAAAGCCAATTGACTGAAGTGGAAAATTTCAGTGGCATACAGATATTTAGAGTCTCCAAATACCATTAATTAGGAAGGTATAAAGCAGCAAAATAAAGAAGTATCATAATAATAACGTAAGAAATTGAGTTAAATGCCAATGATATCTTTCTCTGAATCAGTCTTCAAAGAGAAGATGTATATTTGTGCACAAAGAAGTTTAAAAGTTATGTCCAATGTTTTTCCCCATTTGTATTTTAAAATCCCTCCCCCGCCCCCGAAGAAAAAGGTCTCTATAATAGGATTGGACAATTTTTGTGTGACATACAAAATATTCCTCATTAATTTAAGAGACTATCATGTACTTTATCATTATTTCACCAAATATTTATTGTGTAATTACTCTTTCCAAGACGATAGCCTATGTATAGGAGGAAGGAAGAAATACAAAAATGACCAAAATAAATCTAGGTTTCAAGGAACTTGAAATCTAGGAGTAGAAATTGGAAGGGACAGATTAAAGATAGGTAAAGAAGGGAACATAGATGAGGAAAGGTCTTGGAGCTGAAACGTTCACAACAGAATAGAATTTACCTTTATAAAGAAGAAAACATAATTTGGCTAGCTAAAAGTGTAGCTACTTCTTGAGATTAAGGAGAAGACAACTGGTGCTCAGATTGGACTCTGACAAATTTCCCTACAAAGTAGGAAGTATGATAATTGAATAAAAAGAAAGATGGGGTCAATCAAGGTTTTGAAAATAATGAGAAAATTTCCATTTTCTTATTGAGCATCGAGTATCTCATAATAAATGTATGGACTTGTGAGTGTCATTGAGTTTATAATGACAGTTGAATAACATTTGTCGTGGAGCAGGTCAATGTATCAAAGTGATTTCTCTGTCTTACTCAAGAGCTGTGAAGAGGGAATGGAGAAAGAGTGTGATTCATGTAGATTGGAAATTGGCAAGAAGGTTGAAGAGGGGGAAGCATCCAAAGTGCTCTTTAACTTAACGATCACTGATTTAATACCTATTATGTTCCAGAAACTGTGGGTGGAAGATAAAAAAGATGCAGCCACAGTTTTCTACAAATTTAAGGTCTAGTAAGCATAAAGACATATAAGCAGATGATTACAATACAGAAATTGTGTGCAGAGTTTCAAGGCTTCACGGACATTGAAAGAATGTCTCAGGAGTATAGCATAAGTATTTCTTAAACCTTAAAATGCTGAAGCTTGGGTGAATGTGTGGCCTTCATTTGAGTGCTACAGAAAGCACTACACAATTGAAGTTCTGTTTGTCATTGACCTTACTTTCAGTGTTGAATGAAAATCATGTGATACTTGGCATGGGACTTGCCTTTATTGTCATGTTTCCTCTCTAAAAAGAGAAGCAAAAGTCGTTCTGACTAATTTAAGGCTAAGCTCCTAAATATATTTTGTGTGCATAATAGGTAAGAGTTATATTGGTACTAGTATGACACAGGCAGAAAAATGTTTCAAATTCTTGTATTACTGAAACACTCTTTCTAAGACATAAAGTAATTAGACCAATAACAATTAGGCCAGCTCACATGGCACTGAGACTTCCAGGGAACTGAGCGAACAGGTGATTAAGTACTATAGAGCCCATCTTGCTTTGATGTTAACCTGACTCCTCTGGAGTTCTACCATGAAAATGTACCAGTTAGCCAAAAATGGATCCCATCCCTTTAATATCATAGCTCAACCATGTCTATTATAATGCTGAGTACTTAACAGATCACATCATCTGAAAGAGGGCCTTTCTTTTGGAATTCTGAGCAAATTTCCTGAGAGTCGTTCTGATTATGCTGACTAGCTTAAATGTCTAACCTTGACTTGACCACCCAGCCTCTGTGGTGGATTGTGCTCATGGCTTATGTTAGGTCATGTGTTCACCTTTCCAGTTAGACACTAGACTCATCTCAGGAATTCCATGAATCCAACAGTTGGAGTTGACTGGGAAAGAAAAATGGATTTGGGGGATGTGATTAGTATTGTGTATCATGAAGCTTAAATAGACCTTGTAATTTAGTTAGTAATTTTCTGGAGACAAATTTTTCTTCTGGTTTTGTAAGAGGTCAGAAAAAACAAATGCATTTTTTAAAAGCAAGTTTGTGCCTGGTTTGAACTAAATAATAGGAATTGTTTCATTTGAAAATTGAAAATTGAAGGTTTTTTTCTTCTGATGTAAACCTTGCTTTATTAAATACCTCTTGTACAGTATCACATGTAATCCAATATTTAGAGGCTGAACTTCACATTTTGCCAAAGAAATTAGATTTGGCTTTACTCAGAGCCTTTTACTGGCTGCTTTCTTTTCCCATGGCAGGAGATAAATGAAAGAGGGAGGGGAGACTCAGTAAGGCACAGGGGTAGGAAAAATTGTTCTCAAAACAAATTCCTGAAAAACAAAGAGAGATTATTTTATACTCACACTTGTTTAGACTTCATGAGTTTTACAACTGTGTGTTGATTTTCTTCCAGATGAATTTGGCAGAATCAAAGAAGAGTTTTTCCAAAATTCTGCCAGCTTAGGTAAAAATATCATTTTTATGTAACAAGATTATTCATTTATTCTATTTAATGTATAGTCAAATATGGTAAGGATTTTATTGAACAAGAGATTATACAAATTTAAAAACATGGGTTAATTTTATTGCTTATTTTCAAAACCATGTGACCTGAAAAGCATAGTTAGCAAGTATGTTTGTGGGTGTCAAAGAACCATTAAACATTTGCATGCTGTTTAGCATGGAACCATGCTTTTATGTGGAACCATGGCACCATAAAATTCTGATGTCAAGTTTAGAGTTTTCAAATTAAAGAGGCAATATTAGCATATTTACTAAAGATGAGGTAGTTAAACTTTGAAAAATATTTACTTCATAGCTTCCCAAACAGAATATAATGAGGCAAAATATCTATAATCTGTTGATAGTGCTAGTTAGTGGGTTTCCAATGTACTTGCCAACCCAATATGATTTAATTTGGGGAGAATTTATCAAGGAGTATGTGACTTAGATGTGTTCAGTCCAACAATCCAAGATTTTACTTAAAGAAACTGTTTAGAGAAAGCCAGAACATAAGATATTCCTCCTCTTTTTCAAATATCTTATCTAATTCTTTCCTGGTTTCACTCCTTGGTATTCTAGCAATATCTGGTTGAGATTGAAAAAAGCCTCTTGGTTTTGTTCTTTATATTCTAGAGCCACACAGTAGGTTCTAAGAGTCATGAAATATCTTTGGCATAAGCAATCCAATTAACTAATAGGCATGGACATTACTTATCTTTTAAAAATTTAGACACAACTGACAATTCAAAGATTATTTTATCCACAATAAACCTAGAGAATTTAAAAATATATCTGAAAGACTCTATACCAAAGTATCAGTAGCATTATATCTATCTAGGTGATGAAAATATCAGTAGCTTTCATTTTCCCTTTCATTTTTTATCTATATTTTTTATATTCCTACACTGGACATGTGTTCTTTGTATAACAATAAAAGTTAAATTTAAAAAAATGAAAGAAAACCTGGAGGTCTGCTTGCCATAAAAAACACAATTCATAGAATTATGTATCCAAACTGGACTCAGATTTCAGGTCAAATAATAAGCTGTTGCTTGTGTCTTTGGAGTTTTGCAATACAACACACAAATGGGAAAGAACTTACTAAATTCTGAATTAAGAACATTCCCAGTACAGTCTTCACAAGGTGACATTAACTGAGTGAATTCATCACTCTACAAATATGTAGGTGTGGTCCTTCCTTCTAGTTAGTGGCTCAAAATGGGTTGTACTCAGAGTCCAACTAACATCTGAAACATTGCCAAGACTATGCTATTAGTTGACTATTTAAAAATATGTTACTTGGAGTAGAGGTTAACCAAGGCGTGGCCAGTGCTTTCCATCCCTGTAACTACTGTCATTTTCCCACTTTTCACAGAAATATGGGTAAAAGACATTTTTTAAAGTTTAATATGAAAATAGTGGAAGGGCAAAGATAGCCACTGCCGTCAAAATGGCTTTAGTGTGAAGAAAAAAATGGGAAGTGGTGGAGACTTCATGAACCTAGGATGAAATGTTCTATCTATAGAGAGCAGCCAACACTCATTCCCAGTCAATTCTTGCCAAGAAAGGATATAGACCCACTACTGCCCGATAATCTAATTTTATAAGAGAAGCTGTAAATATGAAATTTTATAAAACCTCTACTTTTTTATATCTTAGAAAAGTACACTTAAAATATTTTTGTTTTTATTTTGTTTTGTTTTGTTTTGATTTGTTGACATTGTGAGAACCAGAAGCACAGAGAATTCAGAATAAAAGAGGAAACATATCTCACCTTTGGGTCACCACTTTGTGACTTCTAATGATGTATTATTTCCATTATCTTCAAAATCTAGTCTGCTTGCCCAGGTACCTTCTTGCTCCTGCATGGCTAAGGTGGGAACCAATATTTGCTTGTGTGTCTTTCACCTCCTATATTTTTATGAAAGACACCTGCCACCCTTCTGATACACACAGTTTTTTTTAGATGCCTTAATATATTCAAAAGTTATAGTCAAGTCTTGAGAGTGAGAAAGCTGTTTTGTCTAAGCTCTCATAGGCTGACTCAAATTCATTCTTTCAGTGTATAATTATTTTATAGTTTCATTCTTTTTTTAAGGCATATAACATGATAACTTAATATATGTATACATTATGAAATTATTACCACAATCAAGTTCATTGGCACATCCATCACTTCACATAGTTACTGTAATTTAGTGCTTAGAAAATAAACTTACTTTCAATTTGTTAGAGTACACATAATTATTCCCTCTTGTACTTAGCTTGTAGGCCAGAAATAAGAGATACAAGTGCCAACACTTATTTTTTCGTATAGGTCTACAGGTTTAAGTCCTAGTGGTTGAAGCAGCTTATCTCTGCCACTCATATTTTTCACTTCCAGCATTTCTCCTAAGATTTAGGAAAAGGATATATAAGTAACTTTTGGATGTACATTTATTAGGTTACCTAATGATATTTGATATTTGAGGCCCTTCTATATATGTATGTATGTATGTATATATATATATATATATATATATATATATATATATATATATATATATTTACGACCACATTTTGGTGCTCAAGACAGATACCCTGCACATCTCCCACATGGATGGTCAATCTCTTAAGCTTGTACAAGGAGTGTATTTAATTCAGTTTTTTGATTTGAGAATTTTTCAACTATAATATCTGTTTAGCCTGTGAGTTTCTCACCATGAAGGTGGTATAAGAATGTTTCCCAATAAAATTATTAAAAGTTAGAAGAATCCTTCGTATTTTTCCTTGGATTTCAAAGCTCAGCAGCAATTCTACTAGTGCCTGCTAGTCACAGCTGCATCTTCAACTGTGTCAGAAGCTGCCGTGAAACAGCCCAATTCATGAATGTAAAAAGAAATGACCAAGGATAGCACCTCCCCAAAGAACCACAATTTGAAAAGAGAATCTGTGAAGAATAGAATTATATACTATAATCAGGAGAATCCTTTTGAAGCACTTTACTAGTTTAAATCAATAAAAATTTAAATAATGGTCAACAAAGGTATTCTATAGTTCCACATTTAAAATTTGCATCATTTGCAGTTATATATTCACCTTGCTCTGGTTGGAAGTCCATGAAATATATTAACTTCAGATCAGATTTCACAAACTTAATTTTGGTAGGTTTTTATGTTTTGTTTTTGTTTTGCTTTTGTCTTTGTTTTTTTCCTCTTTGCATTAAGCAAGAAAAAATCACACCTCTGATTTTTTACTGGTGAGATGCCAGCATCTGAAATTTGAGGTTGGATTCAATGATGATTTATGTAGGGTTGATTAAACCATTCTTGTGAATTGCTTCTTTTCCTGAAGAGTGTTTACAATTTTCAAACATGAGCTCTGGTTTAGAGTAACCCCATTTCACAGGATGCATTATTTGAAGGAGGGCTATGGGCTGTGTGCTTTTTTGGAGTCAGCTTTTAGATCTGTTCCTACTCCATCTATTCATTTGTATGGCATTTTTTGACGCAGTGCTGGTGCTTAGCATTAGATAAGGGATAGGGAGATTGGTCTAAAGTGGTCTCAGTGCTAAGATGCAGGAAAACGGATGAGAATTCCTGTATTATAAAACCCTGGCTTGTTAGCAACTGATATTGCCCTCCCCACAAAGCGTTGCAACCACCCCCCGACCCGGAAATAACAATTCCCATCTCTTCGTTGCATTGTGGTTTCTTATCTTATCCTGGCAGAAATAGGAGACAAAGTTCTTTTGAATGAAGGCCTCAGATTGAAATTTTCAGTATGTGGAATCCTAGGCTTGCTTTGGAGTCATAGTGAATTCCAAATGGTCAAGCATCAGCAAGGTAGTGCTGTGTTCAAAGAGCAGGCCTAGGTCAGGGATGTATCACAAGAAATGTAGAATTCAGAATGGTATGATAGGCATGAATGTCTTCCATTGTTTTCATTTATTCATGTGCCATTTATTGAATAAAAGTTTTAGCAACCTCTACTGCTTGGCAAAAAGCATGTAGACTCACAAATAAAAATAAAATTTAAAAAAAGCCTCTGCAGGTTCAATTCAGAAGTAAATTTTAGACTTTTGAAAGAAAGTAGCCACTGCTACATATTTCCTAAATCAGACTCCAAAATAATCAATTGCAACAAAAGGGATTTAATTTGAAAAATAAGAGTTTTGCATTTGAAAAGTTAATCACTGAGGAAACTTTTGGAAACTGCATTTTAGGAAGTCTTTAAATTTAGATTGTATTCAAGGTTTTAAAGATGATCTTACCTTTAGCAATGTGTGACCTTGCAAGTACTTTGAAAAGTTATACCTTTTTGAAATGTTTTTTAATAAAATGTACTCATAAGTCAGTGTCCAGATGAATCATCTGTTTCTAAAATTGTTAGATAATTTTTGTTCCTGCTTTAGTTTCATATATTTTAAAAGGGCGTATGTATTTTTTGCAGTACCATTTTTCTCTTTCTTAGTTGCTTGTTTTGGAGAATTTATAGAAATGCTTCTGTAAAGGGAGGAAGGCTAAAAAGTTAATGGAAATGTTAATTAACCACAAACAAACAAAGATTATAGTAAATCATAATGTTTCAATCATCCAACATCTAAAGTCCATTAATTTCCACGAACAGAAGTATTTCCAGTATGTGGTCAAGGAAAATTCAAATGTCCTGGGAAGTTCAAAGAGCGAGCTAATATGTTGGTAATGTGGTTGTTTAGAAGTTGATAAGCTGATGGAGATAATAATGTTACATGTGATCAAAGCAAATTTATTCAGTATAGCAGTCTCTAGCTTTATTTTCCCTGGTTATTTCACTATGATACTTTCACTTAATTATATTCTGTCTAATTATCATGCACATCTCCAGGATGCAGAAATATGTGAGAATGTTAACCTAAAAAAGAACAAGGAGATTAAGAAACATCTTAATTCAAATCATTTATTTGGAACAAACATTCAAATCCTTTTTGGACTTGTTAGAAAGTCTGATAACTACCAACTTTCAAGAATTTCATATTAGGCTGAAAGAAATATACTGTGAATTATTGTAAAAGACAAGTTTATTTTGGCAGGTCTATTAAACTAAACAGGCATTTAAAAAATACTCATTGTATGATTGGTTTAAATTTGACCTCATGCAGAAATATTATTTAACATATATTTATGAGTTGGACTAAGGACAAAATTAAAACTTCATGTTTTTTTTTCTTTTTGCCAATTTTGATCATTTGAATATTTTTACTTATTGAAATTCTTTCCACATCCTGGTCTACTCTCATAAAAATGTTTTCTGCCTGTGTCTGTCTAGATTCAGAGATAACTTTACATTTAAGAATGTGTTGTTTTCCCTAAGGAAAGACACTATCAAATATTTTCCTGGAAAAAATGATTATATGAAGCTAAATTTGAGAGACAGGGAAAAAGGCTGATTTCTAGAAGCTTATCTAAAGATTGAATTAAACTGTAATTTCTGTGATATCTCACTTATTTACCCTTGTATCTCTAGAACCTAGGAAAGCAACCTGTACCAACTCATTAAATAGTTACTGAATTAACAAAAGAATAAGATCGTTAACATAATTGTTATGAATTCATTCATTTCTTCATTTCTTCATTTATTCAAGAAATAACTGTTGGGCAAGGCTGTTGTTCCAGGCATTGTGCTGGAGACTGTGGGCACTCTTAAATTTGCTTGGCTAGAAGTTTCATGAGGAATCATAGATTGGACTTTTTTTTTTTTTTTTTTTTAATTTCTCTTTTTTAAGACTTTTTTGATGTGGGCCATTTTTTAAAGATTTATTGATTGATTGATTGATTGATTGCTATGTTGGGTCTTCGTTTCTGTGCTAGGGCTTTCTCCAGCTGTGGCAAGTGGGGGCCACTCTTCATCGCGGTTCGCGGGCCTCTCACTATCGTGGCCTCCTCTGTTGCGGAGCACAGGCTCCAGACGCGCAGGCTCAGCAGCTGTGGCTCACAGGCCTAATTGCTCCGCGGCATGTGGGATCCTCCCAGACCAGGGCTCGAACCCATGTGCCCTGCATTAGCAGGCAGATTCTCAACCAGGGAAGCCCAGATTGGACTTTTAAAAGCCTCCTCAGATTAGGAAGCCAAGCCAGAAATTCACCGTCAGATTTTACCTGCAGTACCTATAATTTTGGATAAATTCATCTCTTCTCAAGGTCCCCAAAATACCATGAAGTTTTTGGGCCTCCCTGGAAGTGACCTTCCTTACTGGTCTCTATGGCTAGGAACTCTGTAAGCCAGCTATCTGACCACTTTTCAAAAGAGAGCTTAGTAATCATTGGCTCCATAAAGTCAACCATAAGTCCTTAAAATTGTCTAGTTATATCTGATTCAATAAGCATCACTCTCAAATATATTACAGACAAAACATTGTTTGCATAAGCATAGTTTGCAATAAGTGCTGTTAATAAGGAAGACAAACTCTTTTTGAATCTATTCAAATAATGGTATTGCCATGAAAATAATAATATACGTAAGAGTTTCATAAGAGGTTCTTAATTCTGGAGGGATCAGGCGAGGAGATAAAGGTGTTTTATTTCTGTTTACAAAAGCACAGTCTACTAAATTGTTATGAGTTATAGATAGAAAGAGACAGAGCTAAATATAGAAGATACAGATAAAAGATAATGGCTATCCTTATATGCAGAAAATAGAATATTCCAACATCAACAATATTCCAAACAAAACCAAAAATCATATCTCATTAGTTCATTCAATCCTATATAATTAATTCTTGTTCCACTTGCTCATGGGTTAGTAGTCTCATGAAACCATCAGCTTTTGGACTAGAGTTCTGCAAATTCTAATTTAGTTCATTGTTATGGTTTCAAAGTTGTTTAAGCAATGCCATCAGATGCCTGTGTCCAAGAGTACTTGGCATAGTTCTTTCACCTGTCCTTTGTTAAAGTCAGCACTTTCTGGTCTGTAGCTGAATACAAGAGATTTTAGAGAAGCATCAGAATGAAACAAAAAAACTATCTGTAGCCGACAAAAGACTTAAAATGGCTGCGGTTAATTTATTAATAATAATTTTCAAAGGGGAAAGATCTGATGTGAATCCTTACTTGAAAACCTCTAGGCTAGAAGACGTGAGATATTAATTAAATAGGTAAAGGTGCATCAAAGTTAACATTTTAAAATATATGATATTATGGCCAATAAGACTACACTGTCATTGTGTACTATCAGGCAAAGCAACACCAGGACTCTAATAAGTAGAAACATATCTCTGATAGCTAGAGCATTGACAAATCTGTAGAGACTTTCTATACAGCATCTAATTTCTGAAATATGTATAACATTTTATTCATATAAATGTTACCTAGAGAAGACTAAATAGCTTTTCTGATTTGGCTAGGCTTTTTATGCAACTCACCAATAGTAGTACATCAAGTTGACCTAATTACCTAGCATCTTTCTTTTTGGAAGGTAAAAGAACAAGTCCCTTATGGTTTTCCAGGGGCCCTCTGAGAAATCTCAAAGGCAATTTTAGGTGCAAAAGATATAATTCAGGATTAAATTTGGGAAGGTAGGTGAACAAATTCATTAACAGACCCAAACATACATAGTTATACATACATACGCACGTATTATACCTAATGCTTAAGACAGATCTGTTTTTATAAAACCAACAATATTAAATCCATTTGCCAAGGTTTACCTAAATTACATGAGCTTGAATTCTTAAAGCATTTGGATTAGTTTCTATATAATTTTAAAGGATATTAACACTAGTGGAAGTTCAATTTCCTTAATTTTTGCAAATTTTAGGAGTATTTAATTTTTTATAAGCACCTACTAATCTTAAGCCAATCAGAACAGAGCTCCTTTAAGAGACTTTATAATCTAATTTGGTAATTCCATCCAGAGATAGAAACACATTCCACACTTACAGACACATAAACATATATATAGACACAGGGAGAGAGTTTATAGCTTTAATTATAAAATTTTAGTCTTGTGTCAAGAATAGATGCAGAATTACAGAATTCACTGTTTCATATCAAAGAATTGTTCTCTTTCTAATAGGTGTGGATTCTAAATTGCTGTGAGTGCAAAATATCCAAAGACAATGAGAAAAGATTAGCAAACCAGATTCTCTATTTTCTTTCACCCAATAGAGACAAGATCTCTATGTACCATAAATCCATTTACAGAGACCAGCAAATGGTCAGACCCAAACCAAAAGAAGTCACCACCAGTAATCAAGTCAGTACTCAAAAGGGACCAAAATCCTCATTGTTCTATAGAGGGGTAAGCGTCTGGAACAGTCAGACTCACTGTTGGATCCCTAGATCAAGAGCCAAGATTGAATCACATTACCTGGAAGTAAATGATCCAAAGTTGAGATCCAGTCCTGCCTGAGTCATGGCACCAAAGTGTCAGAGACAAAATGCACCGAACAATTAAGGTGATGATTTTATTCAGATTATTGCAGTAGTGAGAATATCCCAAATCCAAAACTGAGAGTGTCTCAGAACAAGTGGTTTTGCCTTAGGCTTTTATAGGGAGGGACAAACAAATTACAGATGGAGTGATTTATATATTAATAATTAGGGTTGTTTTGCAAGTAGGGGAAATCTCAGTAAGTTATCTGAACAGCAAATGTTTTTGTCTGTGGTTAGCTAGTGTATTAGTTTATTGCTGTTTTAAAAAATTACCACATTTCTGTTTTTGTGCCAGTACCATACTGTCTTGATTACTGTAGCTTTGTAGTATAGACTGAAGTCCGGGAGCCTGATTCCTCCAGCTCCATTTTTCTTTCTCAAGATTGCTTTGGCTATTTGCGGTCTTCTATGTTTCCATACAAATTGTGAAATTTTTGTTCTAGTTCTGTGAAAAATGCCATTGGTAGTTTGAAAGGGACTGCACTGAATCTGCAGATTGCTTTGGGTAGTATAGTCATTTTCACAATGTTGATTCTTCCAATCCAAGAACATGGTATATCTCTCCATCTCTATCGTCTTTAATTTCTTTCGTCAGTGTCTTATAGTTTTCTGCATACAGGTCTTTTGTCTCCTTAGGTAGGTTTATTCCTAGGTATTTTATTCTTTTTGTTGCAATGGTAAATGGAATGGGATAGAAAGCCCAGAGATAAACCCACACACATACGGTCACCTTATTTTTGATAAAGGAGGCAAGAATATACAATGGAGAAAAGACAGCCTCTTCAATAAGTGGTGCTGGGAAAACTGGACAGCTACATGTAAAATAATGAAATTAGAACACTCCCTAACACCATACACAAAAATAAACTCAAAATGGATTAAAGACCAAAATGTAAGGCCAGACACTATCAAACTCTTAGAGGAAAACATAGGCAGAACACTCTATGACATAAATCACAGCAAGATCCTTTTTAACCCACCTCCTAGAGAAATGGAAATAAAAACAAAAATAAATAAATGGGACCTAATGAAACTTAAAAGGTTTTGCACAGCAAAGGAAACCATAAACAAGATGAAAAGACAACCCTCAGAATGGGAGAAAATACTTGCAAATGAAGCAACTGACAAATGATTAATCTCCAAAATTTACAAGCAGCTCATGCAGCTCAATATCAAAAAAACAAATAACCCAATCCAAAAATGGGCAGAAGACCTAAATAGACATTTCTCCAAAGAAGATATACAGATTGCCAACAAACACATGAAAGAATGCTCAACATCATTAATCATTAGAGAAATGCAAATCAAAACTACAGTGAGGTATCACCTCACACCAGTCAGAATGGCCATCATCAAAAAATCTACAAACAATAAATGCTGGAGAGGGTGTGGAGAAAAGGGAACCCTCTTGCACTGTTGGTGGGAATGTAAATTGATACAGCCACTATGGAGAACAGTATAGAGGTTCCTTTAAAAACTAAAAATAGAACTACCATACGACCCAGCAACCCCACTACTGGGCATATACCCAGAGAAAACCATAATTCAGAAAGAGTCATGTACCAAAATATTCATTGCAGCTCTGTTTACAATAGCCAGGACTTGGAAGCATCCTAAGTGTCCAGCGACAGACGGATGGATAAAGAAGATGTGGCACATATATACAATGGAATATTACTCAGCCATAAAAAGAAATGAAATTGAATTATTTGTAGTGAGGTGGATGGACCTAGAGTCTGTCATACAGAGTGAAGTAAGTCAGAAAGAGAAGAACAAATACCATATGCTAACACATACATATGGAATCTAAAAAAAAGAAAAAATGGTTCTGAAGAACCTAGGGGCAGGACAGGAATAAAGACACAGACGTAGAGAATGGACTTGAGGACACGGGGAGTGGGAAGTGTAAGCTGGGACAGACGAAGTAAGAGAGTGGCATGGACATATGTACACTACCAAATGTAAAATAGATAGCTAGTGGGAAGCAGCTGCAGAGCACAGGGAGATCAGCTCAGTGCTTTGTGATGACCTAGAGGGGTGGGATAGGGAGGGTGGAATGGAGACGCAAGAGGGAGGAGATATAGGGATAGAATAAGTATAGCTGATTCCCTTTGTTACACAGTAGAAACTAACACAACATTGTAAAGCAATTATACTCCAATAAAGATGTTAAAAAAATTACCACAAATTTGGTGGTTTAAAACAACACAAATTTATTATCGTTGAAACTTTAGGAGATAATTCTTTTACTTTCCTTTTTCACCTCTTAGTAGCCATCTATCTGCATTCCTTGGATCATAGCTCTGTTCCTCTATCTTCAGAGCTAGTAGCATCAGGCAAATCTTTCTCATGCTGCCATCCCCTTAGTTCTCCTTTTCTACCTCTACTCTACATTTAAGGTTGCTTGTGGTTATATATACTGCATTCACCCTGATAATCCAGGTTAATCTCACTGTTTTAAGGCGATCTTATTAGCAACTTAAATTGCATCTGCAACCATAATTCCCCTCTGCATGTAACCTAACAGAGTGATGGGTTCTAGGGATTAGGATGTGGATATATTTAGGAGGCCATTATTTTTCCTACCACAGCTAGTTTTAGGGGGACAAACAGTTCTAGTGTCAGCTAATCAGTCAAAGAAGGGGAAATTGGAAGGTCTGTATCTAGCCTTGTCAGCAGATTAAAGCAAAAGGGGAAAGGCCTGTGTCTGATCTTGTCACAGGTGAAGAAAATCTACAAGTCTTATAAGGGTCCTGAGAAAGAGGACAGTGAGTTACCTAAGTTATATGGCGAAGCATAGCTCTTTGCAGTAAACCATTTCCTGAAACACAAAACAGTGGGGGACTTCTAAAATTGTTGCTGTTTTCTGGGAGCTCAGGGCCCAGGTAAAGTTCAACATTGCCACTGTCATAAAATAGAAAAAAGAGTAAAGTGGAAAAAGAAAAGTGAAGAGGCAGGAGCAACATATAGAATTTCTGGGGCTAAGGCTTTAGCTCTAAACAGCTGGAGTTTGATTTCCAGCTCTCCTACTTACAAAGATTGTGTGATGGTGGCACAAGGAACTTAAACATTACAAGCCCTTATGTCTTTATCTTTAAAATGATTATGATACAGTATCTATGTCAAAATGTTGTTGAGAGATTATACATGTAAAGTTATTAAAGTGCCAGAAAGATAGTTAAATGCTTAGTTAATGTTATCTGTTGATAATTGATTAATGAATCACTCCAATGAAATCTCAGTTGGGTAAGAAGAGATATGATGTATGTTATGTCAAATGATCTTCCAGTTCTTAATAATTATCAAGTTTTCATGAGTCCTGGATATATAATAGAAGAAATAATTTTTTGCCCTTTTTTTTTCCCCCTTCAATTACAGTAAAGCTCCTCACAATAAAGCTCAATCACTGAGTTTAAACTCAATCTGTTTTTGATACTTGAAACCTAGAAGATCCTGTGGATACATTTGAAATACTAGCCAAATTGCCAAGACTATGCTAAGATTAGGAACTGGCCAGGTAGAAGACTGATTATCTGATGTGAGTCACAAGGGTGGGGCTTAGGACATTCTTCAACTAGACCAACTGCACAGGTAACTTGATGCTGAGTTTCCCATTAGGGTCCCATGTATGAGGTCTCAATATCTCCTTCCAAAGAGGGTGGTTGGACTGACAGCATATAATTTTTCAAAAAAGTTAAAAACATGACTTATGCAAATATAAAATAAACGTGTCAAAGATTTACCAACCCATTACTTTATGAAGGAACGATCAAATTAAAACCTGTTGAGAATTTGTCTTACAGAGATTTATATTCTGTATGAGAAAAAATTTGTCTTGCTATGAACAGGAGTCATCCTCATTGCTGTCAGTTTTCTGTCACTTAACTTGTAACTGTGAAGAGCTGTAAAATAGCCTAGTCAATAACAAGTCTCATCAAAGATTCCCAGCCTCTTCACTCCGTAAGATCAGACCCAGAGGGTCTGCTAGGCAGTGCTGAACCATCGCTTTTGCCAATTTTCAAGTCTTGGACAATTTTCCTGATGATTCAGGACACTAAGAAGAATTACACAAAGAGGTGAAGGTCTTGAAAGTGAGTCTGAGGAGTTTATTATGAGTGATTCAGAAAGCACTTCAGCAATGGACAGTACTCCAGAGCTGATCCCAGACATGATTATTTGAAAATCTTGATGGTTTAGATTCTACGGGAAGTCGATTATTTTAGCTCATGGCATATATGAGTTTTGGGGTGTGTATGTGCACTTGTGTGTGTTTACCTTTATTTCTTTGACATCTATTTAAGTATCAAAATGCACTGTTCTCATGTGTCCTGAAAGATCCTTGGCGGATAAGGTTTTCACCAGGTGCCCAAGTCCATATTAGCAACTATTAAAACTGATTTAGTGTCTCTTGTTCTTTCATATAATATTACCTGTCTAGCCAAAATGTTATAACTTCCTATTTAACTTCATTATTTCACACAACTGAACAAAAGGAAAAGACCTAATACATTTAAAAACAGCTGAAATTTATTTCAAAGATTTGATAATAGGGAGAAGAGTCAGTAAAAGTGGGGTCATCTACAGCTCCACCAGATTGAAATGTTTAAACAGATTCTTTTGCTTTTAATTTGAGAAACTAAAAAACAAATGATAGGTTAATTGAAAAATACTGAGTTGTCTGTGAATATGCAAGCTCATCTAAATATAAATACAGTAAGGCAAGGCTGACTTTCAAAAGTCAGAAAAATTATGTGGTAATTTGTCTGTTTTAAAGGAAGGCAGCTTTGGGCCTAGAAACTGCAAAGCAGAGATAAGGAACTCCATAAAATTTGGAAAAAGCACCTCTCCTGAGTGGACAGTGGTAAAGTCTATATTTACTGTATGTTCAGGTGCACATCATAAAATCCATTGTTTCCTCTCTTTTTATTTATTTTTCCAGTAGTATCTTTTAACAGAGAAGCAATAGGGAAAACAATTCATTGGAACATGGAAAATGGAAGAAGAAAATGCAGAAAACCAGCACATTAATCATTATCAGACCAGCTTATATTTTTTTCCTCATTTTTGGGAAATTATTATGTTTTTTTCCAGCTTTATTGAGATATAATTAACAGATAACATTGTGTAAGTTTAAGGGGGTACAGTGTGATGATTTATACACTTACATATTGCAAAATGATTACCATAGGAGTGTTAGTTAACACTTCCATCGCCTCACATAATTCCCATTTCTTTTTTGTGATGAGAACATTTCAGATCTACTCTCTTAGCAAGTTTCAAGTATATAATACAGTATTGTTAACCGTAGCCACCATGCTAAACGTTAGATCCCCAGAATGTATTCATCTGATTGGAAGTTTGTACCCTTTGACTCTTATCTTCCATTTCCCTTACCCCCAGGCCCTGGCAACCACCATTCTACTCTGTTTCTATGAGTTTGGCTTTTTTAGATTCCAAATATAAGTGATATAAAGTATTTGTCTTTCTCTGTCTGCCTTATATCACTTGGCATAATGCCTCTGAAGACCCATCTTCTACTCTGCTTTGCATCTTCATCCTTGTATTTTGGTCCTTAATATTTCCCTTAATTTGTTCTGAGCTCAGTGCTAATTGTGTTTTATGCAGCATTTCTAGGTGGTCTTTGGTGTAAAGATTTTCAGGATTTTCCACACTGTCAGAAATGGAACTCTTAATGGTATCTTTTAATCTTTATCTTACTCTGTACTCAGCAGCACTGGGTATGGTTGATTTCCTTCTGAAAAGAAAAGAGTAAAAAGAAAGAAAAAAAAATGTCCTCTTCTCTCTCCACTTCTGATACAGAATGCTCTCCTAATTTCTTCCACTTACCTGACTTTTCAATTGCCATTTTCTTTACTGGCTGTTTCCTCTACCAGATCTGAATGTTAGCCTCCTCGCTCCTTAATCTAGACACGTTTCCTAGTTTATCTCATTTGCTAGTAGAGTTTTAATACCATCTAGATGTGACTGCTCTCACATTTATTTCTATTTCTGATCTCTCTTCTCATTCCCAGACACATAGATTAAACTGTGTTCTTGATATTTTCATTTGGAGGTCTTGAAGACATCTCTTAACCCCTTAACTTCACTTTTCTTATTGTTCCCCAGTATTTCCCATCTCAATAAATAGCAATTCTATACCCACCCCCGTTTTTTGTGTTATAAATCCAGTTGTAAACTTTGACACTTCTCTCTTACCTCCCACTTCAGTGCATCCCCATGTCCTATCAGCTCTACCTCTAAGATATAGATCTCAAACCTTTCCACTTCTTTCCTGTCTCCAGTGCCACTGTTCGAAACCAATCCTCAGTGAACTACTGGACTACTGAAACAGTCTTTTTATCGGTCTCACAGTTTCCACTCTTTTTTTGGGGGGGGGTTAATATTGAAGGTGTTTTATTTCTTTATGTCTAATGCTGTTATTTTCTAAATATTATATCATTGCAATTTTAATTACATGTTTAAACAAGGAACTGTTTAATAGGAATTTTTGTCTCTAAATCACAGTTTTAATTATTTTAAATATGAAATTAATGTTTTTATACGTCATTGAATTTAAACATTGTATATATGTATATGTATGTGTGGATATATGACAATGAAAGTGTTGGGTTATCCCTTCCACCAAAAGACAAACACTTCAAACAGACTTTTTAAAATATTGTTTCATCATATGCATACGCACACACACATTTTATAACCTGTGATTTTCATTTAAAAATATATCGTAGCCTTCTATATTATTCTTCTACCTTCTGTTTATACCCTTGGTAAGAGAATGTGGCTCTGGTAGTTTTACTCTTTGTATGCCTGAAATGGGAAGAACAAGAGGGAGAGTAACCAATGCTTTTTTGTGGTCTGGTTGGAACTGTGCTTTTAAAAATTGATCCAAGTGTGGTTTACACTGGCATGGGAGGAAGACAGGGCAGAAGACCCTGCTAGAACACCACTGCAGCAGGGATAGAGTCCAGAAGATACAGATAGTAGCAATAGGAATAGAATGCAGTGGCTGAGGTGACTGTTGCCATAATTATCGAGGATGAGGAATGAATGATAGTGTGAGGGGTAGAGGCTGAAGATGAGTTTGACGCAGGGAGATGTTACCGCTCACAGAACACTGAAGGCCTCGCAGGAGGGGGAGCTGGCGAGGCAGGAGATGATACACTGTAAAGACATATGTGCTCTTCCTGGCCTCTTTGTCCCCGTTGAAAAGAGTAAGAATTGAAGTGAACTTATAATTTGTAGTATAATGTTTCAGTGTACGAATCATATGAAAATTAGGGTTGGGGCTAAATAAAAGGCAGTTTTTTAAAGAGATATTGAAAATAGAGGAGTTTATACAAGGCACGTCACTTTTCCAATTCAGAATTATGTTAGGCATCCCGTAAGGGACTTCCCTGGCGGTCCACTGGTTAAGACTCTGTGCTTCCAGCACAGGGGACATGAGTTTGATTCCTGGTTGGGGAACTAAGATCCCACATGCCATGCAGCGTGGCCAAAAAATTAAAAAAAAATTTTAACATATTTTAGAAAATGAAATGTATTTTATAAGAAATATCGACCCCATCGTGTTTCTCAGCATAAATGCTCTGTAAATCCCCAATGTTGAAAATCACTGTGGTTAACTTAACCACTACCCATTTCGAGTAATAATGTGGACTATTACTCAATAGTAATATGAAGTCACTTAGAATTACACTCAGGGAAGATAATTTTACTAAATAGTATACATATTGAAAATACTTAATAAACTTATTTAAACACATTTATTAATGAAGTAACTATAGTTTACAATTATATATGATAACACATGTGGAGAAAGAAAATATCAAAATTCTTTTTTTCATGACATCATTCAGCAACCTTATGAAATTTAATAATACTTGTGTATGTACAAATAGCAGAATATGAGGTTTTATTGATAAATTTGGATGTACTTTATTCTACCTTTCTATTATTTTGCAAGGAGCAAATTTTCCACTGTTGTTGAAATGGAATATATGATGAGTATGTAATTGTATTTTAAATAGACATACATAAATATCCTGTAGAAAGATGAAAATATAATTACATCAGTTTTGTAAAAATGATTTATGCCAACAATTACTCCACATGGGAGAGAATGGCAAATTGCAATAACCACTGATCTTGAGCTCGTAAATATTGAAGTGATGTCCTGAGGCTTTATGAACAAGAAAGACGTTCACTGTTTCACATACCCGGTGATATATAATTTTAGTCTCCCATTTAGGTATTTGAAGTGATTACATTATTTCATTATTTGTACAGTCTGTACTCTCAATATATTTATTTTATTACTACATACTTTACGTACTGTATACTAAATATGACATGGTAGATTCTCATTACAAGTTAACGTTGGAATGACTTAACCATCTTACTTAACTCACAAAATGAAGGTATTAAGGCAATAGAAACAAAGTAAAAGTGAGAGGAGTAAACCCTTCAGGCAAGCAGAAATGTTTTGAATTTTCCACCTATTCCTAATTTATTGCTAGATCTTTGGTAGTTATCTGAAAAGCAGAGTAGTTTAAATTCTCAGAACTCTACACTTAGACTTTCCTCTAGTTTCTTCAATATTTGGCTCTCAAAAGTTTATTCATAAAGTGATTACTTAAAAGATTGGATTCATAAAATCACTTGCACTATACTTGTGCACAATTTACGTGATTTTTTTTAAGGGTGGCCTTACCTTGTGGGCTGAGTTGAGAGTCCAGCCTCCATCTAAGATGAATTCCACTGTACTTCATAGAAACAATTTCATCAATTTTTTTCTCAGAAAATGAAGATCAAAGGACTGTCTATCTTCACCCACACTCTTTACCCTGTAGGGTCAGTTTAAAGAAGGATTTCTCACAGTTCATACTCAAATGTTTCCCTCTCCCTAGAAGGCAGATTCTGTTGTCACCAGGGGCTTCTTTAGCTTCTGACCTTAGCAAGTGGGATGGAGGCCCCCTATTCAATCATCCTGCCCTTTCTTGCTTTGGGGTTTCTCTTTACTTTTGTCTGCTGTTGACCCAAGTGACATGTTGCCAGAGGCATGAGTGGTAAGGGTTGATAATAGCATGCTTTAAAGTTGTAATTAGGTGATTAAATATAAAATAATTTTAAATAAACCACTTAAATGTGAAGTTTTGTTCTGTCAGTTTTTTTCCTAGGAATTTCCTCTCTATCTCTGATCCCAAATGGGTATAAAATTTGCTTGAAAGAAAAACAAATCTTTGCTTGAACCTGTTGAGTTTCTCCAGCTCCCTTCCTGTGCAGTCTGACCTTTCTGTCACAGCAGGACTTCTACAGTAAGTGAAGGTTTTCTGTTATGGCAAAATAGAGAGCAGCCCTGTATAGGTTCTGAAGTCAGAGCAATTGGGTTCAATGCTCAGCTGTAGCTGACTGACTGTGTGAACTTGTGTACTTTCCTTAATCTCTCTGTGCCTTAACACTCTTATCTGCTAAATGGGGATTATCAAGGCAAGTTTCTCAGAAGTTTATGTTTTATGTTTTTTGTTTTTTTGGGTTTTTTAGCACCTTTATTGAGACATGCAATTAACTGCACCTATTTAAAAGTAGGATTTGATCATTTTGGTATATGTATACCTGCCTAAAGCCATCACCACATGAAGGCCCTCTTCTCTTTACAGGGTTTATGTAATAATGTATGTAAAGCACTGAGAAGAGTCTTAGAAAATACTAAAAATGTTACTTATTGCTGTGTTCATTTTATTCCTCAAACCTCTAAGGTTCTCTTCAATTTTACTGGAATTAGTCCCTGAAAAGTTATCAGTGACCACCATGATGGCCAAATCCAAAGACATTTCTTTGTTCTTATTCTCCTGGAAATTTCTACTGTATGGGATATGGCTATGAAGAGTTCATCATGGAATTGATATTATGAATAACTAACATTTTGTAGAGTAAAGACTGTGAGCAATCACTGTGACTATTAAAAATGACAAAATATTAAGCAAACAAATTCATCATTTACTGTGAAATGTAAGCATCTATATTGATTGTGCTAGATACTGGGAATAAAAAGACAAGTATACCTACTCCCTGCCTGCCAGGAATTCTGAAAAACAAATGAGACAAATACATTAAAGGAAACAATCCAATGTGATGAGTGACAGTAGGTATACATATAGAACAGTGAAGAAGTCAGATTTTTATGTTGTGGAGAATCAGAAAAACTTCACAGAACAGTTGATATTTAAGCCAATTCATTAAGGGTGATTAAACATTCATCAGGTGAATAAGAAAAGCTAGTAAATTCAATTAGTAGGAAAATAATTAGCAAAGATATGAGTGTGTTGGAGTACTACAGAGAATTCAGTGCAGTTTAAGGGATAGGCCGTGTGAGGAAAAGAGCCTGGATATGAGGTTAGAAGGCTCGGTCGTGGCCATAATTTGCTGGTCATATAGGCCATTCAAAGGATTTTGAGTTTTAGTCTGTGAGTAGAAGGATGTTACTGAAGGTTCTGAATCAGAGACATAACATAGACAACTTTGTATTTGAAAAATTTATCACTGATGCCAAGAGGAGGATAAACTGAGTTGGGGAAAATAGGGTGGAGGCCGTGACATATTAGGCCACTTTTTTGGTTAATTCTTCAGTCTTTGGATGAAATGAGGTTGAGTTGAAGCAGGGGCAGTGAGCTGACAAGTGGGGCAAACATATATCAAAGGCAGAGTCAATAAGATTTGAAGAAAGTGTGAGAATTGAGGGCATGGGAGAAGGAGAAGGTGATTTAAGATTCTCACTTGGGAACTTGAGTTGATGGTGATGTTATTCACCAAGATATGAAACCCAACACTGCATTTACTGCATAGAAGCAAATAATTAATTTTATCATGAAATGTATTCATATTACTCATAACTTGTGGACTACACATTTTAAGAAATATCTGTAAAGGTAAAATTTCATTGTTTGTATTGCAAAATTTAAGAACACTATTGAAATGGATTTTCTACATAATATAGCTTTCCATATTTTTCTTAATGTAAGCAATTTTAATAAATTCGACTTTGGTAATATCTTCTTGACTTACTTTCAAGATAGAGCATCATTAATACTGAAATGCTCTCCTAATGGTTCATACTCTGCCATCATCTTATGGGTGAGGCCCATCTTATAAAAATACTGCAGTGTGCCAACTCCCCTTGGACTTGTCATATATTAAATTCAAGACAGACTTTGCTTCTGGCTTTCATGCTTCAATTCTCTATCACTTTCTCAAGGCCCTGCAACTTCACTCTTGGGTCTTGTGATAACAAAGGTCCCTGATATCTTCCATCTTAATATTGTGTCAAGTTTTATCAAGAATAAAGGAAAAGTAGTGCATAGACTCAACTTCCCTTTGGTGTTGCTGTGCTGACTACAAGATGCATCTTAACTGGTGATAGTAATAACTGAGGGAGTGGCAATGCTAGAGAGTAGAATGTTTCCTGTACTGAAAGGAAACCTGGGTCCTAGTCTTGATTCTGCCACTAGTTTAACATTTGACCTTGAGAAAACCATTTTGCTTGCTTGATGCTCCATCTCATGTATTAAAAAAGGTCTCTATTCTCTCTAAAACTGATTCTTTGAAGGTCTGGGTGGATTTCATTCCTATTTGTTTTGTTTCCAGCTGCTTCTGACTAGTGGGTTTTAGAACTTCTCAGTTAACAGAGAATAAGAAATTTAGTTAAGAACTAATCATTTGATACCTAAGATCTTTTGAACAACTTGCTGATACATACTGCTTTTAGAATTTCTGATAAAGGCAAGCCTCTTGCGTATGAAGATTCATTAGCAGCCCAGACTGTTGCATAAAGGGCAGCTAGAAGCTAAGCAATAACAGCCATACCATTTTGTTAGTGTCCAATTAGGCAAGAGCTGTAGAGCTCATCTGAGTGTAATTTGAAGCAGATGCCAGCATTAAGACACAGATGTAGGACATTTTTCAATGGTAGTGAAATGTGTGTGGTATAGGATAGCTGTTGGCTTCATCATCATTTTTCTTGCCATGGTTACAGGGGTAAAATGCACTAACATTCAGCTGATTTTAAGCTCTTGGGTTACTCCCAGGAGCAGGTTGTCCTCCAGGTAGATATACTTTCAGAGCTGAGGGTCATTACATTTTAATTTATTCAATCCTCATGGCCTTTTCACAATCTGATCTCACATTCCAGATGTGGAAGTCAGAATAAATTTCTGAACATAATACCCAGAGTTTCACCACACAGAACCAGAAACAGATGGACAACTTTGATAACCCAGGACTCTTGTCTGGCAGAAGAGGTGCTGTCTCACCGCGACTGTTGAGAATTTAAGTGGATAATTTCTGAGCGTCAAACGTCAGTACATTTTCTTAAAGCTAGCCTTAGTAGATCTAATTCTTCTCTTTTCATGAAAAGTTTGTTTTCACTCAGGTTGAACAGCAAACGTAAACTTCACAGTTTCTTCCCCGTGAATAGTACCATTCTCTTTGGATGCCAAACTTTGGAGGTATTGGCATTTATAAATCTTCCCTTTCTCCCTAACTCTCTTTTTTTGATCAATCATACAGAACTTATGAATGCCACCTCTGTGCTTAATAGGGTGCTGGGCTATGAATAAGATAAAGATAGGGAAGGTTAACATCGGCTGTAGTAAAATAAATGTGAACATCTGTGCAGAACAATTGGCGATAACTTCAAAACCAGAATATAATCTATTAAAAGTTTCCTGAGAAGGCTGGGTCCTGATAGAGAGAATTGGAAGAGTTGGCTGAGTGGAGAGAGATTTTCTGGACTTTAGTTACAGCACAGCAAAGGTGTACAGATAGGATTGAACATAATTTGTCAGAAAGTTCTGAATTCAAGGTAGAGTAATGGTTGAGGAGCTGAAAGAGATTAGGGTAAAGAGAAAGGAAATGGCCACCTCATTTAATGGAAATCAGGCAGAGGAGCAGGGGCTTACAGTTTTGTAAATAGTACTAAAAATACAACAGAGTAGAAAAGAGCACAGTCTTGGATTCTGTGAGGCCAGGGTACTAACCATGCTGCTGTCATTTCATTGCTCTCAGACCATATTCAACTTCCCTGATGTCTCTAAGCCTCAGTTTCCTTATCTGTAGAATGGATACAATGTCAAGGAGCAATGACATGGCTCTGCTGTGGGAATTAAGTGTGATAATACTTTTAAAGTAGTTGGCAGGGCCTGGCCCAGAGTAAGCACTCAATATATGCTAGCAGTAATTCATCTTATTGTTGTCTGGCAGCTGGAGGCTGATTGCATTGGACTGGGCAGAATGACCTTCACTCTGAGCCCTTTAGAGGTTTTCCAAATTAATGGGGCTCCGATTCATTTCATGATGTTTATTGCTTTTTCCTTAAACTCTAAGGTGCTCTTTCTCTATTGAAATTGTTCCAATTACAGACAGTAGAATCAAAGTGATTCCTAAAGCTCCTGAAGGCACCTTCTCTCCTTTGCATGTATGTGTCTAGTTGAAATGATCCTTTATGTTCATCCTCCTGAGAGGGCAGTTGGCTGTTTAGCAACAGCATTATAAACTGAGCTCATATACAAATTATTATCCACTATAACCAGAATCTTTTTAAACATTATTTATTTACAAAGGGAGAATGGGTTTCGATTTTATATCTTAGCTGCCAGTGATTTTTCCCTAGGTAAATTATCCTGCAGTATTCATGTTAAATCTCATCTCATTATATCTGCCAGTCTCCCCAAGCTTGTCATTCAACAATTCAGTCATCTCTCCTGTTTACTTCTTTTCTTGTTAAGAATTATCTGCACATTTCATTAATTTTGCATTTAAATCATCTGCTGCTTCACAGGGATGGTTTGTGTGGAACCCACTCCACAAATTCTAAGGCTATGCTGTTGACAATTCAGCAAACTTTGTTTTGATGGATACAGGTTTTTTCCTATGCATGTCAGGCTTTCCAAATAGACCTTCTATATAAATTTTACATTTCTGAAAACACTGTGTACTCATTCATTCATTCATCATTTATTCATTGCTTATTATGAGGCAGGTACTTTGCTAAGCCCTGGAGATCAAATTCCTCCTCTTAAACACTAACGTTTTAGTGACAGAGTAAAACCTGTAACAAATAAGTATAATGCAACATAGTAATTACAGTAAGAGATGTATGAAGAATTGATACACAGACTCAGAGAGGGCAGAGATTACCTTTGCGTTAAATTTTGAGTTGGGCTTTAGAAGATGAAAGGGAGGAGGAAGACTTATTTTTATAGTCTTTAATGACACGAATCTAATATTGCATATTCACAATATATAAGCATTCCTAATACGCACAAATACGTATCCAAGCCAGTATGTTTCAGCTGCACACGTATGCACGCACACACAGACAGACACACATTGCAACTGAGTGAATTTTCTTCTCTTGGTATATCAGGATTTGTACACAACTTTGTTTCAGGATGCACCAGTCTCCATCTAAAACTCACTCTGTTTTCAGTCATCACTGATTCCTCAATAAAGACTCTGTCACCATCCTGTATGTGCAACGTTGCATCTATATAGACACACTGGGCAAAGTCACTGATTTCTCATTCTAGCTTTCCTTCTTGGCCCAGAGCAGATATATCCTGAGGATTCATCCTCTGCCTTTTGTCCCTTGGTTGCCTTTTTAGGCTCCTCTGTGTGCTTCCCTCCAGCTGTTTTATTTGGATAAACTTCTTAGGTCCTCTCATGAAGCAGTCTCTCATCCCTGTGCAGGAAGTAGAAACAAAGGCTCTCCTTTTGTACTTTTTACAAGATGCAAAGGGATTTTAACCCTCCAGCCTACCTAGGCTCTGTTGGTACCTAAGCTGTCTCTGGTCTTTATCTTAGGCTTAGTTCATAAATCGTAGAGTAATATGTATTGTGTATACACACACACACACATATAAAGTCCCAGTTTTTCTGGCATTAAGTTACTAGTTGAAAAATCAATTTTCCTTTAAATGACATTATTATTTTCTTTTATTGAGATATAGTTGACATAGAACATTGCATAAGTTTAAGATCTACAACGTATTGATTTTATACACTTATATATTGCAATATGATTACCTCTATAGTGTTAGCTAACATCTGCATCACATCACAATTATTACACATTTCAATTTTAAATGTGGTGAGAACATTTAAGATCTAGTCTCTTTGCAACTTACAAGTATATAATACAGTATATCATTGACTATAATAATTGATTAGAATCACTATAATCACCGTTGCAGTACATTAAATCCCCAGAACTTTATTAATCTTCTAACTTCAAGTTTATACCCTTTGATCAACATCTCTCCAATTTTTCCACCTGCTAGCCCCTGATAACCACCCTTCTATTTTTTTTCCTGAGAATCCAGCTTTTTTAGATCCCACGTATAAGTGATATCATACAGCCTATGTCTTTTTTGTGTCTGACTTATCTCACTTAGCATAATATTCTCAAGGTTCATCCATGTTGTTAAAAATGGCAAGATTTCCTTCTTTCCTGTAGCCGAATAGTATTCGTTGTGTGTGAGTGTGTGTGTGTGTGTGTGTGTATACACACACACTCACACGTATCATATGGTGCATATATATATATATATATATACACACACACACATATATACTGTACGGTATATATATTTATATACACCATATCTTCTTTATCCATTCATCTGTAGACGGAAACTTAAGTCTTCTTGTAGTTAGCCATTCTAACAGGTGTGAGGTGATATCTCGTTGTGGTTTTGATTTGCATTTCCATGATATTTAGTGATGTTGTACATCTTTTTATGTGCCTGTTGGCCACTTGTATGTCTTCTTTGAAAAATGTCTATTCAGCTATTCTGCCCATTTTTAAATGTTTGTTTATTTGTCATTGAAGTCGTATGTGTGCTTTATATATTTTGGATGTTAACCCCTGTCAGACATATGGTTTGCCAATATCTTCTCCCTCTGTAGGAGGCCTTTTCATTTTCTTGATTTATCTTTCTTTCTTTCTTTTTTTCTTTCTTTAATTTATTTATTTTTGCTGTGCAATGTGTTTTAGTTTGATATAGTCACTCTTCGTAATTCTGGCTTTTGTTGTTTGTGCTTTTGGAGTCATATCCAAAAAGATTATTGCTGAGACTAATGTCAAAGGGCTTTTCTCCTATGTTTTCTTCTATGGCTTTTATAGTTTCAAGTCTTATGTCCAAGTCTTTAATCCATTTTGAGTTAATTTTTGTGAGTGTTATAAGATAGGGGTCCAATTTAATTTTTCTGCATATGGTTATCCAGTTTCCCAGCTCCATTTATTGAAGAGACTATCCTTTCCCTATTGAGTACTCTTGGCTCCCTTGTCAAGTATTAACATATTTTAAAAAATCATATGTGTAACAAAATTTAAGAAGTATCCAAAGACATTATGAATATCTGGAGGTGGAGTTGACAAAATTTGTTAATAAATTCAATGGGAAGTGTGTGAGGAAAGGAAAGAATCAGTGTCAGTTCCTTTGTTATTGGCCTGACCAACTGGGTGATGGATACAAATGTTAACAGAGGGGGAAAAAGGCTAGGTTGGAGGAAAAGAATGGCAATAAGAGCTCATTAGGTTTCAGAAATGCTAAATTTGAGGTGCCCAGTAGACATTCAAGAAATGATGTCAGATTGCTTTCTCTCTCTCCCTCTCTCTCTCTCACTTACTAATCCTTGACAAATCAAAACATCATCACAGTATGCTTGCAAGAGCAATGGCTTTTTAGATTAAATCCTGGATGTGCTATTCTCTAGCTGTGTGATCTAGCATGTTTCAGTTACTCTCTCATATACTCAGTTTCTTTAGATACAAAATAGAAATAATAATGCGTTATGTATGGTGTTGTTTATAAAGAATTAATTGACAATAAGGTAAATTAAATTAGAAAAACTACATGGTATATGGTATAAATTTAATGTTAATGCCCTGTGGTCACCATCCTGCCCCTCCTATGTCGCTTTGTATAAAGACAAATGAAATTTGGGCATAATCTCAGATATTCTATAATTTTCTTCTCTTGGGGAGGGGGGACATTCACCTTCTACCTCTTCTGAGTTCTTGTGGCTGGACTAATAACAAAATTGACACAAGATAGATTACTAGAAGAAAAAGAAGATTTAATTCATGCACATGGAGATCTAGAAGTGGGAACTGAGGGGCTTCCCTGGTGGGCCAGTGGTTAAGAATCTGCCTGCCAATGCAGGGAACATGGGTTCCAACCCTGGTCCGGGAAGATCCCACATGCCGTGGAGCAACTCAGCCCATGCACCACAACTACTCAGCCCACGAGCCACAACGACTGAGCCCGCACGCCTAGAGCCCGTGCTCCGCAACAAGAGAAGCCACCACAATGAGAAGCCCGCGCGCTGCAACAAAGAGTAGCCCCCGCTCGCGGCAACTAGAGAAAGGCCGCACGCGGCAAAGAAGACCCAACGCAGCCATAAATAAATAAATTAAATAAATACATTAAAAAAAAAAAAATGGGAACTGAGAAGTGTCCAAAGCAGTCATCTTTTATACTTTTTGGATGAAGAAACAATAAATTTGTGAGGAATTGATAGGACCAAGAAACTAAGGTTTTGGGTGCTCAGTTAGTGAAGAATCTAAGCAGAGTTTGGGCTTGGGGTAGTGAATTAAAGAAGTAACGAGGTCTGTTGTTTCAGACTTCTCATCTCCAGTCCCCTGTCTCTGGTGTTAAGGGTGTCCTTTTACCTCTGCCTGCCTGCAGTGCACATTTCAAACGAGAGATTTATTTCCTGCCTTCAGGGAGACAGGAAGGTCAGAGTGTCCCTCTTTCACTGGCCATTTCTTAAGTAACTTTAATTCAAAATAATCAACATGTCATTCAAGTACATTTTGGGGTGGCCTACCGTGGACCTCAACACTTCCAAAACAAGACTAGTGTTTCTTGAAATCCTCAGGTTTAGAAGAAGAAAGTACTGGCATTGACACTGTGCAATAGTACCTACTGGAGACGTTATTTTATAATAAATCTTATAGTTTCTTCCCGAATAAGCACGGTGAATTAAAGCATTAGGACATGTAAGCCCTAAAGAAGCAATTTTAGCCTGCTGAACCGCCTAGACTGAACAAATAATGAATTTTTAAAAAAAGACCAATTTGTGATCATGAAATAAGTATTTATGTTCAGGAAAGGGGTTCTAGAATTATGAGCAAATAAACACATACTTCACTGGGTCCTTTTTTCAAGGTCTATTCCATGACTATAAACTAAATGTATTATTATTATCTAATACTAGATTAGAATTTACTGATAATAATAAATACCAAATAATAATAATAATAATAATAAAATACCAAAGGGGATCCCTAACTGAGAGATGAATGGCACAATACATGACAGGAACCCAAGAAATGTAATTTTTTTATTTATGCATTTCACTCAAGTTATCATTTATACAGTAAGATTTCATCTTATAAACTTGTTAAACATTTTTATTAATGGTTTATTTTCACAGCTTTATGGTTGAAACATAATTTCTAAGGTATGCTTGGTTTTATGGAAAAAAAGCAGTGAATTATTTTTATTTAAAACAAAATACTCTCTAAAAGGATTAGGATTTGATTTTTACTTTTTAAATTGAAGTATAATTGATTTACAATATTATATTAGTATCAGATGTGCAAAATAGTGATTCCTTATTTTTGCAAATTATACTCCATTTAAAGTTATTACAAAATAATAGCTGTATTTCCCAGGGTGTATTTATTTTATACATAGTAGTTTGTATCTCTTAATCCCCTACCTTTATCTTGCCCTTCTTCCCTCCCCTGTCCCCACTGGTAACCACTAGTTGGTTCTCTTTATCTGAGAGTCTGTTTCTGTTTTGTTATATTCATTCGTTTGTTGTAGATTCCACATAGAAGTGAAAACATAGAGTATTGGTCTTTCTCTGACTTATTTTACTAAGCATAATACCCTCTAGGTTCTCCCACATTGTTGCAAATGGCAGAATTTCATTTTTTATGGCTGAGTAATTTTCCATTGTGTGTATAATATTCCATTGTGTGATGTGTGTGTGTGTGTGTGTGTGTGTGTGTGTATATATATATATATATATATATATATATAAACATCTTCTTTATCCATTCATCTGTTGATAGACACTTAGCTTGCTTCCGTATCTTGGCTATTATAAATAATGCTGCAATGAACATTGGGGTGGGAGTTTTCATTTTCTTCAGCTGTATACCCAGGAGTGGAATTGCTGGGTCATAGTGTAGTTCTATTTTTAGTTTTTTGACAAACCTCCATACTGTTTAGTGGCTGCACCAATTTACAATCCCACCAACAGTGTACAAGTGTTCCCTTTTCTCTACATCCTTGCCAACGTTTGTTATTTGTGGTATTTTTGATGATAGCCATTTTGACAGGGGTGAGGTGATATCTCATTGTGGTTTTGATTTGCATTTCTCTGATGATTAGCATTTACATGTCCCTGTTGGCCACATGTATATCTTGTTTGGAAAAATGTCTGTTCAGGTCTTCTGCCCATTTTTCATTTGGTTTTTTTGTTTTTTTTGGTGTTGAGTTGTATGAGCTGCTTATATATTTTAGGTATTAACCCCTTATCAGTCACATCATTTGCGAATATTTTCTCCCAATTAGTAGGTTGTCTTTTTTCATTTTGTCAATGATTTCTTTTGCTGTGCAAAAGCTTTTAAGTTTAATTAGGTGCCATTTGTTTAATTTTTCACTTTTAAGGCTAATATTGGTATGGAGGTTTAGATGGCTTGAGTACCAGGTAATTATGAAAGAGTCTGGGCTTGTAACCACAGTTATATGAGCTAGTCCTCCAATGTATGTCCAAAATATGCCAGGGAATATGGTGAGAGAGGTTCTCAGTATGTTAACACCTCAAAGGAAGGAAACATGTAATCTACTTGGGCCATAGCCAAAGATTTTATGAAGGAAGAATTATTTGGAATGGAATTAATAGGTGAGCCAACTTTAAAGAATAATTTTTAAATTATAAAAGTGCTAATTGCTGTGTGGTTGATATAAAACATTTGAAAAAAAAATCTATCTGTGGGACAGAATAAAAAGTTATCTGTAATTCCATCACCCAGGAAAACTTACAATCAAGATTTAAACATTTATTTCAGATAAGCTTTTCTTTCCCTCATATATACATTGAAAAATGTATTTTGTATAATGACATTATGTATATAATTTTATACATTATTTTAAAATAATGTATCATTAGTACTGCACAGACTGTTAAATATTCCTAGAATATAATTTTGAAAAATTGAATAGCATTCTATCATATTGCTGTTCCATGATTTATTTATCTCTCTATCAACAGTTTAAGGTCCTGGATATAAATACTAATGTGTTGTGTATGATTTCAGATTTTAGAAATGCTCCTGGGAGTAAAACAGGAAAGGGTAGCTACATGAAAAAAGTTGTGGAAATGAGAATGTTCAGGGAACATTTAAGAAACGATTAATAGATATGTTTGGACAACAGTTAAGAATATGAAATCTGTTGTAGGAATTATGTAAGAATTATTATGTAATTATTATGTATTATTATGTAATTATTATGTAAGAATTATTATTATGTTGTAAGAATATGAAAGCTGTTGCAACTGGGTTGGGGCAGATCCATGTGAAAGATAAATGTTCGGTTCAGGTGTTCAGAGTTTTGGGGCGGCCGGGGGTGGGGGGGTGGGGGGTGGCCCTGCAGGTCTGAGCATAGCTATGAGACATAAACAGAGCAGGGCTTCAGGAAAATTCTCCTGCAAGGAGAGTGTGGGAGTGAATTGGAAAGGCAAAATAGTGAGGGGGAAGAGACAAGACAGCAGGTTATTTCAAGAGTGAAATGCAAGATAATGAGGGCTGGAAGCCAGGTGATGATTGTAGGAAGGGAAAGGAAAAGATGTTGGAGAGAGGTGTTTCTAAGCATTTGCCATAGTGTTCTTTTCCTAATGCAAATTAACTATATTCTGGGGTTACTTAGCATGGATATTACCAGCCATTTTCTTTCTGAGTGCTGCTAAAACTAGTAAGTACGATATAATGACACTGCTAAAATAAAACTTTTTCCTTTAATAATGCTGCAGTCTCATTATACAAAATAAACCAGTGTAGAGTCACAATTCCAGTAGTTTAGAATGACCTGCTAAAGGTTTTGTGTTTATTTCTTTTAACATTTCAAAAGCTGTCTTGATAGACTTAGGGTTTTTTGTTTTTTGTTTTTTTTAATTATCTCTAGTGCTGTTTATGTATAAATAATAGATCAATTGTTTGCAGTGGATGTTTTCCTAGGTCTGTTTTCCTGTCTAATGACTGCTTGACTCTTTCAAGCATGTCTTGATTGAAATTATTAAGAGGGTTAACATCACTGAATGCTTTTCTGTTTGTTTTGATGATAACACTTATCAACCAATTGTTTATAGAAATACAATCTTTTTAGAGAAGGAAAGTAGCATAATATCATGGGAAGAGGACTGGCGTCAGATTCAAGAGTGTCATGTTTTAGGCTAATTTGGCCACTATTCAACCTTGGTCAAGGCACCAAACCGCCAGGCCCTCGGTTTCTGTGCTTCTAAAGCTACTTCTACTACTACTTCAGAACCACAAGTGTTAGTATTATTGCCACAGAATTACCACAGAACTATCATTACTGTATACCTGCTGCTACTCTTACTGCTAATAACATGACTCCCCCCCACTTTTTTTTTTTTTTTTTAATGTGGCCAGACACACTATTCTGAGGGGCTTTACCTGCACTAGTTTTAACTCCATGTCAACCCCATGAGACAGGCACAATTACCTCTGTCTTACTGAAGAGGAGCCTGTGGTGCAGGGAGATTAAATAACTTGCTCAAGGAAAATGGTGATTCTGGATGTTAAACCCAGATCTGTCCACACTGCCTCTGTAAGGCTGTAGAAGAAGTAGATGGGATCTGACCTACTATTGAAGTGCTGGGAGGATTTAAAACCTTGTGACTTCAAGAGCAGAGGAGCAGAAACCCTATTTCCTTATTTTTATTTTTTTTTAATAGACTTTCTTATCATTAATTTTTAACAAAGACTCCATATTTTAGAGCAGTTTTAGGTTTACAGAAAAATTGAGCAGGAAGTACAGGGAGCTCCTGCCTTATAGCCCTCTCCCCCGCCCTCCACCCTCCGTTTCCCCTATTATTAACATCTTGCATTGGCGTGGTACATCTGTTACAATGATGAATAAAATTTTTTTTTTTAACATCTTTACTGGAGTATAATTGCTTTACAATGGTGTATTAGTTTCTGCTGTATAACAAAGTGAATCAGCTATACGTGTACATATATCCCCATATCCCCTCCCTCTTGCATCTCCCTCCCACCCTCCCTATGCCACCCCTCTAGGTGGTCACAAAGCACCGAGCTGATCTCCCTGTGCTATGCGGCTGCTTCCCACTAGCTATGTAGTTTACATTTGGTAGTGTATATATGTCAGTGCTACTCTCTCACTTCATTCCAGCTTACCCTTCCCACTCCCCGTGTCCTCACGTCCATGCTCTATGTCTGCGTCTTTATTCCTGTCCTGCCTCTAGGTTCATCAGAACCGTTTTTTTTTTTTTTTTTTTTGATTCCATAGATACGTGTTAGCATACGGTATTTGTTTTTCTCTTTCTGACTTACTTCACTCTGTATGACAGACTCTAGGTCCATCCACCTCACTACAAATAACTCAATTTCATTTCTTTTTATGGCTGAGTAATATTCCATTGTATATACGTGCCACATCTTCTTTATCCATTCATCTGTCGACGGACACTTAGGTTGCTTCCAGGTCCTGGCTATTGTAAATAGTGCTTCAATGAACATTGTGGTACATGCTTCTTTTTGAATTATGGTTTTCTCAGGGTATATGCCCAGTAGTGGGATTGCTGGGTCATTTAGTAGTTCTATTTTTAGTTTCTTAAGGAACCTCCACACTGTTCTCCATAGTGGCTGTATCAATTTACATTCCCGCCAACACTGCACGAGGGTTCCCTTTTCTCCACACCCTCTCCAGCATTTATTGTTTGTAGATTTTTTGATGATGACTGTTCTGACTGGGGTGAGATGATACCTCATTGTGGATTTGATTTGCATTTCTCTGATGATTAGTAATGTTGAGCATCCTTTCATGTGTTTGTTCGCAATCTGTATATCTTCTTTGGAGAAATGTCTATTTAGGTCTTCTGCCCATTTTTGGATTGGGTTCTTTGCTTTTTTGATATTGAGCTGCATGAGCTGCTTGTATATTTTGGGGATTAATCCTTTGTTAGTTGCTTTGTTTGCAACTATTTTCTCCCATTCTCAGGGTTGTCTTTTCGTCTTGTTTATGGTTTCCTTTGCTGTGCAAAAGCTTTTAAGTTTCATTAGGTCCCATTTGTTTATTTTTATTTTTATTTCCATTTCTCTAGGAGGTGGGTCGAAAAGGATCTTGCTGTGATTTATGTCATAGAGTGTTCTGCCTATGTTTTCCTCTAAGAGTTTTATAGTTTCTGGCCTTACACTTAGGTCTTTAATGCATTTTGAGTTTATTTTTGTGTATGGTGTTAGGAAGTGTTCTAATTTCATTATTTTACATGTAGCTGTCCAGTTTTCCAGCACCACTTATTGAAGAGGCTGTCTTTTCTCCATTGTATATGCTTGCCTCCTTTATCAAAGATAAGGTGACTATATGTGCATGGGTTTATCTCTGGGCTTTCTATCCTGTTCCACTGTTCTATATTTCTGTTTTTGTGCCAGCTATTTCCTTTTTATACTGCCAGCAGAGGAAGACAGCCTCATCTTCATGGTCTCTGGGCTGCAGTGTTACTAGTTTTTATACCAGGTCTTTGGACCTTTTTGATTAAATTATGCACCTTTACATTTCCTATTTCTAGCTACACTTAAAGATGGACATGAGAATTTGGGCCTTCATAAATATTAATAAATCACACAAATTCTGAACTTAACTCCTTCTTCTGTTACTATTTTAACATAAGTGGTCTCTTAATTTGTCTGAATATCATGCTAGACTGTACATTTCCTAAAATTAGGTATCATATCTGTCTTGATTCCTACTTTATCCCTCAATAAATATTTGCAGAACAAATAACTTAATGAATGACACAATATAAGCTCTTGAACAGGTCATTTTATTAAACCTAAATGATCTTACTCTCAAGCTGTTGCTCCCAAAACTGGAATTGAAATGCACTCAAATTTGTTATGACTCTTTTGTAGAAATGGGCCTAAAATAGCATTAGGCAAATTTATATTACACACATCTGACAAGAAATCTAGCTTCTGATTCTTAAAGTTTTAAATACTTAAATACATCTGTCAGTGTACCTGTGGGGACATTTTTATGAAACAAGGACATTTATGCAGTAAAATTAAACCTTCTTTTAAAGAAGTATTTTCTGGGTATTAGAACAGGTATAATTTCATAACTTGGATAACATTTGAATATCTACCTTTGAAAAGAAAAATAAACAACTTTTCAAAGATTAAGGACCAAAATTTGAGTGAGACAGTCCTCTAAGAACTATTTGCTTTCCCTTTTTTCACCTTAATTTTCCTGCTCTTCTTTTTTTTTTTTTTTTAAGTTTAATTCTTTTTTTTTTTTTAATTATTGATTTTCTTTTATCTCTTTTAAATTTTATTTATTTATTTATGGCTGTTTTGGGTCTTCGTTTCTGTGCTAGGGCTTTCTCCAGTTGTGGCAAGTGGGGGCCAATCTTCATCGCAGTGCGCGGGCCTCTCACTATCACGGCCTCTCTCGTTGCGGAGCACAGGCTCCAGACGCGCAGGCTCAGTAATTGTGGCTCACGGGCCCAGCCGCTCCGCGGCATGTGGGATCTTCCCAGACCAGGGCTCGAACCCGTGTCCCCTGCATTGGCAGGCGGATTCTTAACCACTGCGCCACCAGGGAAGCCCCTGCTCTTCTTTTTTTAAAACATGATTTACTAAACTCTTCAGTTACAATTTGTTGGTAATTTTTTTCCCATTTAGAATATAATTGAAAGTCATTCTTTGTCTAATCCAAGTTACTGCTTAATAAATATATTCTACACAATGAAGTTTGAAGCCAGAGTACCAGTGAGAATATCCTTGAATTTAAAATGACATTTAAAAAAAAAATGAGGCAATTCTTCAGATACTTAGGGCTGTAGGAAGCCCTAAGCAATATGTAGGTATAGTTTAAAAAAAATCTCTTTGCTGGAATTTCAAGTAGTTTATTACTTACTCAGGTAATTTCAGGTAAAATAATGCTATTTCAGATATGGCAGGTGAAATATTTTCTCAATACATGTCTATTCAGTAAATGAGGAATTTGAGTCTGATTTGAAAGTTTCCATCTTAAAGGCATCTTCCATTGTCTTTAGGTGCAGTTTCCTTGGCTAACCAGGTCTAAGGTAACTGATTTTCCTTCTGATCCTGGTTTAGCTGAAATCATGGGTGTGATACTGTTCACACAAAGCTGCCCCTGCTCCTCTGTGAAAAGCAGTGAGCAGCCCTCCAGGAGGACAGAGGGCAGCACTGTTCTCCAACGTGGAAGATTAACTGACATGACTGCTCTGCTCAGGTCATGTCTGCTTTGGTCTATCTTTTGTCACATAATGTTAGCTGTTTACCTCTTTGATGGCTAATAACGCCTATATGAAAGGTAACATTTTCCTCACAAAAGCAGGTACACTAGGCTCTACTGTGCATCTCAGCTGGATTCACTGAGGTACTATAGTATATTGGATTAGTGGCAAAGTCATTTGAACTTTTAAAAAATTCTTTTTTTCAAGGAGACTAGATTGATCTTCCTGATGTGTATATAAGCACGATCAATCATGCCAGCCTGGCTTGTTGCTCATTTTTGTTTTCCGAACCACTCACTCATCCTTTGCATTTAATTTCAGACAATGAAGAATCTAGTAGCATCTTAGAGGCAGATTGGTTGGAAGACCATAGCAGAGAGAGGAAGCAATACTTGGAAATCAAATTCTTGAGGGTGTCAGAAGAGGAAGGATATAGGTGGGGTACAATCTCACTTCTTTTTAAGCTAGTCAGTTAAAATATACTTTGATGGTTTCAGTGTATTTTGGCTGACTTGCCTGAAAGTTCTGAATCTATAATTCATCATCTTATTTCCTTAATTCAAAATCATGGACACAACTAATGAATAAAACATTCCATTTACCTTTCCTATTTATATTTCACACCAGATCTATAATCCATTTCTTACATTATTTCTTACAAGCCTCCTGTGCTGGCAGTCTTCTGTTTGCCCCTCCAGGTCCACAGTCCAGCTTTCTCTACTCTGCTATGTACCCCGTAGGAGCCTGACTTCTATGGACTGCCTCACTCTGCTCTCCTGTCTCTGTGTGGATTTGACAATGGAAAGAACAGGTCCGAGAGTGAAGGGTGGGAGGAGAGTGAAGTCGGGCTATTTACTACCTTTGTGTCTCATAGAATAAGATTTGGATATGACTGCTTTCCTCTACTGAAGGTTACAGCTTCTCTCAGCCAGCCACACCCATGAAGATCTTTCCCAGTACTGCTCACTACTGACTGTTGAGTTGATGGAGGTGAAATCTGAGAAGAAAAAATCAATATTAGCTGTGCCAGGTGTAGACTTCTCATGGTGTGATAGGTTTAGGCCAATATTAGGGGATAATTGCATTCTTGGGAATCCTTATTACTGGGTCCAGACTGGCCTGAGGAAGAAAGGGCCACTTGATTATCAGGACAAATCATGCAGGGAACTAACTATAACTGACCCTGCAGAAAGGGAGGACAGGGAACCAGTCCTGGCCAGAATTACTCCTGCTCTTGGCCACAGTGACTGGTTAAAGATGGGTTCACATTACTCTGTGCCAGTATGAGGCCACCTGGAACTATTTTCCTACCACTGTCAAAAGTTAATCTTATCATTAGGGTGTGTATTCATTTCCTGGGGCTGCCATAACAAATTACCACAAACTTGGTGGCTTAAAACTACAGAAATGTATTCTCTCACAGTTCTGGAGGCTAAGAATTCCAAAAGAACTTGCTGTCAGCGCTACGCTCCCTCTGAAGACTCCAGGAAAGAATTCTTCCTTCCTTCTTCCTAGCTTCTCGTGGCTTCCAGAAATCCTTGGCGTCCTTTGTCTTGTAGCTATATCATTCTAACCTCAATGCCTGTCTTCACATGGCCTTCTTCTTGAGATGTCTCTGTGTTTCCTTTCCTCTTCTTATAAGGTCATCATACTTAAGCCTACTCTAATCTAGTATGACTTCATCTTAACTAATTACATATGCAAAGACCCCATTTCCAAATAAGTCACATTCTGAAGTTCCAGGTGGATGTAAATTGTTTGAGGACACCATTCAACCTAGTTCATGTTACTACCCACATATGAACCTGACCAGGAAGAGAGAGAGATAGAGCTTTGATGACATCGGTTGTGCATCTGAATCCAATCAGTCAGTTGCATCAGCCAACACATTGCCTTTTTTCCTCAGATGAGTGTGAATTAGGCTTTCATCACATATATCTTTATGCCTGCAATATAATTTCTAATCAGGTATAAAATTTTGCCAGGGCAGAGTATGTTTGTGTGGGGGCAGGGAATGTTTTACTCCTATCCTTTTTGGTTCTTTTGGCTGGTCAAATAATTAAAATGACATAAGGCAGATTAACAGGAGGAAATCAAATTTATTATCTATGTACAGGGAATTCACATAAGCATGAATAATTATGAAGACAGTAGGACAAAATGAAGTATTTATGTCATTCTGTACTAAGGAGAAGGTGGTAGGGGTCTGGGTCTTCAAAGGGAACTAAGATAATTCACAGGAAGATGAAAAGAGTTGATGTTTGGTAAACAAATGTTTGCTGGGCCATCTTGAGACAATTCTACCCAGGGAGGACTTTGATCAAACAGACCTTGCTAGTTTCCTCCCTGTCTCCTACACCTAGTTCATATTTTACTATAGTTATCTATGGTGATAGCTTCTTCCTGGAACATGCCTTCTGTATGAAATTCTTTTAGGCAGTTCAGAGGAAGTTCAAAGTGTCTTCCTGAGTCTTTTGGGCTTTACTTATTTTCAGCCTGAAATACTCTACATGCCAGAATGGCCTATCTTGGGGAGACCTGCCCTGAAGCTCGTCATCTGGAATACAATACTTTTTGTTATTGCTGGGACTATGGACTGTGCCTGGGTGAGGCCTGTAAAAGGCCAGAGGTGGTGAAAGGAAGGGAAATGTCAGTGGACTGGAACAGTTAGGGCAGGGCCTCATAACGGGTGGTAACATACAATGGTGCTCCATGACCAGAATAATGATGCTCTTATTCAGTTGGGGGCTAGGATTTAGTATTATATTAAACCTCCACAAGTGATTCTAATGTGTAGGCAGGATTTAGAACATGAAAAATAAAAAATGTTCATGCTGAAGATTCTTAACTTTGCCCCATAAACATGATGCTATCAAAGGAGATGCCATGAAAGAGTAATGACTATGTTCCAGTCATAGTGTGAAGGATATTATATGCATTATCTTATTTAATTCTCATGGCAATAAGATGATTTGTTATCCCCATCTTATAGACAGGGCTACTGAAGTTCAGAATCAGAAAAGTTGGATAGCTGGAAGTCGCATAGCTAAAAAGTGGCAGAGTTGAGATGTGAACATATACCTTTTTGACAGCAAGGCCTTAGGTCATAATTATCGTGCTACAGGTTTATTAAGAGGATAAAATTGGTATTTTAAAAAGGTGAGAGCCAGATCTGAGATTTGTTCTTCTGTCTTCTCCTTGGCTGTCTTGTGAATAAGCCCTGTCTTCACTGCAAACCTTGGATGTTGCAGCATTTTGGTTTGCTTGTTTCTGAGAAAGGGAACCTCTGGCTCAGATAAATCGCCAAGCAAAGAAAAATCCAAGACACCAGTCACAGTTGTCTACACCGTGTGGCTGACAGGATCTTGGTGCTCCGGCCAGCTGTGAGGCCTGAGCCTCTGAGGTGGGAGAGCTGAGTTCAGGACATTGGACCACCAGAGACCTCTGGGCCCCATGTAATATCAATCGCCGAAAGCTCTTACAGAGATCTCCATCTCAATCTAAGACCCAGCTCCACTCAATGATGAGCAAGCTCCAGTGCTGGATAACCCACGCCAAACAACTAGCAAGACAGGAACACGGCCCCACCCATTAGCAGAGAGGCTGCCTAAAATCATACTAAGTTCACAGACACCCCAACTCACACCACCAGATGTGGTACTGCCCACCAGAAAGACAAGATCCAGCCTCATTCACCAGAACACAGACACCAGTCCCCTACACCAGGAAGCCTACACAACCCACTGAACTAACCTTACCCACTGGGGGCAGACACCAGAAACAAAGGGAACTACGAACCTGCAGCCAGTGAAAAGGAGACCCCAAACACAGTAAGTTAAGAAAATGAGAAGACAGAGAAATATGCAGCAGATGAAGCAGCAAGGTAAAAACCCACCAGACCAAACAAAAACAGAGGAAATAGGCAGTCTACCTGAAAAACAATTCAGAGTAATGATAGTAAAGATGATCTAAAATCTTGGAAATAGAATGGAGAAAATACAAACAAGGACCAAGAAGAACTAAAGAGCAAACAAACAATGGTGAACAACACAATAAATGAAATTAAAAATTCTCTAGAAGGAATCAGCAGCAGAATAACTGAGGCAGAAGAATGTATAAGTGACCTTGAAGATAAAATAGTGGAACTAACTGCTGCAGAGCAGAATAAAGAAAAAAGAATGAAAAGAATTGAAGACAGTCTCAGAGACTTCTGGGACAACATTAAATGCACCAATGTCGAATTATAGGGGTCCCAGAAGAAAAAGAGAAAAAGAAAAGGACTGGGAAAATATTTGAAGAGATTATATTTGAAAACTTCCCTAATATGGGAAAGGAAATAGTCAATCAAGTCCAGGAAGAGCAGAGAGTCCCATACAGGATAAATCCAAGGAGAAACATGCCAAGACACATATTAATCAAACTATCAAAAATTAAATACAAAGAAAAAATATTAGAAGCAGCGAGGGATAAACAACAAATAACACAAAAGGGAATCCCCATAATGTTAGCAGCTGATTTTTCAGCAGAAACTTTGCAAGTCAGAAAGGAGTGGCAGGACATATTTAAAGTGATGAAAGGAAAAAAACTACAACCACGATTACCCAGCAAAGATCTCATTCAGATTCAGCAGAGAAATTAAAACCTTTACAGACAAGCAAAAGCTAAGAGAATTCAGCACCACCAAACCAGCTTTACAACAAATGCCAAGGGAACTTCTCTAGTCGGGAAACACAAGAGAAGGAAAAGACCTACAATAACAAACCCAAAACAAATAAGAAAATGGTAATAAGAACATACATATTGATAATTACCTTAAATATAAATGGATTAAATGCTCCAACCAAAAGACATAGACTGGCTGAATGGGTACAACAACAAGACTCGTATATATGCTGTCTACAAGAGACCCACTTCAGACCTAGAGACACGTACAGACTGAAAGTGAGGGAATGGAAAAAGATATTCCATGCAAATGGAAATCAAAACAAAGCTGGAGTGACAATTCTTATATCAGAAAAAATAGACTTTAAAATAAGGACTATTATAAGAGACAAGGACACTACATAATGATCAAGGGATCAATCCAAGATGAAGATTTAACAATTGTAAATGTTTATGCATAAGGCAAATGCTAACAGCCTTAAAAGGGGAAATCAACAGTAACACAATAATAGTAGGGGAGTTTATCACCCCACTTTCACCAATGGACAGATCAACCAAAATGAAAATAAATAAGGAAACACAAGCTTTAAATGATGCATTAAACAAGATAGAATTAATTGATATTTGTAGGACATTCCATCCAAAAACAACAGAATACACTTTTTTCTCAAGTGCTCATGGAATATTCTCCAGGATGGATCATATCTTGGGTCACAAATCAAGTCTTGGTAAATTTAAGATTATTGAAATTGTATCAAGTATCTTTTCTGACCACAACGCTATGAGACTAGATATCAATTACAGGAAAAAAACCTGTAAAAAATACAAACATTTGGAGGCTAAACAATATGCTACTAAATAACCAAGAGATCACTGAAGAAATCAGAGGAAATCAAAAAGTACCTAGAAACAAATGAGCATGAAAACATGACGGCCTAAAACCTGTGGGATGTACCAAAAGCAATCTAAGAGGGAAGTTTATAGCAATACAATCCTACCTCAAGAAACAAGAAAAATCTCAAATAAACAACCTAACATTACACCTAAAGCAATTAGAGAAAGAAGAACCAAAAAACCCCAAAGTTAGCAGAAGGAAAGAAATGATAAAGATCAGATCAGAAATAAATGAAAAAGAAATGAAGGAAACGATAGCAAAGATCAATAAAACTAAAAGCTGGTTCTTTGAGAAGATAAACAAAATTGATAAACCATTAGCCAGACTCATCAAGGAAAAAAGGGATAAGGCTCAAATCAATAGAATTAGAAATGAAAAAGGAGAAGTAACAATTGACACTGCAGAAATACAGAGGATCATGAGAGATTACTGCAAGCAACTATATGCCAATAAAATGGACAACCTGAAAGAAATGGACAAACTCTTAGAAATGCACAACCTTCTGAGACTGAACCAGGAAGAAATAGAAAATATGAACTGACCAATCACAAGCACTGAAATTGAAACTGTGACTAAAAATCTTCCAACAAACAAAAGCCCAGGACCAGAGGGCTTCACAGGAGAATTCTATCAAACATTTAGAGAAGACCTAACACCGACCCTTCTCAAACTCTTCCAAAATATAGCAGAGGGAGGAACACTGCCAAACTCATTCTACGAGGCTACCATCACATCACCCTGATACCAAAACCAGATAAAGATGTTACAAAAAAAGAAAACTACAGGCCAATCTCACTGATGAACATAGATGCAAAAATCCTCAACAAAATACTAGCAAACAGAATCCAGCAGCACATTAAAAGGATCATACACTATGATCAAGTGGGGCTAATCCCAGGAATACAATGATTCTTCAATATATGCAAATCAATCAATGTGATACACCATATTAACAAATTGAAGGATAAAAACCATATGATCATCTCAATAGATGCTGAAAAGGCTTTTGACAAAATTCAACAACAATTTATGAGAAAAACTCTCTGGAAAGTAGACATAAAGGGAACTTACCTCAACATAATAAAGGCCATATATGACAAACCCACAGCCAACATCGTTCTCAATGGTGAAAAACTGAAACCATTAACACCAGGATCAGGAACAAGACAAGGTTTCCCACTCTCAGCAATATTATTCAACATAGTTTTGGAATTTTTAGCCACAGCAATCAGAGAAGAAAAACAAATAAAAGGAATCCAAATCTAATCAAGGAATCCAAATCCAAATCAAGGAAAAGAAGAAGTAAAGCTGTCACTGTTTGCAGATGACATGATAGTACACATAGAGAATCCTAAAGATGCTACCAGAAAACTACTAGAGCTAATCAATGAATTTGGTAGCAGGATACAAAATTAATGCACAGAAATCTCTTGCATTCCTATACACTAATGATGAGAAATCTGAAAGAGAAATTAAGGAAACATTCCCATTTACCATTGCAACAAAAAGGATAAAATACCTAGGAATAAATCTACCTATGGAGACAAAAGACCTGTATGCAGAAAACTATAAGACACTGATGAAAGAAATTAAAGATGATACAAACAGATGCAGAGATATACCATGTTCTTGGATTGGAAGAATCAACATTGTGAAAATGACTATACTACCCAAAGCAATCTACAGATTCAATGCAATCCCTATCAAACTACCACTGGCATTTTTCACAGAACTAGAACCAAAAAATCTCACAATTTGTATGGAAACACAAAAGATCCCGAATAGGCAAAGCAATCTTGAGAAAGAAAAACAGAGCTGGAGGAATCAGGCTCCCTGACTTCAGACAATACTACAAAGATACAGTAATCAAGACAGTATGGTACTGGCACGAAAACAGAAATGTAGATCAATGGAACAGGAGAGAAAGCTCAGAGATACACCCACGCACATATGGTCATCTTATGTTTGATAACGGAGGTAAGAATATACAATGGAGAAATGACAGCCTCTTCAATAAGTGGTGTTGGGAAAACTGGACAGCTACATGTAAAAGAATGAAATTAGAACACTTCCTAACAACATACACAAAAATAAACTGAAAATGGATTAAAGACCTAAATGTAAGGCCAGACACTCTAAAACTCTTAGAGGAAAACATAGGCAGAACACTCTATGACATGAATCACAGCAAGATCCATTTTGACCCACCTCCTAGAGAAATGGAAACAAAAACAAAAATAAAACAAATGAGTCCTAATGAAACTTAAAAGCTTTTGCACAGCAAAGGAAACCATAAACAAGAAGAAAAGACAACCCTGAGAATAGGAAAAAATATTTACAAATGAAGCAACTGACAAAAGATTAATCTCCAAAATATACAAGCAGCTCATGCTGCTCAATATCAAAAAAACAAACAGCCCAATCCAAAAAAGGGCCAAAGACCTAAATAGACATTTCTCTAAAGAAGATATACAGATTGCGAACAAACACATGAAAGGATGCTCAACATCACTAATCATTAGAGAAATGGAAATCAAAACTACAATGAGGTATCACCTCACACCAGTCAGAATGGCCATCATCAAAAAATCTACAAACAATAAATGCTGGAGAGGGTGTGGAGAAAAAGGTACCCTCTTGAACTGTTCGTGGGAATGTAAATTGATACAGCCACTATGGAGAACAGTATATAGGTTCCTTAAAAAGCTAAAAATAGAACTACTATATGTCCCAGCAATCCCACTACTGGGCATATACCCTGAGAAAAACCATAATTCAAAAAGTGTCGTGTACTACAATGTTCATTGCAGCATTATTTACAATAGCCAGGACCTGGAAGTAACCTAAGTATCCATCTACAGATGAATGGATAAAGAAGATGTGGCACATATATACAATGGACTATTACTCAGCCATAAAAAGAAATGAAATTGAGTTACTTGTAGTGAGGTGGATGGACCTAGAGTCTGTCATACAGAGTGAAGTAAGTCAGAAAGAGGAAAACAAATACCGTAGGCTAACACATATACATGGCGTCTAAAAAAAAAGGTTCTGAAGAACCTTGGAGCAGGACAGGAATAAAGATGCAGATATAGAGAATGGACTTGAGGACATGGGGAGGGGGAAGGGTAAGCTGAGACGAAGTGAGAGAGTGGCATGGACATATATACACTACCAAATGTAAAATAGATAGCTAGTGGGAAGCATAGCACAGGGTGCTTTGTGACCACCTGGAGGGGTGAGATAGGGAGGGTGGGATGGAGACGCAAGAGGGAGGGGATATGAGGGTATATGTATACGTATAGCTGATTCACTTTTTTATACAGCAGCAACTAACACAACAATGTAAAGCAATTACACCTCAATAAAGTTGTTAAAAAAAAAAGTGAATGTGCTGGTGATATGCACGGTGAATTAAAGGTGGGTGACACTTGGCAGCAAGACTAGTGAATTGGTATTTTTGTCATTATGCTTTTACTCTCCAAGCAGTGAATCAAATCACTGAACTGTTGATTTGATCTGTGGCTCAGCAATCAATCAAGAAAAGCAAAAAAGACTTAGTATTGTTGAGTAAGATATGCTTATGGCTTCAACGTGTGCGTATTTTGCAGGGCAGTGTGACCCCTGTGCTAAGTAATCTAGCTCCGTATGTTCTGAGTAAAATTGTGGCTGGTAGGTCATTTATATATAATACATCATATACATATATATGTAATGATAGAAAATCATTGTAGCAAAGAATCTCAAAAAGTAAATTTATTATATTCTCTACTACTTCTCAAGGTTATTTAGGCAAGTATTCTTTCATACTGTAGCTTTTAATAAATTAGAGTTTATTTGTAACTTACAAGTGTATTTGAGTTTCTTGTAGCTTTATTTTTTTCTTTCCATCACTAGTCTATACTTGGTTGTGCTAATACCTTTAATGTCCTAACGATTATTATTTATTGTTTCATGTTGTGGCTATATGCCTGGATTAGCTTTTAGGGGGATGGAAACCCTGATTCAGTGGAGCTTTAAGAAGAAGCAACCTTTTATAACTCATTTTTTTTCTGAGTATGTATGTTATATTCTTGGCTAATGCTGTTAGTTTTGGTAATAGAATTAATTAAAGGCTTGGTTGCATATTTTGCATATATTTTAATCAAATATTTAAACTGTTTTATTGAAAACACGTCTGATACGAAAAACTAAATTGTATTTACAGTCTCTTGCCTAAAGTTTGGTGGTATTAACATGCAATATTTTAAAAAAGTAAAAATAAACAGCAGAAAATGAACATTAAAAACTCACAACGTAATGCTTAAACATAGAGGGCAAGTGGCCCAAAAGAAAATACCATTTCTTAACTACATTTCTTTCTCTATAGCCAGCCAGTCCTCTCCCTTCCCTGAGACTATACATAAAGCATTTTTATTAGAGACAGTGGTATTCAGTCAACATAGTGATGCCATCAGTTTGGCCAAATCCAAAATCAATGCTCTAGCTATTTGTCCAGCATCTCTGCTGCTGAAGACAGGGTTTTCTGCTGACTCCATAAATTAAAGATCAAGGAGGAAGGCTAGAGACACTGATTCCCAGAGAAGCAGTGGTAGTTCCCCACCCCCCCCCTTCTGTTGTTGTAGTAAAAGCTTTCTGAAGAGTCGTCACTCATTTCCTTTGCAGTGCTAGAGGGGCAGGTGCACTCACAGCAGCTGCTCCAGACTGAATGTGGCTTCTGCTAATAAATAAATGGTCAGTCCATGATAAATACCTCTCACACTGTGTCTTGGTATCTTTCATAGGGTATTTTCCAGAGAGTCAGTGCTAATTATTTTTCATTGTACCTTCTTTTGTGACAGTGTTCTTAGTGGATGTGTTCCATGCTGGACACCACATGACATCACAATTTTATGAACATTTGTTGATTTCCTGTTGTATGCCAGGGGCTTATTTTGTGTCATTTAATTTAACCCTTGTCATAACCATAGGTATTAATTTACGTATTATTTTTGAGTTGAGATAGTTGAAGCTCAGAGAGCTAAGTCACTCGGTCAAGGTCACCCAACTAATAAGTAGAGAAGTGGGAGTCAAACGGAGATCTTTTTGCCTCCAAACCTGTGGTTTTCCCATTGCACTGCAATGCACCTGGTATACTGGTGTTCTACATTTGTTTTATATATTGACACAAATTATGTTTATACTTTTCAGTGCTAAACTAGTGAACACATATGCTGCATCATGGAGAAGATTGCTTAGGTGTAATAACCCTTTTCTTTGTTTCTGTAGATCCAGAGCCACCATGAAGTTGAAGGACACATTTACTATTTGGAAAATTGCTAGCCATTCCCCATCATTTTTTCTTCAGTTAGGAAATCTGGGAATAAACCCATTAAACTTTGGATTCCTTGTTGGCAGAAATTGAATTTTATCATTGAATTCAGAGTCTAATGTAGTGACAGGAGTATGCAAGGAGTTTAATAAATAGTTGTAAGTGAATAAATGAATAACTCAGGATTACTGAGCCTCTTGGCTTTACCATACCTATACTGGTTCACTTTGACTGTGAAGACCTGGCCTAATGTGCAGGTGGAAAGGAAAGATGTTATTGCGTAAGGATTACCCTAAGCCATGTTGTATCTCATGGACCAATTCAGGTGAATCAGTAGTGGATTCCCAGAGAGTTGCTTGAAAGGATTCTGGTTCTACACCATATTTTAGAGAAAGGCTGCAGTGATTGATAACTAAGTTCTGCTACAGTGGAATCACTATTAATTGCAGATACTAGTTTATCATATCTGCTTTACCTTTGTGGACAGTATAAAGCGATGGATAAAAAGAATATTTTAAAAAATTCTGTAGATGCATGTCTGATAATTTTGCAGCATACGAAATACATATATTTTATTATTCTAAGCAAAGAAATTAATGATGCCAGAAGAATATATTCATTATCAACCCTTCTACCTGGTGGCAAAATAGAATCCAAAACTGTCTGTTCATTGCTCTTGCTCCTTTTAGTCCTTTAATTATGTTGAATATGCTTCTAGACCTTTTTCAGTCCCTGAGTGATTATGGCTGTTGAGTAATAATGCATCATTAGTATGCTATGGTTACACTTGACGTGCTTACTTGAAATCCAGGCAAGAGCAGCGCCATAAGCAGATTGGCTTTAATTATTAGAGAGAAAGGTACACCAGTGCCAAGGTGTTCCTCTTGGGACCAATGTGGATTTATTATAAAATTATAATTTGCATCCTTAATTTCAGGTCTTTTATTCAGTTCAACATTTGTCAATGGCCCTGTATTTACATGTATACTCCTTGGGGCAAATCTCATATTCATCATCATCCTACATCTGTTTTTCAACCTTCCCTTTTCCCTTGGTATTTTCCTTCTATTGAACAATAAATCCAGTCTGAGTTCTGTCCATCCTTGGAAGCCATCTGGAAACCAGATCCTCCCTCTGTGCTACAGTGTAGAAGTGTAAAATGTAGCAAAGGAAAACACTTCTCTCTCGAATTTTTATGAAGTAGTGGTACTAATGTCATTTGTTCATGTTTTAGTTTTAAACTGTTTATAGAAGAAAGAAAAAAAAATCCCCCTCAAAATAGAGGACAAAAAGAAATGAATTACATAAAAGAAATTAAGGAAAAATTAAAATTGCTAAGACCTGAAACAACCATCAAAATCAAATAAAACTTTCCCCTATTGAATCCCAATTCCTATATTTATTTTCAAGCAGGTTTATTGTGGCACAGTCTTGACATTTATTTGCAAAGATACTCAGGGCAAGGAAAACCATGGTAGAGAAAGCAGGGGAGGGGAGGAAATTTGTTTTTGCAACATGCTTTTGAAATGGCTGCATACATACTTTTCCCATCAATATCCAAATTTATTGTGTAGTGTGATTCTGAGGACAGCTTTCAATATGGAAGAAAGACTCCGTTTGTTACTGTGACACAGAGCAGCTAGACGTGGCTAAATTACTTGAAGGTAATTTTAACACCTTTTCCTCGAACACTTTAGCCAGGAAAATATTAATCAAAGTGCTTAGAAGGAAAGGCACTATATAAGTTGAGGGTTTTACAAAAAGAAATAGTTTCTTTTTAGAATGTGAAGGTATTATTTTGTTTTTCATGCAAATGTTAATAAGCTGTTTTATATTTTATGCGACACACTTGGCATCTCTTTGTGGTATTTAAAATTCATGGAAATTTTAGAAATGCTTAATTATAGGATGCTGAGTATAGTGCATGCTCTGTCAGTAGAACATTGTTTATTGCAGGCATGCAAAATATATGTCAGTTGAAAGAATTTTCAAGCTAGAAAAATAAACCTCAACTCTCATTCTGGCAGGTGAGAGAGTTTGTGTTTTAACATTTTTCCCCAGTGTTATTTTTACCCATTTCTAAAGAATTCAGTCCTGGGAGTTGAGCAAGAAGTCAAATATTCTTCCTTTTTTTTTTAAATAACAATTTTAATCAAAGACGTATAATACGAGCACCCCTCACCCCCGAAGGGGAAAAAAAAAAACAGGCTGAAGGAAGTATGTGTGAGCAGGTAGAACAGAGAGGGTGGATTATAAAGGGAGAAAATAAAATATCTTCAGATACTTCTTTTGCCTAGAATTAATGCAGCTTTTCAGTGATCTCACAGGGATCCCACTGTGAGAAGAGCTGGGCAGTGGGAAGAGGAAGGGCCCTGGTGATTTAACAAGGCTGCCTCTTAGAAGAAATAGGGCTAATTGACCAAGATGTAGCTCACATTTCTACATACACCTTTTTGTAAAGGTCAGTTGGGTACCAGAAGCAAGCAAAGAGTAGGATGCTGTCTAGTAGGGGAAAAGAGAACTTTCTGCATTCCTTGGAGAGAATTTAAGAAGAGCTTTCTTCTTCTTTTTTTTTTTTTTTAATTAATTAATTTATTTATTTTTGGCTGTGTTGGGTCTTCGTTTCCGTGCAAGGGCTTTCTCTACTTGCGGCGAGCGGGGGCCACTCTTCATGGCGGTGCGCGGGCCTCTCACTGTCGCGGCCTCTTTTTGCGGAGCACAAGCTCCAGACGCGCAGGCTCAGTAGCTGTGGCTCACGGGCCTAGTTGCTCCGCGGCATGTGGGATCTTCCCAGACCTGGGCTCGAACCCGTGTCCCCTGAATTGGCAGGCAGATTCTCAACCACTGCGCCACCAGGGAAGCCCAAGAGCTTTCTTCTTGACCTGTTCTTTTGTAAGCCAACGAGGAAGTCATTTATTGATCGTTGACTCATAGCCCCAACTCTCTTAGAGCAGCCTCCTTTTGCCTTTCCAGGAAATCCTAGCTCTTTCAGTAAGCTCCAGAGCTACCTCCCCATTGATTTCATTATTGCAATGTGAGTGGGAAACTGACCTCTTAGGTGCTCCCTCATTCATTTATTATGCATGCCCTTCAGTTTTTCTTGTTGTTTGTAATTCCATGTCTTTTTTTTTCTTTTGTCCTACCCAGGTTCGTGGGGAGTTTCTTGCCTTTTGGGAGGTCTGAGGTCTTCTGCCAGCGTTCAGTGGGTGTTCTATAGGAGCAGTTCCACGTGTAAATGTATTTCTGATGTATCTGTGGGGAGAAAGGTGATCTCCGCATCTTACTCTTCCGCCATCTTCTCCTCCCCCTGTAATTCCGTAAGTCTTTGTTGAGGCTCTGCTGTGGTCCTCGGTCCACAGTGGTGAACACTCTCCCCTTCTGGAGCTCACATTCTTCAATATCATTTTTTGTTTCTGGGATCCCTTTTTTATTGCTTTGCTTTGTGCTGCCAGTTAATCCAAGTCAATCATGCTCTTCATAAAACTCTTCCTTCTTTTTTTAGGCTTTCCCTGATCACATGTTTCTTTCTCTTCCCACACCTGTTATTTTTCTTTGTGGTTTACTATAATTTACAGCCACATAGTGCTATGTTAGTGTCCCTGGAGATGCCTCAGGTCTGGGTGCCCTACTAATTGCAGTTCAAGTTTCTTGAGGCTCAGATTTCTCTCTGCCTTTCCCACTGCTTATGCCAACAGCAACTAGATGAGTACTCAGTTTTCAGTGAGATAACAGAGTGTCTGATGGATTCTAACACGAGCATGGTTTTTACTTCTTCCTCAAAGTTCCTTTGCAGGATCTTGGTCATCTTGTCTCCCCAGCCTCCTCCCTACCCCAGCTATTTTAAAGTTAAATTTTTCTTCATTTTCCTTAACACATTTCCCTCACTCTCTGCAGCCAACCTCTTCTCCTGCTTCATCAAGAAACAGAGGCTACAAAAGAAGGGGAAAACTTCCTTTTTTTCAACTCCAACAAACTTATCTTCATCCTCTTTTTAAATCTTCTTTGTTTCAACCTCAGAAGAGGGTATGTCAATACCCCTGCTCAAGGCAAAATCTCCTAGCTGAGATCTTGGTCCCATCCTTTTCAGCCTCCTTGAGGAAATTTCTCTATTAGTTTTCTCATTGTTCTCCTGGGTCATCAGCTTCATTGCACAATAACTCTTTCCTTAGTATAAAGTATAAAGATATTAAGATTGTTTCTTCAGTCTTAAAAAGTAATCAGATCTTATCAATCCCCTATTATTTGTAGCCATCTTCTAGAAAGATGCCATCTTCTGGAGACATTTGCTCTCTTCCCTTCCTCACCTCCTGTCACGCCCACTTTCTATTGCAAACTGTCATCTGTCTACACACTCCATGGACTCCACTGTAATCTACACAGTGGGCTATCCACACATTCCATGGACACTGTTCTCACCAAGGTCAGCTTCTAGTTGCTAAATCCATAAAAGACTTTCCAGTCTTTCCTTATAGTGATTAACCCCGTTAACAATTCATTTCTTTCTTTCTTTCTTTTTTTTTTTAACAATTCTTTTCATGAGGCTACTATTTTGTTGACCTATTGAAACCCCTTTTTTTTCTGTTGTTTACTCTTACCTCTCTGGCCTTTTTTTTTTTAACCTCATTCTTCTTTGAATGCTTGTCTTCTTTTTTTCAATCCCTTTTTTTCTATCCCTGTTGATAGTTCCATTGTTGTAACTTTTTCTATACTACGTTCTGTCTTTTCATTTCAGATAACATCCTTTGATACTAATTACAACATTCATATCTCCAATATGCTCATTTTGGAGTCATAGTGAATTTCTCCTGTGACACTGCACTTGCATATCTCACAAGCATTTAACTGAGCATTTTGTCCAAAAAAAATTCATTTTTTTTCCATCCACAAAGCAGCTCTTTCCTGTTTCATTTAGTGGTATGACCTGTTTGCCTAAGTCTTTGTTGTCTCACTTTTTCTTTTACACCCTTCATCCAATTAATTGATGAGTTCTGAAGATTCCTCTTCTTAATAGCTTTAGAATTTGTCTTTTCTTTTCCATCCCCTCTGGCATTATTTAACTAAGTCTTCTTCATTAGAGATTACCTAATTACTTAAACGGCCTTTTATGTCAATGGTTCTCAATCTTGGCTATACACTATAATAATTTAGGGAGCTTTAAAAATCCCTGATGCCCTGATAACACCCCAGACCATTACATTAGGATCTATGGGTTGGAGTTCAGGCATTTTAGTGTGAAGTAAAGGTGGAGAATCACTATTCTAAGCAGCCCCTGTGCACCCAGACTCTTGTGACTCGAGTGCCAGTGATGTTGTCAGGATGATATTTATGTACACCTGATCATCTTATCCCCTTTCCTAAGACTATTTAGTGGCTCCCTACCACATTCAGGTAAACAAAATTCCTTAGCATACTGTTAGTGCTCTTTATATCTCATTAAATCTTTTAATAATTTTAATAGATATTATTTACACATAATAAATCATTCAAAGAGTACAAAAGAATATACTTTAGGAAAAAAATAAACCTTCCCTTCCACCAATTTTTTAACCCCCAGATTCTTAACCCACCTCCACATGGTTTTTCAGTATTGCTCTCAGTATCCTTCATGGTATATTCATTTTATATTTTCTTTTCCTTTTTTAAACAAAATTGATAGAACACTATAACACTGTCTTGATTCATGACACCTTCACTTAACCATCTATCTGGGAAATACATTCATCTCAATGTATATAGAGAGAGCTGAATCATGTTTTAAAAGATAGTGGTATAGTGTTCCCATTATAATGTAATGTAAAATCGTTGCATGTAAAGTAGTTCATTTAGTGAAAAACTGATTCAAGTTGTTTCCAGTCTTTTCCTGTTGCAAACATGGTTGCAACAAACAGCCTTGCATGTGTCATTTTGTACACTTGCCAAAAATATATGCATTAAAGAATTTTTTTGGTTTCTTTTTCATTGAGGTATAGTTGACACATAACATTATATTAGTTTCAGGTATATAATACAATCATTCAGTATTTGTATAAACTGTGAAATAATCACCACAAAAAGTCTAGTTACCATCAATCGCCATACAAAATTACAATTTTTTGTGTGCCTGATGAGAACTTTTGAGAATTACTCTCCTGGCAACTTTCAAACATGCAGTACAGTATGATTGACTGTAGTCACTATTTTGTACATTACATCCCCATGACTTACTTTGTAAGTGGAAGTTTGTACCTCTTAAGCCCCTTTACACATTTTTCCCAGCCCCCAGTACCCTTCCCCTCTGGCAACCACCAGTTTGATCTCTGTATCTATTTTATTTGTTTTATGTTGTTCGTTCATTTGTTTTGTTTTGTTTTTAGATTCCACATTTAAGTGAAATCTAAGGTATACATCTTTCTCTGTGTGACTTACTTCACTTAGCATCATACCCTCAATCTCAGGCTATGTTGTTGCAAATAGCAAGATTTCATTCTTTCTTTTGGCTGAGTAATATCCATTATATACACAGACCTCCTCATCTTTTCCATTCATTCACTGATGAGCACTAAGGTTGTTTCCATATCTTGGCTATTGTAAATAATGCTGCAACAAACACAGGGGTGCATATATCTTTTGGAATTAGTGTTATTGTTTTCTATTGATAGACACTCAGTAGTGAAATTGCTGAATCATATGGTAGTTCTATTTTTAATTTTTTGAGGACCCTGCATATTGTTTTCCATAGTGGCTGCACCAATTTACATTCCCACCAATGGCGTACAGGGTTTCCTTTCCTCTACATCCTCGCCAAAACTTATTATTTCTTGTCTTTTTTTATAATAAACATTCTAACAAGTGTGAAGTGATACGTTTGTGGTTTTGATTTGCAGTTCACTGATGATTAGTGATGTTGAGCATATTTTCATGTGCCTGTTGGCTATTTGCATGTCTCCTTTGGAAATATGTCTATTCAGGTCCCCTGGCCATTTTTTAATCAGATTATTTTTTTGCTAACAAGTCATATGAGTTCTTTAAATATTTTGAATATTAACTCCTTAATGTGTATTTGCAAATATTTTCTCCCTTTCAGTAGGTTACCTTTTCATTTTGTTGATGGTTTTCTGTGCTGTGCAGAAGCTTTTGAGTTTGATGAATCCAACTTATTTATTTTTGCTTTTGTGCCTTTGCTTTTAGAGTCAGATCCAAAAAAATCATCAAAAAGACCAATGTCAAGAACTTAACACCTATGTTTTCTTTTAGGAGCTTTATGGTTTCAGGTTTTACATTCAAGTCTTTACTCCATTTTAAGTTAATTTTTGTGTATTGTGTGAGATAGTAGTTTAGTTTCATTCTTTTGCATGTGGCTGTCCAGTTTTCTCAACACTATTTATTGAAGAGACTGTCCTTTCCCCATTGCATATTCTTGCCCCCTTTGTCATAGATTAATTGTCCTTATAAATGTGGGTTCATTTCTGGGTTCTCTATTCTGTTCCATTGATCTTTGTGTCTGTTTTTATGCCAATATCATAATGTTTTGATTAATATAGCTTTGTAATATAGTTTGAAGTCAGGAAGCATGATGCCTCCAGCTTTGCTCATCTTTCTCAAGATTGCTTTGGCCATTTGGGTCTTTTGTGGTTCCATACAAATTTTAGAATTGTTTGTTCTATTTTTGTGAAAAATGCCATTGGAATTTTGATAGGGATTGAATTGAATCTATAGATCATTTTGGATAGTATGGACATTTTAACAATATTAATTCTTTGAATCCATGAACACAGAATAACCTTTTGTTGATTTGTGTCTTCAATTTCTTTCATCATTGTCTTATAGTTTTCAGTGTACAGATCTTTTACCTACTTGGTTGAATTTATTCCTAGGTATTTTACTCTTTTTGATGATATTATAAATGGGATTATTTTCTTAATTTCTCCTTCTGATAGTTCATTATTTGTGTATTGAAACACAACAAATATCTGTATACTGATTATGTATCCTGAAACCTTACTGAGTTCGTGTATTAGTTCTAACAGTTTTTTGGTAGATTCTTTAGGGGGTTTTTTTTGGTATATAGTATCAAGTTATCTGAAAATAGTGACAGTTTTTCTTTTTCCTTTCTGATTCAGATGCCTTTTATTTCTTTTTCTTGCCTAATTGCCCTGGCTAGAACTTCCAATCCTATGTTGAATACAAGTGGTAAGAGTAGACATCCTTGTCTTGTTCTTGATCTTAGAGGAAAAGCTTTAAGTTTTTCACCATTGAGTATGATGTTAGCTGTGGGCATGTCATATATGGCCTTTGTTATGTTAAGGTACATTCCCTTTATATCCACTTACTGAGATATTTTTTTATCATGAATGGATGTTAAGTTCTGTCAAATGCTTTTTTGGCATCTATTGAAATGATCATGTGATTTTTGTCCTTCATTTTTTTTAATGCAGTTTAATCACATTAATTGATTTGCAGGTGTTGATCCATCCTTGCATCCCTGGAATAAATTTCACTTCATCATGGTGTATGATTATTTTAAAGTATTGTTGAATTTGGCTTGCCAATATTTTTTAAAGGATTTTGCATAGAATTCGCATCTATGTTCATTGGAGATATCAGCCTATAATTGTGTGTGTGTGTGTGTGTATGTGTGTGTGTGTGTGTGTGTGTGTATGTGTGTGTGTGTGTGTATGTGTGTGTGTGTGTGTATGTGTGTGGGTGGGTGGTGTCCTTGTCTGGTTTTGATATTAGGGCAATGCTTACCTGTGAGTTTTATACTTTCATATGTTTTCTTGTTACTAATTTGTGCCCCTTCTTTTCAGCTTAAAGAATTCCTTTAACATTTCTTGTAAGGCAGGTTTAGTGGTGATGAACTCCTTTAGCTTCTGCTTGTCTGGAAAGCTATTTATCTCTCCTTCAAATGTGAATGTTAACCTTGCTGGGTAGAGTATTCTTGGTTGGAAGTTTTTCATTTTAGTACTTTGAATGTATTGTGCCTCTCCATTCTGGCCTATAGAATTTTGCTGAAAAACCTGCTGATAGTCTTATGAGGGTTCCCTTGTATATAACATGTTGTTTTTCTCTTGCTTTTAAGTTTCTTTATTTAACTTTGACATTGTAATTATAATGTGTCTTGGTGTGGATCTCTTTAGGTCCATCATAATTGGAATTTCTGGGCTTCCTGGATCTGGATATCTGTTTTCTTTCCCAGGCTAGGAAAGTTTTCAGCCATTGTTTCCTTAAATAATTTGTCTGCCCCTTTCTCTCTCTTCTTCTTCTTCTGGGACCTCTATAATGTGAATGTTAACTCATTTGACATTTCCCATATGTCCCTTAAGCTATCTTCACTTTCTTTAATCCTTTTTTCTTTCTGCAGCTCTGATTTGGTAAGTTCCTCTCCCTTGTCTTTGAGTTCACTGATTTGTTCTCATGCTTCATCTAGTCTGCTGTTGAACCCCTCAAGTGTATTTTTCAGCTCATTTATTGTGTCTTCAGCTCTGAGACTTCTCTTTGGTACTTTCTTATATTTTCTATCTCTTTGTTGAAGTTCTCACCATGTTCATCCATTCTTTTCCCACGTTTGGTGAGCATCTTTATGACCATTACTTTGAACTCTTTATCAGGTAAATTACTTATCTCTATTTCCTTAAGTTTTTTTTTTTTTTTTTTTTTCCTGAGGTTTTATCTTGTTCTTTTAATTTGGGACATATTCTTCTGTTTCTTTATTTTTCTTGACTTTCTGTGCTTTTCTATGTATTAGGTGAAACAGCCCCTCTCCCAGCCTTGAAGGAAATGAACCTTATTGTTCAACCTTGCCCTAGCTCTTGCTTATCTCTCAAATCTTTGTGATTGTCTAAGCAGCTAGATTTATTCTTGGTAGTTACCCGTTGAGGGTGTTCCAAGACTTCTCAATGTTCCAAAGTGAGAAATGTCAGTCAGCACCTCGTTTCAGGCTGATTGGAAGCCAGACCCTCAGGCAGCAGTTTTTAAAGTAGGTAAATATATACAGTCCTGTGGGACTGCAATTGTGAACCCTGCTGGCCTGCAGACCAGGTCATCTGTAGATTTCCCCTGGGCAACAGTTGCAAAAATCAGGGCTCCAGATGAGTGTGTAAACGCCTTTCTGGGAGGTACCGGCATGCTGTAGAGAGATAGAGGGAGAGAGCAAAGATAGCATCTCCTGGCCTACATTCCGTATTTCCCAGTAGCCTCTAGATGTGTTGCAAACCTGAGGCCTTCCCCTCAGGCTGAAGGTCCTGAACAAGTAAATAGAACTTTTTCACAGAAAGCCTGGGGGTGTGTTTCAGTCTGCTGTCTGTGCAGTGCCCTTGGGTGGTAGCCTGCCATGAACTGTTGCTCCAAATTGTTATAGTCCCATGGGACCCAGGAATGCAAACCTTCCTGGCCACCGGAGCCAGATGATCAAGTTGTGTCCTCTGTGTGGACTGCACATGGCTGCCAGCATTAGCGAGGCACTGGGAGAGTGCAGGGCTGTAGCACACGTCAGAGTTAGCAAAGTAGAGAGACAGCCCAAAAATGGTGCCTGCCTGTGCCTCCACCCCCAGAGAGACTCCCAACAAGCCCCTTCCCTTTCCATAGACATGTTAATATTAGCAAATGAATCTCCTTCATGTATAGTCTAGGTGTTTTATAAACTGTTGCTTTTACACTGGGTCCCAGGGTGAGTGAATCTGCATACAAGCTCTTTAAGAGCAGTATCTTAGTTGCCTATGGCCTTCTGGATCTCTCGGATGTAAGCTCTGTTGATTTTCAAAGACAGACATTTTGGGGGCCCATCTTTCTGGTGCACGTTACAAGGTTTGGGATGCTTGATGTGGGGCACAAAGTGCTCACTCCTCAGGAAGAAGCTCTGGATTTGTGAGGTTCCTCCTGATTGTGGGTCGCCACACTGGGGGTGGGGTTTTGGGCAAGATTATGTCTGCCTCTCCTACTCGTCTCTATGTGGCCCTTTTATTTTTTGTTGTGAAGGAGCTGTTCATCTTACTTTCATGTCTTTTTCAGAGGTAATGTTCCATACATAGCTACAGATTCAGTGTGCTTATGGGAAGAGGTAGAGTTCAGGATCTTCCTATGCCACGATCTTGGACCGTCCCCCTGATGTGCATTTTGTGTTTGATAGGAATTGCCAAATTATGTTCATGAAGGCTGTGCCTGTTTACATTTCTACCAGCCACACCTGTTCCCCATATCCTCCTAAACATACTGTGTTAGTCAACTTTTTGATATTTGCTATTGTGTGTTTATCTCAGTATAAGTGAGAATGAGTATTTTTTGAAGTGATAAAGCCACGTGCATTTCTTTGCCTGTGAATGGTTTATCCATTATTTTCTCTGAGCTCTTTTTTATTTTACAGTTTCCTCAAATACTAACTAAAATCCTAAAAGAAAAGATTGTGAATTTGATCAGAAAGAGTGTAGGGTAGGGGTGGGAGGAAAAATCTATGTATATATTTGCAAAGTTAACAAGGACAGATGGATAGAAAGGGAAAAAAGGCCTATCAGGCATCTGATCACAAGTGGCTTTCTTCTGCTAAGAGCCTTGAGTGTCACAGGTGGCAGAGAAAGAAGCCACTGAGCAAATGCTTTCTTGGTTGAAGAGCTACTCTGACTTGTCAGTAACCACTCTGGAATGAATACCTCCAGGAAGAATACACAATCACATTTTTATCTGAATACAAAGAGATCATGGCTATTTTTTGAGCCAGGCTTTCTCTGTCTGACTATATACTAGCAGAAACAAAACTGAAATTTTTAAATAAGAGAGATTTTTAAAAAGGAGTGCTATTATTTCCATGTTTCCATATAAAGTCTAGGTCTTGGGGAATAAAAACAAGTGGTTGAATTTATTTTCCTATGAATCTATAATAAAATGTAGTTATGTCTATATTCCATAGAGCTAACAATATAAATAGTTATGAAAATAAAGTACATGATTTATGAGAAAATGATTTTTTAAGTTGCCAATAACTTTATATTCCCATATATAGAAATAATTGCTTAAGGATTTTTAAAAGACAAAATTAGACCTAATTAATGTTTTATTAAATTTCAGCTGTTGCCATATGTGATAAAGTGCCCCCTCTGTGTGCTAAACCTATATAAGTAAAGTAAGCTCCAAGGATGGATTACTCAAATTTGATCATATATATGTGTATACACACACACACACACACACACATTGCCAAAGTGCCTAAAAATGAGAATGAAAGAGAGTTAGGGTGAAGTGGGGGCTAAAATTTGATGCATCAGTCATCCCTTCTAAGAATGAGATTATGGAGTTATTCACCGAGTTCTAAGTTGAAGCTATTATTATTTTCTCTTTAGGCTTAATTTGTTTTCCACTCAATTTAATACTCTACTTTAAATGACACTTTTCATGGAAGGAAGCACAGACCAACAGGTTCATTGCACTACAGAGATGATCAGGAATTTTCTTCATAAAGTTTTAGTCTCTGTATTACATAGGGCATAATAGTTAACGTTTTTCTTAAGTTAATATTTATTTTTTGGAAGATAAAAATTGTGTTCACTCTAAGCCCTCTATTTGTTATTTTATTTTTCCTCCATCTACTTCTTAAATGTATGCCTTTCCTGGTTTAGTTTACAGTTTTCCTCTCTATATACTTTATTCAGGTTGCAGGGTCATAAAATTCACTCATCCTACACCTCAGGTGTGCAGAGAAATTGTAGTTCCCCAGACTCCCATCTGCTGGTTAGAGGGAAATTATATTTTAGTTATATTTGCTTTGAAATTTAGTGTGACTGAGAAGTGTTAATAGTCTGTAAGGTATGACTACTCGGTCTCCCAGATTTCTTTGCCCTTTAGCTTATTTTATGAATTGGGCATAGGAATGTGGCTCATGAGACCTGCTGGCAGAGGGGATAGGTCATGGTCATGAGGCACATTGTGCCTGAGCCCTTCCTGTGTCCTATTTATTCTGATATCATTGATACACCAAGGCTCACTGGTTTTCACATCAGGACTCACTGACTCTGCAGACCCCTCTAAGGGTTATTTGGCTCTGACTAGGTGATATGTTCTTTTGTTCAAACTTTATTTTTTTCAGAACATTTGTGAATGTCCCTTGATTCTTTCTTTGATCTACACAAATTATCTCTGAGAGGCCCCTTTTCTAAGTCCACATGGTTACCTGGGGTCTGGAAGTTCTGTTGCTTTCTTTCTGCTTAATGGGCATGCAGGTTATATTCTAGGGCTGGGAGCTCTCGAAACTGGGATCCAGCCTTCCTAGATACAAAAAGTGTCCCTGAGTCCACACTCCTAACACCCGGCCAGTGTGCTGCAAAGAAGTAGGTCTAGCTCTCAGTTCCTCACTATTTGCAGGTCTTGCAGAGCTATGTTCCCTCCCTAAGGTTCAGGTAACCTATTCCTCTTTCTGGAGTATCCATACACCTCTTCTCTCTGCACTCATCATCCAGGACATCTGGCAAAATCTTTTGAATGACTTCTATGTGCAAACTGCTTCTTTGATATATCTCTGTCTATTAAGTTTCTTAAATGTCACTTGGGCAAAATGAAACTTCATTAATTCTCCTTCATTCTCAACTTTTTCCCAGATGGCCTGGCCATTCACCCCACCCCAATCCCAACCCCAAACACTGACTCTCTCATGCCTGAAACCAGGAAATTATTTGTTCCTTTTTGTCCTTACTCTTCAATCCTGGATTCTATCCAGTATATCAGCAAGTGTTTATCACTTTTACCTCTAAAACCTAAACCTAATCTCAACTACTTGAATCACCTCCTCTACACAGTAGCCAGAGTGGCAGAAATCAGAACATGACTCTCCCTTGCTTAAAATCTTAAAGGTCTATCAGATTTAGGAGAAAATCCTAAATTTATTGCCCTGGCCTACTTGACCCTCCACGATCTTGTCCTTGCTTTGTTTTGTGTCTTCATCTTAAGTCAGTCTACCTCTTGACCATTATGCTTCTTTCTGTTCCTCAAACACAGTAGTTCATTCCTGCTCAGGAACTTTGCAATATGATTCTCTCCTCCAGGAAGGCTATTCCCCCACTCTTGGCATGGAAAAGTTGCCTTCATCTTATAGTTCAAATACCAGTTTGAATAGCGTCATCTCCTAAAGGCCTTCTCCAATCACCTAAACTAACATAGCCTCATGGTTGTTAGCTATAATTTTATTTTTATTCTTTGTATAACATTCAGCATTATCTTATGTTCTTCTCAATACTGGTTTGTTTGTCCTCCCTTTTTTTCTCATTTCCCTCCATTCAGTTCCAGAAATGGCCTTGGCTCATGGCAGATACTCAAAAATTATTTGTGAAAATAGTAAGCTAATGAGTAGATTATTTTCACAAAAGAGAATTTCATCTTCTGCTTTCTTCAAACACCTAAAATGTCCTTGAGGGTAAGGCCTGACTCCCTTTTTGGAGGAAAGGGAAGGAAAATATGACACAAATTAATATCTGAATATATTTTCTGCCTATGTATGACTGTTTAAATAGATGAAGGAAGATGAAACTACGTGGCTTTCACATTATTAAAGCCAAGCAAACATAAGCAAATCCCTGAACATCTCCAATTCTCATTTTTCTCATCCCTGAAGCTTGAGTTATAAATCTTGCCTCACAGAGGAATTTTAAGAAGAAAATGAAATTGTACATGTGAAAGTGCCTTATAAAGTGTTGAGAATAAAAGCTAACTTTTGCAACACATTACATTCATGGCCATACAAGAGTGGATTATAATAGAGAAAGGACGCAGATGCTGAAGACTTAAAGCATAGCCTCACATGTGGTTGACCAACCCTCTGGGTTTGCCCAGGACTGAGGGGTTTTCTGCGATGCAGGCCTCTCTTTGTGGACAAAGAGAGATATGGTCACATTAGCCTCACTGGGCTCTGTACCAGTAAAACCATTGTACGGATCCATTTTCAATTTCATGGTTCCTAAATACAAGGTACTAAGGTAAAGTAATATGAACAAAAAGGAAGCTGAAATATATGTGGAAACATGGGGAATCCAAAAACCTTGAAAAGTAAAGAAGGATGGCAGAGAGTCGCACATCAGAGTGTATTTGTGGAGAAGGTTTAGGTAATGAGGGCATCATAACTAGCTTTCAAAAAATATTTCAGATATGCAAGATGAATTAGTGCTAGAAATCTGCTGTATAACAGTGCCCATAGATAACAATTCAGTATTGTACACTTAAAAATTTGTTGAGGGTAGATCTCACGTTAAGAGTTCTTACTACCAAAAAACAGAACAAAAGAAAAGAAAACAAAAACCCACAAACAAACAAAAACAAACCCGAAAGAGGCATGCTAGTAATAACTATGTGCCAGGTACCCTACTAGATCATGAGACTACAAAAATAAGAGGAATGCAGTTCCTGCCTGACAACATCTCTTGAAGCCATCCTGTTTCTTCATTCCTGTTCCATCTCAGCATAAAGCACAATTTTCTCCAATTTTCCCCACTTACTACCTAGTGTCCAAACATTCAGCATTCCAAGGCATGATTCATACAGCAGCTGTAGTGATTTGAAGAGCTGATCTGATACATTCACTCCCCTACTCAATCCTTTTAATAAGTATCCATTTCTATTAAAGATGAACAAAAAGGGGAGCCTGGATATGACCTAAGTATCTCAGGCCCTTTGGTACCTCATAGCCTCATCTTCACTGTTCCCACACTACCTACTCTTAGCAATTTTCTTTTTTCTAACATCTTTATTGGAGTATAATTGCTTTACAATGGTGTGTTAGTTTCTGCTTTATAACAAAGTGAATCAGTTATACATATACATATATCCCCATATCTCTTCCCTCTTGCATCTCCCTCCCTCCCACGCTCCCTATCCCACCCCTCTAGGTGATCGCAAAGGACCAAGCTGATCTCCCTGTGTTATGCGGCTGCTTCCCACTACCTATCTATTTTACATTTGGTAGTGTATATATGTCTATGCCACTCTCTCACTTTGTCCCAGCTTACCCTTCCCTCTCCCCCTCCCCATATCCTCAAGTCCATTCTCTAGTAGGTCTGCGTCTTTATTCCCATCTTGCCCCTAGGCTCTTCATGCCCTTTTTTTTTTCCCCCTTAGATTCTATATATATGTGTTAGCATACGGTATTTGTTTTTCTCTTTCTGACTTACTTCACACTGTATGACAGAATCTAGGTCCCTCCACCTCACTACAAATAACTCAATTTCATTTCTTTTTATGGCTGAGTAATATTCCATTGTATATATGTACCACATCTTCTATATCCATTCATCTGTTCATGGACACTTAGGTTACTTCCACGTCCTGGCTATTGTAAACAGAGTTGCAGTGAACATTGTGGTACGTGAATCTTTTTGAATTATGGTTTTCTCAGGGTATATGCCCAGTAGTGGAATTGCTGGGTCATATGGTAGTTCTATTTTTAGTTTTTTAAGGAACCTCCATACTGTTCTCCATAGTGGCTGTATCAATTTACATTCCCGCCAACACTGCACGAGGGTTCCCTTTTCTCCACACCCTCTCCAGCATTTATTGTTTGTAGATTTTTTGATGATGACTGTTCTGACTGGGGTGAGATGATATCTCATTGTAGTTTTGATTTGCATTTCTCTAATGATTAATGATGTTGAACATTCTTTCATGTGTTTGCTGGCAATCTGCATATCTTCTTTGGAGAGATGTCTATTTAGGCCTTCTGCCCATTTTTAGATTGGGTTGTTTGTTTTTATGATATTGAGCTGCATGAGCTGCTTGTAAATTTGGGAGATTAATCCTTTGTCAGTTGCTTCATTTGCAAATATTTTATCCCATTCTGAGGGTTGTCTTTTTGTCTTGTTTAAGGTTGCCTTTGCTGTGCAAAAGCTTTTAAGTTTCACTAGGTCCCATTTGTTTATATTTGTTTTCATTTCCATTTCTCTAGGAGGTGGGTCAAAAAGGATCTTGCTGTGATTTATGTCATAGAGTGTTCTGCCTATGTTTTCCTCTAAGAGTTTTAGAGTGTCTGGCATTACGTTTAGGTCTTTAATCCATTTTGAGTTTATTTTTGTGTATGGTGTTAGGGAGTGTTCTAATTTCATTCTTTTACATGTAGCTGTCCAGTTTTCCCAGCACCACTTATTGAAGAGGCTGTCTTTTCTCCATTGTATATTCTTGGCTCCTTTATCAAAGATAAGGTGACCATATGTGCGTGGGTTTATCTCTGGGCTTTCTATCCTGTTCCATTGATCTATATTTCTGTTTTTGTGCCAGTACCATACTGTCTTGATTACTGTAGCTTTGTAGTATAGTCTGAAGTCAGAGAGCCTGATTCCTCCAGCTCCGTTTTTCTTTCTCCAGATTGCTTTGGCTATTCGGGGCCTTTTGTGTTTTCATACAAATTGTGAGATTTTTTTGTTCTAGGTCTGTGAAAAATGCCATTGGTAGTTTGATAGGGATTGCATTGAATCTGTAGACTGCTTTGGGTAGTATAGTCATTTTCACAATGTTTATTCTTCCAATCCAAGAACATGGTATATCTCTCCATCTATTTGTATCATCTTTAATTTCTTTCATCAGTGTCTTATAGTGTTCTGCATACAGGTGTTTTGTCTCCTTAGGTAGGTTTATTCCTAGATATTTTGTTCTTTTTTTTGCAATGGTAAATACGAGTGTTTTCTTAATTTCACTTTCAGATTTTTCATCATTAGTGTGTAGGATTGCAAGAGATTTCTGTGTATTAATTTTGTATCCTGCTACTTTAACAAATTCATTGATTAGCTCTAGTAGTTTTCTGGTAGCATCTTTAGGATTCTCTATGTGTACTATCATGTCATCTGCAAACAGTGACAGCTTTACTTCTTCTTTTCTGATTTGGATTCCTTTTATTTCTTTTTCTACTCTGATTGCTGTGGCTAAAACTTCCAAAATTATGTTGAATAATAGTGGTGAAAGTGGGCAACCTTGTCTTGTTCCTGATCTTAGTGGAAATGGTTTCAGTTTTTCACTATTGAGGACGATGTTGGCTGTGGGTTTGTCATATATGGCCTTTATTATGTTGAGGTAAGTTCCCTCTATGCCTACTTTCTGGAGAGTTCCTATCATAAATGGGTATTACCTTTTGTCAAAAGCTTTCTCTCCATCTATTGAGATGATTATATGGTTTTTATCCTTCAATTTGTTAATATGGTGTATCACATTGATTGAGTTGCATATATTGAAGAATCCTTGCATTCCTGGGATAAACCCCACTTGGTCCTGGTGTATGATCCTTTTAATGTGCTGTTGGATTCTGCTTGCCTGTGTTTTGCTGAGGATTTTTGCATCTATGTTCATCAGTGATATTGGCCTGTAGTTTTCTTTCTTTGTGACATCTTTGTCTGGTTTTGGTATCAGGGTGATGGTGGCCTCGTAGAATGAGTTTGGGAGTGTTCCTCCCTCTGCTATATTTTGGAAGAGTTTGAGAAGGATAAGTGTTAGCTCTTCTCTAATTGTTTGATAGAATTCGCCTGTGAAGCCATCTGGTCCTGGGCTTTTGTTTGTTGGAAGATTTTTAATCACAGTTTCAATTTCAGTTCTTGTGATGGGTCTGTTCGTATTTTCTATTTCTTCCTGGTTGAGTCTTGGAAGGTTGTGCATTTCTAAGAGTTTGTCCATTTCTTCCAGGTTGTCCATTTTATTGGCATATAGTTGCTTGTAGTAATCTCTCATGATCCTTTGTATTTCTGCAGTGTCAGTTGTTACTTTTCCTTTTTCATTTCTAACTCTATTGATTTGAGTCTTCTCCCTTTTTTTCTTGATGAGTCTGGCTAATGGTTTATCAATTTTGTTTATCTTCTCAAAGAACCAGCTTTTAGTTTTATTGATCCTTGCTATAGTTTTCTTCATTTATTTCTGATCTGATCTTCATGATTTCTTTCCTTCTGCTAACTTTGGGGTTTTCTTCTTCTTCTTTCTCTAATTGCTTTAGGTGTAAGTTTAGGTTGTTTATTTGAGATGTGTCTTGTTTCTTAAGGTAGGTTTGTATTGCTATAAAATTTCCTCTTAGAACTGCTTTTGCTGCATCCCATAGGTTTTTGGTCATCGTGTTTTCATTGTGATTTGTTTCTAGGTATTTTTTGATTTCCTCTTTGATTTCTTCAGTGATGTCTTGGTTATTAAGTAGTGTATTGTTTAGCCTCCATGTGTTTGTATTTTTTACAGATTTTTTCCTGTAATTGTATCTAGTTTGATAGCATTGTGGTCAGAAAAGTTACTTGATACCATTCAATTTTCCTACATTCACCAAGGCTTAATTTGTGACCCAAGATATGATCTATCCTGGAGAATGTTCCATGAGCACTTGAGAAGAAAGTGTATTCTGTTATTTTTGGATGGAATGTCCTATAAATATCAATTAAGTCCATCTTGTTTAATGTATCATTTAAAGCTTGTGTATCCTTAGTTATTTTCGTTTTGCATGATCTGTCCATTGGTGATTGTGGGGTGTTAAAGTCCCCTACTATAATTGTGTTACTGTCGATTTCTCCTTTTATGGCTGTTAATATTTGCCTTATGTATTGAGGTGCTCGTATGTTGGGTGCATAAATATTTACAGTTGTTAAATCTTCATCTTGGATTGATCCCTTGATCATTATGTACTGTCCTTCTATGTCTCTTGTAATAGTCTTTGTTTTAAAGTCTATTTTGAGACTGATATGAGAATTGCTACTCCAGCTTTCTTTTGATTTCTATTTGCATAGAATATCTTTTTCTATCCCCTCACTTTCAGTCTGTATGTGTCCCTAGGTCTGAAGTGGGTCTCTTGTAGACAGCGTATATATGGGTCTTGTTTTTGTAACCATTCAGCTGGTCTATGTCTTTTGGTTGGAGCATTTAATCCATTTACATTTAAGGTAATTATCAATATGTATGTTCCTATTACCATTTTCTTAATTGTTTTGAGTTTGTTATTTTAGGTCTTTTCCTTGTCTTGTGTTTCCTGCCTAGAGAAGTTCCTTTAGCATTTGTTATAAAGCTGGTTTGGTGGTGCTGAATTCTCTTAGCTTTTGCTTGTCTGTAAAGGTTTTAATTTCTCCGTTAAATCTGAGTGAGATCCTTGTTGGGTAGAATAATCTTGGTTGTAGGTTTTTCTCCTACATCACTTTAAATACGTCCTGCCACTCCCTTCTGGCTTGCAGAGTTTCTGCTGAAAGATCAGCTGTTAACCTTACAGGGATTCCTTTGTATGTTATTTGTTGTTTTTTCCTTGCTGCTTTTAATATTTTTTCCTTGTATTTAACTTTTGACAGTTTGATTAATATGTGTTTTGGCGTGTTTCTCCTTGGATTTATCCTGTATGGGACTCTCTGTGCTTCCTGGACTTGATTAACTATTTCCTTTCCCATATTAGGGAAGTTTTCAACTATAATCTCTTCAAATATTTTCTCAGTCCCTTTCTTTTTCTTTTCTTCTTCTGGGACCCCTATAATTCGAATGTTGGTGCATTTAATGTTGTCCCAGAGATCTCTGAGACTGTCCTCGATTCTTTTCATTTTTTTTTTCTTTATTCTCCTCTGCAGTAGTTATTTCCACTATTTTATCTTCCAGGTCACTTCTCTGTTCTTCTGCCTCAGTTATTTTGGTATTGATCCCTTCTAGAGAATTTTAAATTTCATTTATTGTGTTGTTCATCACTGTTTGTTTGCTCTTTAGTTCTTCTAGGTCCTTGTTAAACGTTTCTTGTATTTTCTCCATTCTATTTACAAGATTTTGGATCGTCTTTACTATCATTATTCTGAATTCTTTTTCAGGTAGACTGCCTATTTCCTCTTCATTTGCTAGGTCTGGTGGGTTTTTACCTTGGTCCTTCATCTGCTGTGTGTTTCTGTGTCTTCTCATTTTGCTTAACTTACTGTGTTTGGGGTCTCCTTTTCGCAGGCTGCACGTTCGTAATTCCTGTTGTTTTTGGTGTCTAGCCCAATGGCTAAGGTTGGTTCAGTGGGTTGTGTAGGCTTCCTGGTGGAGAGGACTAGTGCCTGTGTTCTGGTGGATGAGGCTTGATCTTGTCTTTCTGATGGGCAGGTCCACGTCTGGTGGTGTGTTTTGGGGTGTCTGTGGCTTTCTTATGATTTTAGGCAGCCTCTCTGCTAATGGGTGTGGTTGTGTTCCTGTTTTGCTAGTTGTTTGGCATAGGGTGTCCAGCACTGGAGCTTGCTGGTCGTTGAGTGAAGCTGGGTCTTGTCGTTGAGATGGAGATCTCTGGGAGATTTTCGGCGTTTGATATTACATGGAGCTGGGAGGTCTCTTGTGGACCAGTGTCCTGAACTTGGCTCTCCCACCTCAGAGGCACAGCCCTGACGCCTGACTGGAGCACCAAGAGCCTGTCCTCCACACGGCTCAGAATAAAAGGGAGAAAAAATAAGAAAGAAAGAAAGAAGAAGATAAAATAAATTAAAATAAAATAAAGTTATTAAAATAAAAATAATTATTATAAAATTTTTTTTAAGTAATAAAAAAAAAGAGAAAAAGAACAGAGCAACCAAACCAAAAAATAAATCCACCAATGATAACAAGTGGTAAAAACTATACTAAAAAAACAAAACAAAACAAAAAAAAACGGACAGACAGAACCCTAGGACAAATGGTAAAAGCAAAGCTATAAAGAATCACACACAGAAGCATACACATACACACTCCCAAAAAAAGAAAAAGGGAAAAATATATATATATTGTTGCTCCCAAAGTCCACCTCCTCAATTTGGGATGATTCGTTGTCTATTCAGGTATTCCACAGATGCAGGGTACATCCAGTTTATTGTGAAGATTTAATCCACTGCTTCTGAGGATGCTGGGAGAAATTTCCCTTTCTCTTCTTTGTTCGCACAGCTCCCAGGGTTCAGCTTTGGATTTGGACCCGCCTCTGCGTGTAGGTCGCCTGAGGCTGTCTGTTCTTCGCTCACACAGGATGGGGTTAAAGGAGCAGCTGGTTCAGGGGCTCTGGCTCAGTCAGGCCTGGGGGAGGGAGGGGTACGGATGCGGGGCGAGCCTGCGGCGGCAGAGGTCGGCATGACGTTGCACCAGCCTGAGGCGCGCTATGCGTTCTCCCGGGGAAGTTGTCCCTGGATCACGGGACCCTGGCAGTGGCGGGCTGCACAGGCTCCCAGGAGGGGTGGTGTGGAGAGTGACCTGTGCTCGCACACAGGCTTCTTGGTGGTGGCAGCAGCAGCCTTAGCGTCTCATGCCCGTCTCTGGGGTCCGCGCTGATAGCCACGGCTCGCGCCCGTCTCTGGAGCTCGTTTAGGCGGCACTCTGAATCCCCTCTCCTTGCGCGCCACGAAACAAAGAGGCAAGACAAAGTCTCTTGCCTCTTCGGCAGCTCCAGACCTTTTCCCGGACTCCCTCCCGGCTAGCTGTGGTGCACTAACCCCTTCAGGCTGTGTTCACGCCGCCAACCCCAGTCCTCTCCCTGCGATCCGACCGAAGACCGAGCCTCAGCTCCCAGCCCCCCCCCCCGCCCCGGCGGGTGAGCAGACAAGCCTCTCGGGCTGGTGAGTGCTGCTCGGCGCCGAGCCTCTGTGCGGGGATCTCTCCACTTTGCCCTCCACACCCCTGTGGCTGCGCTCTCCTCCGTGGCTCTGAAGCTTCCCCCCTCCACCACCCGCAGTCTCCGCCCGCGAAGGGGCTTCCTAGTGTGTGGAAACCTTTCCTCCTTCACAGCTCCCACCCACTGGTGCAGGTCCTGTCCCTATTCTTTTGTGTCTGTTTTTTCTTTTTTCTTTTGCCCTACCCAAGTACGTGGGGAGTTTCTTGCCTTTTGGGAAGTCTGAGGTCTTCTGCCAGCGTTCAGTAGGTGTTCTGTAGGAGTCGTTCAACATGTAGATGTATTTTTGGTGTATTTGCGGGGAGCAAGGTGATCGCCACGTCATATTCCTTTGCCATCTTGAAGGTCCTTCCTGCTAGTGTTGGAGGGTCTCCTGTAGAGGCGGGGGATGACTGTGGCTCACCACAGGGACAAGGACAAGGACACTGGCAGTAGAAGTTCTGGAAAATACTCCTTAGTGTGAGCCCTCCCGGAGTCCGCAATTAGCCCCATCCCTGAATTTTAAAATAGACTGCTGAGACTCAGTTGTTGTTTTTTATTCCTTGTTTAGTTTTAGTTGAAAAGGAATACATTTCCCCCAGAGTCATAGAGTAATTTCTTTAAAGACAATAATTCCTTCTAGAATTGGTGCTTGGACTTTTGATGACTAAAATTATAAGCTTTTCTGAATGTCCACTATGGATTAGGAATTATTCGAGATGCAAAGCAGAGTAAGTAAGATATTGCCAGTATTTTCAAGGATTTACAGAAGAGTTGGAGCAACACACTTCACCCATGGAGAAATGATCAAGAGCACAGAATCCTAGAAATCAAGAGAACAGAAGGTGCTAGTGTTGGAGTCATTGTTGATTAGTCTTGAGATCTTGGCCAGGGTGTCTCACCAAGATGTAAGGAACATAGTAACATTCCTCCCTGACACATTTATATATATATGACATATGTATATAATGACATATATATGTATATAATAAAGTGCAATATGTGTCTGTAGACACCTTATGAGCTGTAATGTATTCAATCTAGATGTGTTCTCTCAAATACTATTTGAAGGTCAAATAGTTTAGGAAAACAATAGAGTTGGTCCTTGAACCGCACTGATTAGAACCGCTCAAGTCTGCTTATACACAGATTTTTGTTTGTTTTTTTTTCACTGACTACCTTCTACAGCACTACATGATGCTTGGTTATTTGAATCCGTGGATGCAGAACCTTGGACATGGAGGAGCCCCTGATACTGAGGGCTGACTTTACGTTTTATGCAGATTTTCCACTGTGAGGATGGTGGGCTACCCTAACCCCTGCATTGTTCAAGGGTTAACTGTACATAGTTTATCCCCATCTTAAAGATTTACAATTTACATTAGTATTTTCAAATACCTGAGAAAGTACAGCAGTCAAATTTTGTACAACTTTGTTTTATCTGTTTCCAAAATTGATTCTTCCTTACAGATATGTCTGTCAATATATTGAAGTAGGGTTCTTTAGCGAAACTGGATCAGTTTACACTTAGAAATCTACAGGACTGTGTCAACAGAAAACAAGGGATGGAGAACCCTGTAGGTCAGACTATAGTTCAAGGCCTGCATCCTCTTTAAGCTTTCTCTTGTCAGTCTAGAGACTAGAGAAAGCTTAAAGAGGATGCAGGCCTTGAAATATATTAACTAATTGTTTAATACTAAAATTATTTATTGAGTAGCTACAACTATTTACTGAGTATGCACAAGATGGAGGAAGATACTAGGCATTTTGGGGTTACAGTGTTAATTGGAACTAATTTTGGGTTTAGAAGATGTGATAAGACATCACCATATTACAAAGTGGCATTTAAAAAAATTAAGATACAGTTTGAAATAACTTGGTGGAATTTCAGGAGCAAAGTTGCATGTGTAAATAGGATGTGTCTACTTAGCCATTAAATTGTCGTTATATTCTCTTTATATCAAGCTTACAACTTATTTCTTTAAACTATATTTATTAGATAAGGTATGTCTGAGACAGTGTTTTTGGTAATTGGCTATACTGCACAAGCAGGCCCTATATTTGATATATATCCTTGTCCTTAGTCAGTAGCGGGTTTCAAAAAGACCCTAGGAAATATTCATAGGGGATCCAATCCATATATTTTCTATTAGTTATTATTATTATTTAGATAATGGACTATTAGACCATGTTTCTATATTTGTTTATAGAACTCTCTTCAGATACAGATATCATCTTTAATCAATTAAAGGTATATAATGAAAATGTAGTATATATAATATCTATTGTACACCCAGAAAATTAGCTTAAAACAACTTACTTGGAACACATTTTTGGAAGTCAAAATAGTCATTTAGGTCTACATTTCACACTCAACTCACTCCTGCAAACTGTCTGTATTTTTATCCTTAGTACCTAATTTTAGGTCAACTTCATGGTAGATGATACAGGTAGAAGCACTTGCTAAATTTTTTTAAATGTTACAAATTATCATTATTGTAACATCTGATTACACTCTTTTATGGAAAGCTTTTAGTGGGAGATAGTATGATTTCTTCCATCCTTAACCCAGCAACTCTCTTCCATCCCTTTAAAAGTCAAGTCACGGAGGATGATAATCTTTACGTATAAGTGTCAACCAGGCTGTTACTTACAGTTCCAATTCTGTTCTTCTGAACTTAGTGATCCCTTGCTATGAAGGTACCTTAGGCAGCTCGGGCTGCGCTTAACAGGGTATCATAGGCTGGGTGGCTTATAAACAACGCAAATTTATTTCTCATAGTCCTGGAGGCTGGAAGTTCGAGATCAGGGTGCCAGCATGGTCCGGGTTCTGTTAAGAGCCCTCTTCCAGTTGCAGATGGATTTTTTTTTTATTGTATCCTCACATGGCAGAAAGAGGGCTAGAGAGCTCTCTGGGATCCCTTTTAAAGAGCTCTAATCCCATTCATGAGGGCTCCACCCTCAAGACCTAATTACCTCCCAAAGGCCCTACCTCTCATATCATCACATTGGGTTTAGGATTTCAACATATGAATTTGAAGGCAGGGGTCACAAACATTCAGGGATAATATTGACCTATTGAGTTAATGAGCATGGGAGCTATGGAGTTAGAACACCTGGATTCCAATAACAGCTAATATGTGTAACTCCTGATTTAATTTCTGGTCATCTACCCTTAGTCCCAAGGTATGTCCCCCTTTTACAATGATCAAAGTGAAAACTTAAACAAGGGTATAATAACATAATCCTTGAATCTTACAGTAAAATGGTGACACTAATGGTGTTGTCTTCATGATTGTGGTATTGCTTTTGCATCATTTTTGATAGGGAAAGAGAAAGATCAAGTACTTCCACTTAGATATTTGTATTGCAGTAGTCAAGTGATGGAGTGCTAGCCATGATAAAGTGTGAGTGCCAAATCTTACAGCTTTACACGGAAAGTATTTACTCATATGCCACAGTCTGGTGTGGCTGTCAGTAGTCAGATGGCTTCCCTCTATGAGACCCTAACACCTTGGCTTTTTCCAACTTTACTCTCCTTTAGACCCTCTTTTGATTTAGCTGGCATTTGGGATTGTGCCAGAACTTTTTGTGGCTCAGGACTTGAATAGAATACTCATATTTTCTTTGCCAGAACTCAGTCACATGGCCAAAATTGCCTACAAGAGAAGTATAGTCCAATAATGTACTTAGGAATTGAAGGGAAACTCAAACCAGAAAAATTACCTAGAAAAAATTGGGTGTTATTGCAGAGATTAACAAGCTATATTTCCATTTTTCACCTGATCTGCATAAGTTTTACCTGGAATCAATGGGTTAGCATTGAGCCATATTCAACAATCCTTGAAATATTTCGGTCTGGGTCTTTCCCATTCTCAACTGCAATTGAATCTTGTTAAATAGTTGCAGATCTCTTTGGGAAATACAGAACAAAGACTCAGCATATGTCTACATTTTGAGCATGCTGTTGACATTTCAAGATTCTTCCTCAACCTACCTGTCATTTAAGGAGCCCTCTGTCTATTTACTGGCTCAGATCAAAGACTTTGATGAAGGTCTATTGTGGTGGCCAGATCTGGGTGTATGAGAATTTAACCATCCATTTCAGTCTTACAGACCCCATGATCAATCCACTATAGTCAAAGATCGTTGTGGGTCAGGTCACTTCATTTTTCATGGTGGCCCTGCTGCTTATTATGGTAATCATGCCCATTTTATCTCTGGCAGTTAATTGCATCTTCTTGATCTCTGACACCTTTGAATCTTCTCATCCCCACTGAAGTCAGGAAACTATTTCAAAATCAGGATTTCCCTCTACTATTCCTGGTCCACAAAGGGCCACCACTTAAGTGCTTTTAAAAGGTACTGGAAGTGGTTTTCTTTGACAGAGAGTAGACAACTGGAAGGACACATGATGGTGATTGCTGAGGTGCTGGAATGTTCTGTTTCGTGTCCTGGGTGGTGATTATACAGACGTGTCCCATTGGTGTTCACCTAGTACTCATTGCTTCCACAGATCTCTGATGCCTTTAAAAGCATGCATAAAAATCTTTCAGCATTTTTTAGCTGTTCAGTGGAGTATATTTTGGTGCAAGGCAACTACTACTACAACTCTCCACTGAAAATGTACACTTTGCTCTGAGCTCCGTAGAAAGGTATGACCCCAAATAATTTATCTTTATAGCTGAAAAAAATGCTTTCTTTTACTGAGTTGCAATACTTTAAATTCTTAAGAAACTTTCTGGTGAACTCTCTATTATCCTATCATTCTCTGTGTCCTTCCCTTGTTTTACTTTTTTCAATACCACTTTCACTATCTTACAAAATATTTGTGGGGTTTTTCTTTTCTCTATTTCTGCTCTCCAGATTATAAGCTGCAGGAGAACCAGCATATATTTTATTTTTCTTATGTGCTTTATTCCAACACCTAGACCAGTCTCTGGCTCCTGATAGGCAGTCCATAAATATTGAATGAATGAAGCAATGTTGTTACTTGTGTATGTATTAACTAAAATTTCCTGTCACCAGCAGAAAAGAATAATTATTTACTAGATTTCTGAATTTTAATTTTTGTTAAAAAATAATTGTTTATATATTTAAGGGTTTTACCTTTTTAATGTTATTAGTAAATTAGATGTTATGTTAGGACTTTCACATATCATGCATTCCCTGTACTGACATTTGTTAACGTGCAGTACTTAATACTAATATGACCAATGTCCTACTTATAAATTGTTAGCCTGCACATTGCCACAATGGTACGATCTGGGGGTCTTGACATGTAATACAATGTAACTTCTCCCTCCTCAGAAAAGCTATATTATTTTCCTTGTATACTACTCACTTGCCATATATCAAATACTGTCTGTAGAGTGCTTTTCTTGTGTTGTACAGTCATTTTTCTTAAAACACTTGTTCTGAAAATACGATTTTTTCCCCAACATGATCGATGTATTAGGGGACAATTTGAGCATAACATACATGTTGTGTTTTCTTTTGCTTGATTTCTTAGAGGAAAGCAGAAAACTGAACCCAGCTGAACTAAACTGTGTAGGAATATAGAACACACACGCACACACACACACACACACACACATACACATATCCGTGAAACATCTACCAGCTACCTCAGTTCACTATATGTGTTAGTGTTATAACTTTACATGTAATTGCAGATAACCTTCTGTCAACCATTCCACCATAACTCACAAGCTACAATCCATCCAATGCCCACTTCCACAAACAAACTTATGGCCTTTCAGGTCAAGTGCCTTGTTTATTGTAGGATAGATGGATAGATAGATAGATAGATAGTTAGATAGATAGATAGATCGATAGATAGATAGATAGATAGATAATGCTACTTAACATGTGTAAATGGCAGTGTCATTTCTCTTAGGCGCATATCTTTTTTTTAATGTGTCACTGACACATTTATGTTTTCAAGTATTATGTCCTTACCCCATTTCCTCCATAAGTCCTGTGTATTTTACTGTACAAATTTTGCATAGCATGATGCTATTTAGGAATATATATATCTCAGTATAGCACCACTGGCTGTTTATAATTGCTTTGTCACCTGTGTTCTCAGAGTCCTCTAACATAACACTGGTTGGCTTCTCTTGAAGCAAACAGTGAGAGGTAGTTGAGCTACAACATGTTTTTAGGGATTAACAACTGGGAAAGGAAGGAGGAGGACGCAGGAGTGGGCCAAGGAGGAAGACAAACTGTGATGCAGGTTTAACAAAGCTTCAGGAGGAATTCTGGAGGGAGTGTAGCTTGTCAGTGTTTTCTGTTGAAACAAAATGGCCAGACCTTTATACCCCTGGTTTAATCAGTCACCAGGTAATGGTTGTGGTCAGAAGGGTGGGGCTTACGTGAGGTGGCTCTCTGCAGCTGAGGCATGTCCTGAAGAAGCTAACACCTGGGGATTGACTGCTGACCACAATCCCTGCAGTGGAGCACTAAGATCTTTCTTCAAGAGGAATATTGCTGGAATACATCGTGATATGAACATTTCTGTGTCCATCTCACTGTGTATTTTACATGACTTTGAAAACCTTTTACCTTTGAAAGAATGCTAGATTTACACAAGTTTGCAAAAACAGTATGAACAGGACCTACGTATCCTTCACTCACCTTCTCCAATGTTAATATCTTACACAACTTCATTACAATGACCTCAACCAGGAAATTAACATGGATACAATACTATTCACTAATCTACAGGCCTTATTCAAATTTTACTCAATTGTTTCACTAATTTCCTTTGTCTTGACAGAATCCAAATCAGGATCCCACGTTGCATTTACTTGTTATGAATCATAATTTATATTTTACATATATGTCCATCTGTGTGAGATCCCTAAAGGTAAATAACCCATACATAATATTCCAAACACCTAGCAAAGTGTTTGTTAATATAGCTATTAGATTAATAATTGTGGAATGAATAAGCCTTGCAGGCTTTTCAAGGGCAGATCTTTGTTTAATCCCAATTCCTAATATTGTACCCACAATTGATCTTCAATTTGTTTGGTAATTTGTTTAGTAAAGAACTAAATTGAAATACATAAGTTGAGTACCTCTCATGGCATAAATAATACAAATCAAGCAGAAAAGGAAGCCAGTTCCTTTTTATCACTTTAAAAAAAAAGTTACATTTGCAATGGGGAGAGAATATAAATACAAGAGAAGATAAAGCAAAGCATCAGGAATACCTTAGGGAGATAGTTTTGAACCTCATTTTGAAATGTGTGATTGGCATGGACTAATACAGAATAGAGGGGGGAAATTTTGGCAGAGAATGGTGATATGTAAAGTCACAGAAGTATCAAACTGGTACATGGGCACAAAAGGTGGTAGGACAAAAAGCATGATATTTCTTTCTTTTGAAAAAAATCAATAGGCAGAGGAAATCCATTAAAGACCCTGATCCATTTTCTGAGTAGTAAATAAATAGAGCTTTTGAGTGATGAATTTCTTTTCCGATCTGTGTATTTTGCGTGACAGAAGCTTGCCATTTGCTTGCATTCATTCGTCATCCATTCATTCATACTTCGAATGGCTAAGAAGCCTATAATCAGATAAACTAAATGCTTACCGGGGTAGAGAGAAGTGGATGTGTAAGTAATAATTCAGAGTGAAATATGGATTTTCCTCTTAATCACGTGGCTACTATAGGAAAATACACAAGTAATTAAAAAAATCTTTTGTCTAAAGCATAAATTGCTTCATTAACTAGTTTAAGAGATACGTAATAATTACCATCTTCATTTGTTATTTTACAGCACTCTTCAGTTGTTGATTTATAGGATATATTCATAATGCCAGTTATTTTGGGTGTGAGGGGCACAAGTGTCAATTACTTTTCTTTTACCAAGTGCATGGTAATAATTTTATTTTTACATTGGAATGCACAGTTTCTTACCTGGCTAAGTATACATTTTTCTGATAACTCTCAAAATTTTGGATTTTGTTTCTAAGTATCTGGAAAGCTCTTGTGTGATGGTTCAAAATAGAGTGAGCTTTTAACTTAAGCGTGGTGTTACCTTGCATGAAAGGGATTAGGACACAGTGCAGAAAGGAGCTGAGTACTTAATGTAGCTACTTTCCTTCTCCCAAGACTTTAATCTTTAAATGATCAGTTAAGAAGGCAGCCACCAAAGACCAACCAGCATAATAGTCAGTGTGATTTTCCCTCTTATTTTGAAAGCCAAAAACATAGCTAATAAAAGCAGCCAGATAAAGTTAGGATGCTTGTTGTGTTTAAAATATTAAATGAATATTTCTTCAACTTTTAATAATGAAAGCATTTTGGTACTAAAAAACCCTTTGAAAAGCATGTGTTTTTAAGTGGTATTATTTGTGAAGAGAATTTAGATGCATATGAGGTTTTGATACAGTTGTCATGGCTTGCATTAAAATATTTTCAAATGTGCTTGATTTAGGAAAAATATTCTTAGTGACAAGTATCAGTTGTGTGGTATTTTAACTTAATTTTCAGTATTTGATCTGCTGACACCTTAACACATGTAAAACAAAACTCCTTATTATCTCTTCCAAAACTGGTACCTCCCTATTTATTTATGTATTTATTTGTTTGTTTGTTTGGCTGCGCAGGGTCTTAGTTGCGGCACATGGGATCATGGTTGCTGCGTGTAGAATCTTCGTTGTGGCATGAGGGATCTTTAGTTGCAGCATGCAAACTCTTAGTTTTGCATGAGGGATCTAGTTCCCTGACCAGGGATCGAACTCAGGCCCCCTGCACTGGGAGCATGGAGTCTGAGCCACTGGACCACCAGGGAAGTTCCCCCCTTTCTTCATTCTTTGTCTCTGTTAATGGCATCATAATCTGTGCAGTTGCTTAGATCAAACCTACAGTGTTGGTTATCTCCATGTTGGGCCACACTAGACGACATGTATATTGCACTTGTGCCTAATATAGTAATAATCATTTTACAGTATAATGCTCTGTTTAAGAGTGTGTTTCTTGCAGAAGACTGTGTATCTGTCTCTTGATGCCGTACCTTAGATCATTGTCTGACACAAACTAGACAATAAATATCTGAGGAATGAGTACAGGATTAAATAAATAAATGAGGTTTTTTCTGTCTCTCATATCTAATGATCGTCCAAGTTCTATAGATTTTACTTTTGAGGTACTTCTCTTTTCCATCACAAATGCTTCATTCCCAGGCCACAAAGCTAGCTTAGGTTTTCATAAGCAATAACTTTTGGACACTTGCATGAGACTTCTTATCTCATTTTCATCTCTTGCACCCTTTCCTCCCTATTGCATCTTTCATACTGCTATCAAAGCATCTCTGAATTTGCCATTCCCTTGCCCAAATACCCTCCCTGGCCCTAATTCTATGGCAGGACAAGATAAATGACTCTCTGATATCTGTAGTATGTTATCTAAGGTCTTTTGTTGTCTGGTCTGAGAATAGCCAGCTTTCTTTTTCACTGTTTCCACCCATGCACACAATATCTCACCCAAATCAGAAATTATTATTATTTTTTTCTGTCCATGCTGTGTTTTAGTTCTTTTGTTTACCTAGAATATCTTCTCCACTTTCATCTCTGCTGATCACAGGACAGTTGAGCCCAGATTATATTCATTTCTTGTATGACCAAGCATTTTCAATTGATAAGCCAGTCATAGAGCCTTTATCAAAGTCTCTTTCCCCTGGTGCAGACATCGTTAATGCTTTATTAATCATACGGTATAGATTTTGATCCATGCTAGTAAAAACAACATGGATCATGCTGGCTTAATTTTCTGAGCACTCACTATGTACAGACACTGCTCTCAATATTTTAACATACTACTTTTCATCCTCATAACAACTCTATGATTAGGTGCTATTACAATCTTGATTTTATAGACAAGGAAACTAAGGCAGAGAGAGGTTACTTGGCTCTCCAAAGTTCTCACAACTAGAAAGTGTTGCCAAGTATTGATCCCAGGGTGACTTTTTAGGACTGATGCGCTTAATCAGTGTTATAACTGTGTATTGTTATAACACACACGTCACAGGATGTAAAGAGTGTAGATCATGTGTTCTTAAAAAGCTTAAGATGAAGATTCTAGCTAAAGAAAAGTTTATTCAGTCAATAGGGATGAAGTAGAAAAAAAGTAAAATGGATAAATTAAAGAGCTTTCTGAAACAAGAAATGTGAAAAACAACCTGCATTTATTCCCAAACTTATATTGAACATCTCTCATGTTTCAAGCACTGTCCTTGGTACTGGGATCATATTCCTATCATTGTATGAAGTGTGTAAATGTAAATACTAACTAAAGTGTATTATATGTTATTTAAAAACTTCCTCTGCATAGACAGTACTTCTGAGAGCTAAAAGTGCTTCACACCTTGCAGTTTCAGATTGAAGTTGTAGAACCTCTATTAGGTGACTATGTTGTTGTGCCACTCAGATATTCTTCATGACAGCCTGCTGTGAGGGGCACAGTGAACTAATGGTCTTCAGTTGAAGTACTTTTAGATTTTCCAGCATTCACACCACAGACATGCTTTCCATGGGCTTCTCCAAGCCAAGAACTGAGCACAGTGGAGGGCCAGAGCCAAGCCACCCCTGCCTGATGTGGGGCTCTTCCAAAGGACAGCCTATGCTTGGGAACTCCCTTTCAGCTTGGCTGAGACATTCTCAGAACTGCATCGCCTTCTGAAGCTTGCATACCTGATTTTTCTCCTTGCTTTCATAGGTTTCAGACCTGCATCTTGGTCTGGAGGCTCTCCCTCTTCTATCTTCTTTATCTATCTTCTTTATCTATCTTACTTCTGCTCCGTCTTCTATCTTCTTTATCTTTCACAGGCATGTCTCTCAATAACTGTCTGAGACTTCTGATACTATTGAAGTGTCTGTTTCTCAGTGGCACTGAACTGACATACTAGGTGAATTCAGAAACCTTTTTGCACCAGGAATTCCAAGATCTTTTATATATATTATTTATGTGCCACTTAATTCAACCACAATTCCAACAATCATATTTGAATGTATAAGATTGTTAAACAGGCATTCATGGGGACCTTACTTCCTATTTATGTGTCTCACCCACGATCCAATAAATATCTGATTAAAAAGTACACCTGCAGAGATTTACTATCACTCTGTGGTTCTTAACCCTCTACTTCACCTGTTTTATTATGGAATCTAAAACACACAACACAGGCAGCATACAAATGAAAATGACAGTAATAATCAATTTTTAAAATAAATTTTATATCATTTTTCTCTAAATGAAGAATTTTTTTCAGGGACTGGTTAGTGATGATCTATGTTTAAGAAGCAGACATAACTTATAATGAACTACATTCTTTTAATTTTCTTCTTTGTTTCCCTAAGAAATCGTAAAAAATCTTATCAAGCCTGTCTAGCTATTTTGAACCCTTATCTCTGGTGGTTTTCCTACCAGGATTGATCTCTCCTGTAACTAGAGATAAGAAAGTTATAACTCTAGAGATAAGAAAGTTAGCGTGATTACTTGTTTTACAGAATCTTATGGGACTTTATTGATAAACAGCATTTAGAATGCCGTGAAAAGTTGAAAGAGATTAAGAATTCAAACCTGATCCCGTGGAAAAGCTTTAATCAGGAAGACTTTGTAAGCTCCAAATTTATATTAACTTCCTAAGCCTCCTCACCAGTATAACACTGGGGACATCTACATCTGTAAGAATGTGGGAGACTAAAGGAGTATGTTGGAGGAGGTTATTAAAACAAGGGCAGACCGCTGATACAAAGTCCAGTACTGGTCAGTCATCCTATTCTTTTCAAAATCCAAATCAGCACCTCATTTTTGTAGATCTCCAGTTATCTTTTATTGCCAGAGGTCAAAAAAAAAAAAAAAAAGACCCAAATAGGCAAGAAGGATACATAGAATCATTGACAGAGGTATTAAACATTTAGCTAGAATACTGGAAAAATCAAAAACAATCTAGAGCAAGTGTTGGCATATTATGACTTGCAGGACAAATCCAGATTGCCTATTTCTATAAAGATGTATTGAAAAACAGACGTGCCTATTAATTTATATATTGTGAATGGCTGCCTCCAAACTAACAGAGAGGAATTGAGCATTTGCAACAGACCATCTGGCCCTCCAAGCCTAAAATACTTACTATCTGGCCCTTTAAAGGAAAAGTTTGCTGCTCCTTAGGCTAAAGAAAGATATTTAGGAATACAGTCCAGGCATGGAACGAGAAAGTTTTCCTAACTTATACGAAATCTGTATAATTAATAGCCTGTCACCATGTGAATATAATCATCCTTGACTGTGTCAGAATAACATATGTGACATTTGTTTCTTTTTAAAATTGTTTATGTAATGTTCGTGCAGTTCTCATACTTCTAAGGTAAAATAATTTCAATTGTCCTTATTGTAAACACGAAACACTGCACATCACTTTTAGTTGGGTTAGTGCAGCAAAATCCCACACTCCCAAGGGGGAAAAAAATGTGTGCCAATAGTACTGCATTATTGAGACTTACTGTTCTATAAACTTGGTGAATAAAGAGTTGAAATCCCATTGCAAATATACCATTCATTGATTGTTGTGGCCTTTCCTTACAGTGGCATGAGCAGAGATAACCATACTTTTATTTCTCTGTCACTGTTTCTCTCATAGATAGACTCTGCTGGCCAGCTGAACTGAAAATAATGGTGTTATAGAGCTTAAAATAATATTTCTGCTCTGTTAACACAATTGAGAATCTCTCCATGTCTGATGCCTTACAAGGGTTTGCTCTTTTGTTTGTTTCGGAATTTTTCTATAAAAGGAGAACAAAAATAAAATCATACACATAGCAAACTCCCGCTTGCCATCCCCTTATAGCCCCTCTCTATATCCTCTAGAGTATTATTTCCATGTATTTATAATTATATATTCTATTGTTTTATGTGTTTTCGATTTTACATTAATGGGGTCATACTGGACATACATGTTTGCAACTGGATTTTACACTCAACATTGTTTTTGATACATATCTTTGTTAATATATTTAAATCTAATTCATTAATTTTAACCTGCATTAAAGTGACTAGCATACACCCCTAAGAATAGACATTGTTGAATCCCGCCCAGGCAGAATGATACGGCAGCACCTCGGGAGCATCGGTTGGCCTCTGATAGCCAGCACCCCACCGCCGTCCCCGCTGGCAGGGCACCGCCCGTGTCCCCCGGGGCACGGTGCGGCCCGCCCCGCCGCGCGTTGGGTTGGGACTGGGGTACGGTGCGGAGAGTCCTTCGTCCTGGGACACGGCGTGCGGCCGGAAAGGCAGCCGCCCCTCTCCCGTCACACACCGAACGTTCGCGGGGAACCTGGTGCTAAACCATTCCTAGACGACCTGCTTCTGGGTTGGGGTTTCTTACGTAGCAGAGCAGCTCCCTCGCTGCGATCTATTGAAAGTCAGCCCTCGACACAAGGGTTTGAAAGAGAGAGAAAAAAAGAAACAGAACGAAAAAAAAAAGAAGAACAGAATAGTCATTGTTTTAAGATCTTTAAAAATATTAAATCATTTATTTTGATCAAGTTGATATTGATAAACCACTCTATGACTAGGCCATTGAATTTATTCATCCTGCTACTGAGGAACAGTCAAGTTGTCCCACTTATTTACTGTTACAGATATTGGCACAGTGACTGTCTTTATGCATAACTTCCTTGCACGTGACTACAGGAGTTTCTCTAAAGTAGAATCACTCTACTTTACTACTGAATTTCTTCCCTCATTGCTAACAAAAAATAGTTCTTTTAATATTGTTCATTTATTTCCTCCCCTGTAAACTGCCTTTTTATAATCTTTTGCTCATTTTTCTGTTGTGTTGTCTCTTTCCAACTGATGAAAGAAACTTTTCAAAAATTCTTATACTAATTATTGACAGATATGTATTTATATGGGCATATATGAAAATGGTGACATTTGAACGTTTAAAAAATTTTTTATTTTATACTGGAGTATAGTTGATTTATAATGTGTTAGTTTCAGGTGTACAGCAAAGTGATTTAGTTTTACATATACATATACCTATTCTTTTTCATATTCTTTTCCCATATAGGTTATTACAGAGTATTGAGAAGAGTTCCCTGTACTATACAGTAGGTCCTTGTTGATTATTTATTTTATATATAGTAGTGTGTATATGTTAATGCCAAACTCCTTATTTATCCCTCCCCTCCCCCCACCTTTCCCCTTTGGTAACCATAAGTTTGTTTTCTAAGTCTGTGAGTCTATTTCTGCTTTGTAAATAAGTTAATTTGTATCATTTTTTAGATTCCACATGTAAGTGATATCATATGGTATTTGCCTTTGTCTGACTTATTTCACTTATTATGACAATCTCTAGGTCCATCCATGATGCTGCAAATAGCATTATTTCATTTTTTTTTTAATGGCTGAGTAATATTTCATTGTGTGTGTGTGTGTGTGTATACCACATCTTCTTTATCCATTCCTCTGTTGATGGACATTTGGGTTGCTTCCATGTCTTGGCTATTGTAAATAGTGCTGCGGTGAACATTGGGGTGCATGTATCTCTTTGAATGATGTTTTTTTTCCAGTTATATGCCTAGGAATGGGATTGCTGGATCATACAGTAGCTCTATTTTTAGTTTTTTTAAGGAATCTTCATACTGTTTTCCATAGTGGCTGTACCAAGTTACATTCCTACCAACAGTGCAGGAGGGTTCCCTTTTCTCTACACCCTCTCCAGCATTTATTGTTTGTAGATTTTTTGATGATGGCTATTCTGACTAGTGTGAGGTGATTACCTCATTGTAATTTTGATTTGCATTTCTCTAATAATCAGCGATGTTGAGCATCTTTTCATGTACTTTTTGGCCATCTGTATGTCTTCTCTGGAGAAATGTCTATTTAGATCTTCTGCCCCTTTTTTGATTGGGTTGTTTGTTTTTTTTTGGTATTAAGCTGCATGAGCTGTTTGTATATTTTGAAGACTAATCCCTTGTCAGTTGTATTGTTTGCAAATATTTTCTCCCATTCTGTGGGTTGTCTTTTCATTTTGTTTATGGTTTCCTTTGCTGTGCAAAAGCTTTTAAGTTTAATTTTAGGTCCCATTTGTTTATTTTTGTTTTTATTTTTATTACTCTAGGAGGTGGGTCCAAAAAGACATTGCTGCAATTTATGTCAAAGTGTGGTCTGCCTATGTTTTCCTCTAAAAGTTTTATAGTATCTGGTTTTACATTTAGGTCTTTAATCCATTTTGAGTTTATTTTTGAGTATGGTGTTAGAGAATGTTCTAATTTCATTCTTTTACATGTGGCTGTCCAGTTTTCCCAGCATCACTTATTGAAGAGACTCTTTTCTCCATTGTATATTCTTGCCTCCTTTGTTGTAGATTAATTGACTCTAGAAGTGTGGGTTTATTTCTGGGCTTTCTATCCTGTTCCAGTGATCTATAAGTCTGTCTTTGTGCCAGTAGCATACTGTTTTTATTACTATAGCTTAATAGTATAGTCTGAAGTCAGGGAGCCTGATTCTTCCAGCTCTGTTTTTCTTTCTCAAGATTGCATTGGCTATTTGGGGTTTTTCGTGTTTCCATACAAATTGTAAGATTTTTTGTTCTAGATCTGCAAAAAATGCCATTGGTAAATTGATAGGGATTACACTGAATCTGTAGATTGCCTTGGGTAGTATAGTCATTTTGACGTTTCAAAACCATATAAGCACCACAAATACCACACATGTGTTTTTGCATGGATTATATAATAACTATGCATCTGAGACAACTATTTTCAAGCACAGGATAATAGGCACTCAAAACTGCAATCTCTGAGTGAAGGGAACTCATGAGTAAGCCCTATATTTATCTCAGCATCCTGTCCAGGGACATTTTCTTAATTGTGGTGCAGAAAAGAAAAATTCAAACAAAGCTTCTGAGCTGAGAAGACAGAGATCAGGATTTGACTGCTAAAGCAGCTACAGTCTGCAATCACTAGCAAGGAATTAGCTGAGTAAGGGGATCAGGTGACAGGGTGCAGGGCGGGGAGGGCAGAAATCTGTGTGAAAGCTTCCTACAAGTCCCTGGCTGAGGGTGGAATTGTGATTTTTCCAGGCAAGATCATATAAAATTCTCAGCTTTTCCTGGGTTGAGAGTAGAACAAAATAAATAGAAATAAATCAGTGGTAGCAGACATTTGAATTCCAGCACAAGCAGAGTGGAGAGACCTTTCTAGCACCTGAGCATTTAATTAAGATGTCAGCAAGACTGTGACTTAAGAATAAAGCTCATGCCCTGTCATAAAACCTACTTTACACCCTTGGAGATTGAGCCTCAACACGTTAGAGGAGCTTGGTAAGCACCTTCAACTTTCGACCAACCCACCCCAATAAAACATAAAACCAAACCTACACATGTTGAAGTGAAAACAGACCCCCAAATGGTCCATATATTAGATTTAGCAGGCACATTTTTAAAACAATATTATAAATACATACAGTATGTAAAGAAAAATATCTTAATGAGTAATCTTGAAGAAAATCCTAGCAGAGAAATAGAAATTTCAAAATACAACACAGTGGAAATAGTGGATAAGAGTGCTGTAACAAATAAAATGCAAAGTTCATGGTAGGCATAATAGCAGACTGGATTAGACTTTTTAGAAAATGGAAAGTCAACTTGATGATAAGAATAGCAATAAGATATATAGATAGCAATACGAATTATAGAACCATATAATTGGATTCATGCAATATCTAATCAGATAATCCAGTTGGAAAAATGGAGAATAAAAGATTGAAGAAAATATACAGGGCTTAGTGACCTGTAAGTCCTATTATGTCAATAATTACATTAAATGTATATGGACTAAACACTCATTTTAAGGCAGATCGTTAGACTGGATTAAAAGACAGAACACAACTATGTGATATTTATTAGCAATGTGCTTTAAATACAGAGTTGGAATTAAAGGGAGTGAAAAGGATATAACCTGCAAATAAACACCAAGTGTAGGAAAGGTAATATGGCTATATTACTATCAGACAAGGTAGGCTTCAAGACAGAGTGCTATCAGAAACAGAAAAGGACATTTCACAGGCTAAAGAAACAATTCACCAAGGAGACCTAACACTTCAAGATGTAAATGCAATAAATATAGACTTTAATATATATGAAAAAATAAATTGACAGTCACCCCCTGGCAAAAAAAAAAAAAAGAGAGAAACAGACAAAGTGACCATCATGGTTCATGATTTTAAGACACTTCTCTCAGTATTTGATAAAAACAAGTAAGCAAAAACTCAGTAAGAATCTGATCGAAACTATCAGCCAATCTCACTTAATTGATATTTACAGACCAATGCATATAACAACCACAGAATATGTATTCAACTGCTCATGGAATGTTTATAAAGGTAGATGATGTATTGGGGCATAAAATGTCCTAATTTCAAATGATTTAAATATAGCAGAATAGGTTCTCTGAAGAATGGAATTAAATTAGAAATGAAAAATTAGAAAATTTCCTAATATTTGGAAATTACATAATCCACTTCTAGTAAAATTCATAGTGCAAGAAATTAGAAAATATTCTCTACCCAATGATCATAAAAATGGAAGTGTTAGGATATACCATGCATTGGAAGAGTCAATATTAAGATGTCCATAGCCCTCAAATTGATCTACAGAATGAACGCAATTCCAATCAAAATCCAAAGCAGGTATTTTTGTTGTTGTATAAACTGCCAAGTAAACTCTTAAATATATTTCAAAATGTAAAGATTCTGGAAGAATTCAAATATTTTTGGAAAAAGAAGCATTTGAAAGCCTTCTACCACCTCACTTGAAGACCTCCTATAGATATAAAGCTACATAAATCATGACAGTGTAATACTGGCATCAGGGTAAACATAGAAATCAATGAAACAGGGTAGGGAACCCAGAAATTGACCACATACTTTCTCAATTTATTTTTGAAAGATGTGTTAAGACAATTCAGTGGGGAATGAGCAGCATTTTTAACAAAAGGTGTTGTAACAACAGGATATAGATATAGAGAAAAACTAACTTCTCTCCCTATGACACACAGAAATTAATTGATAAGAAACATGGACCTTAAAAAGTAAGTTAAAACTAAAACCTAATCAGCTAGGAAAAAACGTGGGAGAAAGTCTTTGTGACTTTAAGTTAAACCTACCCTATGACCCAGCAATTCAACACCTAAGTATTTACGTGAGAACTGAAAACATATGTCTATAAAATGATGTGTACATGAATGATTATACTTACTTTATTTATAATAGTTCTGAACTGTAAACAACTTGAATGTTATCCAGAGGTAAATGCTTAAACTATTTTATATTCATACAATGAAAAGTTCAGGTATGGGCTTGAATTATAAGTGGCATGGAGGAATGACTGCAAGAGGCATGAGGGAACTTTCTGGGGTGAATGCAATGTTCTACATCATGACTGAGACAGTGATTACATGAGTATATGTTTATTATGATTCATTAAACTCCAAATGCAAACTCAAGAATGTATGTTTTATTGTTTTTAACTTATACCACATTAGGATTATTAACATAACAAAGAAAATAAAAATTGTTGTTCTCATAAAGTAGAGAAGATATTGCATCTATGAAATAAGAAAGAAATCTATGTAAAGGGAACAAATATTTGAAAATATAAAACTTTAAACATTAGAAAGTTGTGCATAAAAATGTGTGTGTATTGTGTGAATGGAGAGAGAGAGGCGGGGAGTAAGGGAGAGAGGGGGAGGGAGGGAGGCAGTGGACGAGAGAGAGAGAGAGAAAATAAAAAGGTTGAAAAAAATAAAACTGGAATTCCCTTGGTAAAAAAAATAAAATTCAAGAAACGTTATAAAACTAGAAAATCAGCTCAAAATGTAAACCAGCCTGTTGATAATAGTTTTAGTGAAAGAAGAGAGAAATGAGAGAAGAAAATATTTAAACAAATATCCCAAAAGACTCCTGTTTTTATCATGACAGACACTTATACCAACCCTCACATTGAGGATAACTGTGAAATTTGGATAAAATTTTTAAAATGAAGTAAAATACGAACATCTGCTTGAGTGCATCAGAGAGATGACAGAATAGAGAAAACTCTTTCTGTCAGAGAAACTATAGGAGCTCTTGTGTACAGTTTGGTTCATTTGGTAAAAGTGAAAGCTATTTTATTCCAGTCAAATTTATACTGAGCCACCAGTTTCATGCATAAAATTATAGTTTGTTATCAAGTCTTTGATTTGAGATGGAGAGTTGTTGATATGAATTTAGGTACATAATTTACACAAGTCTCTACTGGGGACTTATCTTTAGAGGGAACGGAATAAATTCTGTATATGTATATTCAGAAGAAAGCCCCTTGCTCAACCTAAAAGTTATTTGGTGATAAATAGTGGGACAAAATATTTCTGAATACTGTGTGTGTGTGTGTGTGTGTGCGTGCACGTGTATTTTTACTAAAGTTTTTTAAAGTATTGTTAAGATTAAATAGTGGTGCCAACTTTGGATTATGGATAAACTTTCTAAAGTGTCAGGAATGAATTCCTATCAGGATTACAAAAAGTATATTTCCTTTTAAAATAAATAGCACTTTTACTGAAACTGACTTTCTCTGTCTCCAAGCCAAAGCAATTTGAAACAGTCTGTTTGATAAGTGTCTTCAGTGGAAGAACCCAATTTCCTGGTTATGTTGGCTTTCACTGAATCAAAAAATATATATATACATCAAAGAAAGGATGATCTATTTCTAAAATAGAATAAAAGTAACAAAGAAAAGTTGAATCAATTACTTTAGAGAGTCTTAGCAAAATTTCTAAAGGAAAATTCTTTTTAATTAAATTTTCAACATTGATGCAGTATACACACTTTCCAATTTATCCTCTTCCTTTCAAGAACATATGTTCTATTCTCAAATCTATTATGAATTTATATAACCAGGATGATCCATTTTGTCAAACTGAGGTAAACATAGTCATATTGTCAAATTTTTTTCTCAAGATCTAACCTGCCCATACTAATAAGGAGTCCCATCTTTCCCTTTTATATTCTATGCCAACTCAGAAATTCAGAAATATTCAAGAATTGTGGAACTTTACTCAGCCTGTCTGTCTACCTATCTATCAAGTTGCTATTTCAATATGAATAATACTGACCTAGGTTTTCAAAGAGAAAAGGTGATGATTGGTACAATGAGTACTGGTTGTAACTAGGTGTTTTATATTGGAAAAAAAATTAACCAATGTGATTATGAATATACATTTTATTTTTTATTTTTTATTTTTTTTAATTAATTAATTTATTTATTTATGTCTGTGTTGGGTCTTCGTTTCTGTGTGAGGGCTTTCTCTAGTTGCGGCAAGTGGGGGCCACTCTTCATCGCGGGGCACGGGCCTCTCATTATCGTGGCCTCTCTTGTTGCGGAGCACAGGCTCCAGACGCGCAGGCTCAGTAATTGTGGCTCACAGGCCTAGTTGCTCCGTGGCATGTGGGATCTTCCTGGACCCGGGCATGAACCTGTGTCCCCTGCATTGGCAGGCAGCCTCTCAACCACTGTGCCACCAGGGAAGCCCTGAATATACATTTATAATGAACAAAATTTACTTGCTGAATTTGTCTTACCACATATTTCCCAGAGCAGAGAATATTTAGTTTTATTCATTTGTTTTTACGGCCCTTTTTTTTTTTTCAGTTCATTCATCTAACCATTTCAAATAACAGGTATTAAATTTCTACTATTTACTAGGAACTTATTTTTATAATGTGACATTTACATATTAAAATGATTCTAAAATGTGTACTACCATAAAAATTTATCAACTTGATAGAAGTTGGTAAGAATTCTAGTAATTGGTATGGGCATCTTCTTTGAAATATAAAATTGTTTATCCAATTTATACTGACACTTGAATAATATAAATAAAAGAGAAGCAAGATTTCATTCTCTTCTCTTTTCTTTATTTATCTCTTTTTTTTGTAAACTTTGATCTTTATTTTAATAAACATGTAACAAAATATAGCCTATCATTTTTTAAAAATAATTAATTAATTTATTTTTTTGGCTGCGTCTTGCGGCATCTTAGTTCCCCGATAAAACCTGGGCCCCACAGTGAAAGCGCCAAGTCCTAATCTCTGGACCACCAGATAATTCCCTATAACCTCTCATTTATTTATGGCAAATCAAAGTTTTTTCTTTCTTTTCTTTTTTTAATTTTAAAAGTTCACGAAGTGTATACTCATAAAAGAAATCATTTCTGGAGTAATGAATGTTCTAAACAGCTAAATGGAAACTCCTTAGTTAGTGCAACTGTCAGCTCAATTGAAATTCGGTAAAACAAAGAAATATTAAAAGTGTTCTCCATCACTGTCAGTAATGTGCCATCCATAAGAATAATATTTAGCTGTAGGACTTTGGAACTGGCAGTCATTTCTCAGATAATAGAAATTTGAAAATGTACCGGTTCTACAAAAGTGAGTTTATTTACATGAATAATTTTTACAATTTAGATATTGGTATTTAATGAAGCATAGTTTATAAAATTGAAAACACTTTAAAATCTCTACTTACCATTCACTCAGCCTATTGAAAATAAAAGAATCCTACTGGGATAGTTATTAAGCTATTGTCTTTTGGCTCCATAGATACCTTTTATAGGCTTTGTGATGCCAGGACTGGGACTATGAAAACTATATTTCCCCTTTGCCAGAGACTGTTAAATTATGCCGGTAGGGTGCCCTGGAGAGAGGCCAGAAGGCAGGAGGTAAGAGAAGAAATTTCTGCTTCTAGTTTGATTTTTTCTTGTTGGAATCATTCCAGTGAAGGCCCTTCCTATGAAAACAGCAGTTGGCTCCAATTTTTGTCTTTTCTTCCTGCCAATCCCAGAATCAGCGTATCATACCCATTAGAGGTACCAGTAGCAGCCTGGCTGTGAGTTCACCAGATGGCTAAGCCCCAGAGGCAGGCCCTCATCTTCATACTTCTCTGTTCTGATAACCCCAGACCCCTCCTCATTCCCCTATTCCTGGGGGCAGGGGGAGCTGCTTCTTGCAGTTCCTACTTATGTGTTGCCTCAGGGTTTCCTTTTTGTTTTGTTTTTTTTAAGCCTTTTAATGTCTATTTCAAAATTCTCTAAGATTTTCTTTATATAATATAAAAAAATGCATATTTATATTACTTGTGATATATAATGTATTATCTATTCAAACAGTTAGTGTAGTTTCTGTTTTTCTGACTGGACCCTGATGGATATAACTGCTGTTCTATGCTAGGTGGGTAGGTAGACTTTTATAGGTCTTTTTTTTTTTTAATTGTGTAAGTATTTTGACTTCAAGTTTCCACTTAGGATGTAGAAAGCTGGAAAGATTATCACTCTCACCATTGCAAAAATAACAACAAGAACTCTTCACAGTCTGAAAAATTCTCAAATTTTTGAACTCATCAGAGAGTTGAAGTCACAGGACGACAACTAACTGATCATCTAGGGATAGACAGGTATGTTTAAGAAGAGATGGGATGAAAGCTCTTGCCTAAGTTGGCCTATCCACTGGAAAATGGTGAAGAGGATTCAACTAAAATGTTTAACATATACTGAAGGCCAAGTGTGGAGAAGCAAGGTCATATAAACTCTGGAGGCCACAGACGCAAGGGGATTTCATGCTCACATGAAATCAATGGATATCACTGGTTGCTCACAATAAAAGATCGAGGGCAAGGTGAAAGACCTGAAAACATGACTCGTGTAGAGCAGGTCTGAGAGAGGACAACACCCACTCTGAGAAAGGCTCAAAGTCTCATCTGGATCACTCTTTTCTGTCTTTCATAGAAACAGAAGTCCTAAACAGCTGAGAAAATGGGAATAAATGCTGTTACTCTTAGTCATCGGTGAAAACTTTGCAGCTAGGAAAAATAAACCTGAAAAAGTCCTTTACCTATTGTTGAGGGGTCAGGAATGCATGCTTGGCTCAGGCATACAGGCAAGATTACTGAGAACTCCCACTACTGAGACAGCAACACAGTGTCTAACACAGATTTAATCAGAACAAAAGGAGCATGCCCTCTCCAGCCCCTCACCACTAGCTTGACAAACTAACAAGTGTTGAATAACAGCAAAAGCTTATTGGTAGGAAAAAGGCAAGAGCATGGAGAGTAATTTGCTGTGAGGCTCAGAACAAAAGGAAGACCTAAAGTTGAGGGTGGAGCAGACATTAGGTAAACTCTCTGGCAAACCAACCCTACCATATGCACAATGTGGCATTAGAGGGATTTGGAGCCTGTGGTTCACTGTAGGTAACCACAGAAATAACAAATCCCAGATCTGGCTTGACTTCTGATAAAACTGAATCATCTGTCCACACTGAAGATTTAACAGAGGCCAGAAAGATCTGCTCATTTCTAAACATAATAAATACTCTTTATTTCAGTTTCCATGGTTGTATATAAGATGTCTAGCTATCAACAAAAAATTACAAGGCATACAAGAGTCAAGGAAAAAAAAATCAAGAGACAAAGCAATCAGCCAAACCATAATCAATTATGAAAGAGATGTTAGAGCTATCTAACAGTGAATTTAAAAATAAATGTGGTGGATATTTTAAGTGCTTCAGTAGAAAATAATGGGCAGCATGCATAATCAGATCAGATGGGTAATTAAAACAAAGATACATAAACTATAATAAAAAATAAAGTGAAAATTATAAAAATGAAAAACATATTAATAGAGATGAAGAAAACCTTCAGTGGGCTCATCAGTAAACTCAACACAAGGGAGGAAAGAATCAATGAACTCAAAGCTATGTCAAAGGAGATTACGCAAACTGAAACACAAAGTGATAACAAAGTAAAAACAATAAACCAGAACAGAGCGTCCAAGAACTGTGGAACATTATCAAATATAAGGGGGATTAGAACCTCAGAAGGAAAACTCAAGGCAGAAGAAATATTTGAAGAATTAATGGTAAATAATTTTCCAAAATTAATAAAAGAGGCCACAGATCCAAGAAGCTCAGGCAGTGCCAAACAGCATAAATAAAAACAACAACCATCTAGACAACACATTAAAGTACTGAAATTCAAAGATAAAAATAAACTCTTGAAGGTAACCAGAGAAAAAAGTAACAAAAGAAAAACAAAGATTACAGCAGACTGTAGGACAATGGAAAAATCTCTTTCTTAAAAAATTTTATTTTATATTGGAGTACAATTGATTTACAATGTTGTGTTAGTTTTGGGTGTACAGCAAAGTGATTCAGTTATACATATACATATATCTACTCTTTTTCAGATTCTTTTCCCATGTAGGTTATTACAGACTATTGAGAAGAGTTCCCTGTGCTATACAGTAGATCCTTGTTGGTTATCTATTTTAAATATAGTAGTGTGTATATGTTAATCCCAGACTCCTAATTGCCCCAACTGTTTCCCTTTGGTAACCACAAGTTTGTTTTCTAAGTCTGTGAGTCTGTTTCTGTTTTGTAAATAAGTTCATTTGTATCATTTTTTTACATTCCACATATAAGTGATATCATATGATATTTGTGTTTCTCTGTCTGACTTACTTCACTTAGTATGACAATCTCTAGGTCTATCTGTGTTGCTGCAAATGGCATTATCCCATTCCTTTTTATGGCTGAGTAATATTCCATTGTATATATGTACCACATCTTCTTTATCCATTCATTGTCGATGGACGTTTAGGTTGCTTCCATGTCTTGGCTATTGTAAATAGTGCTGCAATGAACATTGGGGTGCATGTATCTTTTTGAATTATGGTTTTCTCCAGATATATGCCCAGGAGTGGGATTGCTGGATCATATGGTAGCTCTATTTTCAGTTTTTAAAGGAACTTCCATACTGTTCTCCCTAGTGGCTGTACCAGTTTACATTCCCACCAATAGTGTAGGAGGATTCCCTTTTCTCCACACCGTCTCCAACATCTATTGTTTGTAGACTTTTTGATGATGGCCATTCTGCCTGGTGTGAGGAGATACCTCACTGTAGTTTTTATTTTCATTTCTCTGATAATTAGCAATGTTGAGCATCTTTTCATGTGCTTTTTGACCATCTGTTTGTCTTCTTTAGAGAAATGTCTATTTAGATCTTCTGGAAAAAAAAAAAAAATTGTCAACCCAGAATTCTATGCCCAGCAGAGTATCTTTCAAAACTGAAGGAGAAATAAAGACTTTTTCAGACAAACAAAATAGAGAATTTCCAGCAGACCTGCCCTACCAAAAATGTTACAGGAAGTTTTTCCAACAGAAGGAATATGATACTAGACAGAAACTTAGCTCCATAGACAGGAATCAAGAGTGCTGAAATGGGATAAATAAGTTTAGATAAAAATTCATTTTCCTTTTTGTTAATTGCTCTAAAAGACAACTGATTATCTAAAGCAAAAAAGACTAGCTATATATTGTGTTTTCACAGCATGTATAATAGTAAATGACAGCAGCCTAAGGGGTGAGAGAAAGTAATTGGGATTGAACTGCTGGAAAGTCCTTATACTACACATGATGTGTTATAATATTATTTGAAGGAAGACTCTGATAATTAAATATATATATTGTAAACCTTAAGTAACCACTAAAATTAAATAGGTTTCTTGAAGTCCTGTGGATTTGCTGACCTCAGGTCACGACCATCACTTGAACCATTCACCATTAAGGGTGGAGGTGAAATAAAAGAGATATGATGAGTCATACAGTACCAAGCATGGTCACCTAGATAGTAGGTTATGTGGGTGGGTAGTTCCTCTCAGTATGAAGTAAGGAAATGATGATAGGAGGATATCAGAAAAAAGAAAAGAACATGAAAAGAGCAAAATATGGTTAATTTTGTAAACTTTCTTTTCCTCTTGAGTTTTCTAAATTACATTTAATAGTTTAAGCAAAATTATAACCCTGTCTAATGTATATACAGAAAGAATATTTAGCACAATTTTATTATAAAGGGAGAGGGTAAAGGGATGTAGATGAGGTAAGGTTTCTGTACTTTACCCAAACTGGTGAATTTGGACAACAGTAGACTTTGATAAATCATATACTGTGGTAGGTAGAATAATGGGCCCCAAACAGGTCCATGTCCTGAGCCCTATAACCTGTAACTGTGTTAGATTATATGGCAAAGGAATAAAGAAAGCAAATGGAATTAACGTTGATAATCAACTCACCTTAACATAGGGTGGATTATCTTGGATTATTCTGGTGGGTCTTGTGTAATTGCAGGGGTCTCTTGAAGTAGAAGAGGGAGGCAGAAGGGAAGGTCAGGCTGATGTGCTATGAGATGATCTCCATCTTTGGCTTCTGGCTTTTGAAGATGGAGGAAGCCTTCAGAATCAAGCAACAGGTGAGCTTTAGAAACTGGAAAAGGCAAGGTAACAGATTCTTCTTCAGTAGGCCCAGAAGGGAGCACAGTCCTGCCAACCCCTTAATTTTAGCCCTGTGTGCAACCCACGTCAAAATTCTGACTTACAAAACGGTAAGATAATAAATTTATGGGGATTTGGGGGTTTTTTTTGCCTTTGCTGTTTTTATTTATTTTTTAATTGAAGTATAGTTGATTTACAGTGTTGTGTTAGTTTCTGCTGTGCAGCAAAGTGAATCAGTTATGCATATATTCTTTTTTATATTCTTTTCCATTATGGTTTATCACAGGATATTGAATATAGTTCCCTGTGCTATACAGTAGGATTTTGTTGTTTATCCATCCTATATATAATAGTTTGCATCTGCTAACCCTAAATTCCTAAGCCATCCCTCCCCCACCACTCCTCCCTCTTGGCAACCTCAAGTCTGTTCTCTATGTCTGTGAGTCTGTTTCTGTTTTGTAGATAAGTTCATTTGTGTCATATTTTAGATTCCACATATAAGCTATATCATATGATATTTGTCTTTCTCTGTCTGACTTACTTCACTTAGTATGATAACCTCTAAGTCCATCCATGTTACTGCAAATGACATTATTTCATTCTTTTTTATTGCTGCATACTATTCCATTGTATATATGTACCACTCTTTATCCATTCATCTATTGATGGACATTTAGGTTGTCTCCATGTCTTGGCTATTGTGAATAGTGCTGCTATGAACATAGGGGTGCATGTATCTTTTGGAATTATAGTTTTGTTAAAATGGCCTACTACCCAGAGCAGTCTACAGATTGAATGTGATCCTTATCAAATTACCCATGACATTTTTCACAGAACTAGGACAAATAATCCTAAAATTTATACTGAACCATGAAAGATGCAGAATTACCAAAGCAATCCTGGGGAAAAAGAACAAAGCAGGAGGCATAACTTCAGATAATACTACAAAGCTACAGTAATCAAAACAGCATGGTATTGGCACAAAAACCAACATATGGATCAGTGGAACAGAATAGAGAGCCCAGAAATAAACCCACATACCTAAGGTCAATTAACCTTTGACAGAGGAGGCAGGAATATACAGTGGAAAAAAGACAGTCTCTTCAACAGGTGGTGTTGGGAAAATTGGACAGCCACATGTAAATCCATGAAGTTAGAACACACCTTCACACCATACACAAAAATAAACTAAAAATAACTTAAAGACTTAAATATAAGACATGACACCATAAAACTCCTAGAAGAAAACATAGGCAAAACATTATCTGACATAAATCATACCAATGTTTTCTTAGGTCACCCAAGGCAATAGAAACAAAAGCAAAAATAAACAAATGGTACCTAATCAAATTTACAAGCTTCTGTACAGCAAAGGAAACCATAAACAAAATGAAAAGACAACCTATAGACTGGGAGAAACTATTTAATTTCCAAAACACACAAACAGTACCTACAATGCAACAACAAAAAAATCCAAACAACCCAATTGAAAAATGGGCAGAAGACCTAAATAGACAGTTCTCCAAAGAAGACATGCAGATGGTCAACAGGCATATGAAAAGATGCGCAACATTGCTAATTATTAGAGAAATGCAAATAAAAATTACAATGAGGTACCGCCTCAAGCCAGTCAGAATGGCCATCATTAAAAAGTCTACAAGTAAATGCTGGAGAGGGTGTGGAGAAAAGGGAACCCTCCTACATTGTTGGTGGGAATGTAAGTTGGTACAGCCACTATGGAAAACTACTAGAGGTTCCTCAAATAACTAAAAATAGAGTTGCCATATGATCCAGCAATCCCTCTCCTGGGCATATATCCAGACAAAATTATAATTCAGATCTGTGTTGTTTTAAGCCATGAAATTTGTGGTAATTTGTTACTGCATCAACAGAAGACTAATACACCTGTCAATCTACCTTGAGCATGTGTCTTTTAATTGTAATTTAAAAAAATGTTTTATGTAACATAATGTTAAAGGTACAAAGATTGTTGCCACCTGAAGTTATTTTATATTTAAAGTAATTTAAATGCCACCCACCCCTCTTATCTGAAGGCAAGTAATTTTGTGAAATCACATGGTATCACTTTACTCTGGTGTAATTTATTTTAATGAAAATGAATTCTTCAATATTACCACACACCATATATATAATATTACAATTATATATAAATAAATAAGTTATTTGGAGTGCAAAATAAGCATTGAGGCATCAAAGCACAATCATAGCTATCCAAGAAGTCATAGTAAGTGAAAACTCTGTCATGAGACTTCTAAAGTTAGTGCATCTCTGTTTTTAATAAGCAACAAATCAAGCCAAACATAAGCTTAAGAGACAAAGTAAAAATGGGAAGGCCTTTCAGAGAGCAGCTGCAGTTGTCATGAATTATGTTAGGTTTCTCCCCTTGTGCTCTTTCATTTAATTCTCAAAATATCTGTGAATTAAAGAGATTAATATCCTATTTTACAAATATTGGAATTGAACATTAGAGAAAAAAATGATTTACTCAAAGTTGTTAGTTACTGAGGAGAAGAATTCAAATCCATTCAGATCTTACCATTCTACTAAGAAGTAAGGAATGCTATATCTCCAAAGATATCATTAGCAAGAGCTAAATATAAAAATACATTCACTGGGAATTGCAGCATGTAATAAAATGGACAACTATATTCCACATGAAATGCATATACCAGACTTACCAAGCCTCAACAGCTGGTGGGAGTGGGTGATGTTCAAGAACCAACCATCATACTGTACTTAGAATCTCAAGATTTGTTCAACTTTCTGTGAACAACTTCTATCAATTTCTTTCTTCTTGTGAAGGTTTTCTATTAGGGCCCTGAAAAATGATGTTCGTTTGGGGTTCTTTCAGCCTATGAAAGTAGACTAGAATTACCTGAATTGTAAATGTAGGCAGAGTTCAGTTTCCTATCTCAAAACTCCCACAGGACTTTTTAGCTGCCGTGTAAGTCAGCTGATTAAAATATGAATTCTGGAAGGTATGGGTCTTTTTCTAGTGCCTCCTCAGCTGATCTTGATTGTATATGCAATAGAAAGTTACAACATACCGTTACAAGTGTAATGATCTTGAGTTCTTGGTTACTGACATAAAAATGGACAAATTTTTGTTTTATTTTGGACTTTGTGTTTGTAAATTGAAGAATATCGATATTGAGGGAATTGAATAGCTCTAACATTAGTGCATTTATTGGAGGAGTAAAGATGTCAGTTGGTACACGGTGGTCATTATATAACCACAGTTTAATTGGATCATGAATTTTGTGTGGACACTTGATTATCAACATAAGCAGGCAAAGGTCAGCTCTTGAATAGTTTTTCCTCTTTCTAAATACATTATTGAGTTTTATAATCTAGGGTTAAAACTTATGAAATATAGGAAATAAATAGCTCTTAATGATGAATTAGGAGACCTATATTATAGTTTATTTAGCGTCTCGCTAATTTGATTTTAGATAGGTCACTTGATCGTTGGCCTTCAGTTTTCTCAATTACAAAGGTCTGTATAACCTGGACACTTCTCACCTTTCAAATGTCATCTCCAGCCAGTTTCTCTAACCTTTAGTCATAGAGAAATATTTTCAGCTTCAAGATCACCCCAAACTTCTACCTGCCTAGAGCTTTTTCACACCTTGTTTTTAATGTGCATGTTCAAAATGCTTTGCCCTGAGTTCTTTACATGGCCGGTGCCTCCTTTTCATAATTTCTTATTAAATGTAGTCTCTTCAAATAGGTCTTTTTGATGCACTCATCTGTGTATGTCCCGCCCTCCCACCTTGTCCCTAGAATTGTCTATCACAAGATCTTGTAAGATATTTCTCTGTTTCTTATCATATATTTATTTGTTTATACAGTTATTCACTTCCTCCTCTAATAAAGTTAATTTCCACAAGGATAGGATCTAGGGTCTTATGTGCATTGACTCACCTACTCTGCTCCATCTAGAATTTCTTTTTATGGAGCAGTCACTTCAGGGAGGGTCGTTCAGGCAAAGTGAATGTAGAACTCAAGTCCAACACTTTTGGGATCACATCTTTGTCTACTATTCAACAGTTGTTCCCAGAGTTGACACTGTTTGTAGTAAAATTGCATGACTTTGAATACTAATGAATTTATTTCTATATGGTCTATTTTTAGTTATGGTTTATGCCATAACTATGAGAATCAGAAGGTAAATGTGCTTTAGTTTCTGTGTAGTTTATTTATTAATTATTTACTTGTTTATACATTGATTTGTTTTGGCTTTCCCACAATTTTTTGCTGATTTACATAATTTTATCTGAATTAATTAAGTTTGTTAGTTTTACTGCTACTAATGAATGGATTCTTTATTGCCTCCAGTACAATATTTTGATCAACACTATCTAAACTACTACTCATTACTAGAAAGTATCTGCTGAAGGGATAACTAAGTGAATGAATGGGAGAATAGGACAAGATTCTTCCTGTCATCTAGTTCTAACTTCTAATTCTATTTTTTCTTAATTGTTTGTTTTTCCTTTTTTTTAATCAACAATCAATAGTCATGAAAGAAGAGAAATGAAAGATACTTCTTAATAACCCCTTTCTTTATTATCACCCATACCAGGAATACTTGTTTTCTTGGTTGACTGTCTTTTACATAAATGGGACAGGTACGTTTAACCTACCAGTTTTATTAGTATTCATCTGCTCATTTTTTCTCATTTATCTGTAGGATATTTACTTTTTCTTTCATTTTGAACAATAAGACCTGAATTGACTTGAGATTCTGCCCTTCAGGAACTAAAACACCTTGAATAAATCACTCTTTTCTCTCAAAGCTTCAGTTCCATTATTTATAATATATGATATTAAACTCTTCACTTAATGTCTGTATTGAGGATTAAATAAAACACAGGTGAAGGAACCTAACACAGTGCTTAACATGTAGTATCATATTCACTATTTTAGTGTTGTTTCTTCTAAGTTTATTCTCTTTCATAAATAGTGCTATTTTTTAGTTCTTTAGGTTTCCCCTCTGCAGTTTACTTTTTTTCTTTTTTAACATCTTTATTGGAGTATAATTGCTTTACAATGGTGTGTTAGTTTCTGCTTTATAACAAAGTGAATCAGCTATACATATACATATATCCCCATATCTCTTCCCTCTTGCATCTCTCTCCCTCCCACCCTCCCTATCCCACCCCTCTAGGTGGTCACAAAGCACCAAGCTGATCTCCCTGTGCTATGCGGCTGCTTCCCACTAGCTATTGGTTTTACATTTGGTAGTGTATATAGGTACATGCCACTCTCTCACTTTGTCCCAGCTTACCCTTACCCCTCCCCGTGTCAAGTCCATTCTCTAGTAGGTCTGCGTCTTTATTTCCATCCTGCCCCTAGGTTCTTCATGACCTTTTTTTTTTTTTTAGATTCCATATATATGTGTTAGCATATGGTATTTGTTTTTCTCTTTCTGACTTACTTCACTCTGTATGACAGACTCTTGGTCCATCCACCTCACTACAAATAACTCAATTTCATTTCTTTTTATGGCTGAGTAATATTCCATTGTATATATGTGCCACATCTTCTTTATCCATTCATCTGTTGATGGACACTTAGGTTGCTTCCATGTCCTGGCTATTGTAAGTAGAGCTGTAGTGAACATTGTGGTACATGACTCTTTTTGAATTATGGTTTTCTCAGGGTATATACCCAGTAGTGGGATTGCTGGGTTGTATGGCAGTTCTGTTTTTAGTTTTTTAAGGAACCTCCATACTGTTCTCCATAGTGGCTGTATCAATTTACATTCCCACCAACAGTGCAAGAGGGTTCCCTTTTCTCCACACCCTCTCCAGCATTTATTGTTTGTAGATTTTTTGATGATGGCCATTCTGACCGGTGTGAGATGATATCTCATTGTAGTTTTGATTTGCATTTCTCTAATGATTAATGATGTTGCGCATTCTTTCATGTGTTTGTTGGCAATCTGTATATCTTCCTTGGAGAAATGCAGAAAACTATAAGACACTGATGAAAGAAATTAAAGATGATACAAACAGATGGAGAGATATACCATGTTCTTGGATTGGAAGAATCAACATTGTGAAAATGACTATACTACCCAAAGCAGTCTACAGATTCAATGCAATCCCTATCAAACTACCAATGGCATTTTTCACAGAACTAGAACAAAAAATTTCACAATTTGTATGGAAACACAAAAGACCCTGAATAGCCAAAGCAATCTTGAGAAAGAAAAACGGAGCGGGGGGAATCAGGCTCCCTGACTTCAGACTATACTACAAAGCTACAGTAATCAAGACAATATGGTACTGGCACAAAAACAGAAATATAGATCAATGGAACAGGATAGAAAGCCCAGAGATAAACCCACGCACCTATGGTCACCTTATTTTTGATAAAGGAGGCAAGAATATACAGTGGAGAAAAGACAGCCTCTTCAATAAGTGGTGCTGGGAAAACTGGACAGCTACATGTAAAAGAATGAAATTAGAACACTCCCTAACACCATACACAAAAATAAACTGAAAATGGATTAAAGACCTAAATGTAAGGCCAGACACTCTAAAACTCTTAGAGGAAAACATAAGCAGAACACTCTATGACATAAATCACAGCAAGATCCTTTTTGACCCACCTCCTAGAGAAATGGAAATAAAAACAAAAATAAACAAATGGGACCTAATGAAACTTAAAATGTTTTGCACAGCAAAGGAAACCATAAACAAGACCAAAAGACAACCCTCAGAACGGGAGAAAATGTTTGCCAATGAAGCAACTGACAAAGGATTAATCTCCAAAATTTACAAGCAGCTCATACAGATCAATATCAAAAAAACAAACAACCCAATCCAAATATGGGCAGAAGACCTAAATAGACATTTCTCCAATGAAGTTTACTTTTTATTGCTAAGTAAAACATCTTTAGATATTGCTTTTTCTCTGATTTTCTCAGTCTTTTCTATATTTTGCTTTATGTTGCTTTATGTCCTAATAGAGACCAGATTATGTTAAGTCACTTATAAATATAGCTTTAAAACCATTTGCATTTTATATTTCTTTTTTCTAGATAACTTCACCATCCTAGTGATATTAAAATAGAAAACACTGTTTTGCTCTATTTCTGTTTGGTGTGTGCTATTTTTATGCACAGTATTGGGGGGGGGATAAACAAGCATGATGGAAATAGACATAAAACAGAAAAAGTGCTGGCCACAGAGCTCTTTTGAGAATCCTAGTGAATCAGAAAGAATTATGCACGTTAAAATAGAATTTCCCCATGTTCTCATTTCTTAGTGAACAACTTGACAAGCTAACCCACTCCATGGCAATCTTCATATTTATATAATTCAACTTCAGTGCATTTGTTCTGTACACACTAGTGAATCATAAACAAAGCTTATCCTGTATCAGAAGTTTTAGGGGTATCCCTAACATTAATCCAGCCAGTTATACAATTGATTATTCTACAACCCATGAACAATACCACTCTGTATTTTCTACTGTGTGAAATAATAATTTTATACTTTTAAACAAAGCATGATTTTATTCTTCAAATTAATGAAATGAATCCGGGACGAGGTTGTTTCTCACAACCTGCTGCATTTCTTCATGTTTATGTAGGTAGTTTTGCTTAGGATTTAGAAAAATGTGTAAGTTTGAAGATCAGCCTCTCAAGAAGTAACACATTCCAGTGTGTGCAAAGTAAAACAAAATGACTGAAAATGAAGGAATTGTGGGGGTTTTTTTGTTCTGACAAATTCCAGTTTTTAAAAAATGTATAATCATCAGTAGTAGATTCTTTTACAAATCTGTTCCTCTAAAGTCGTTTGGAAAACAGAAGCTAGTTTTTGCAATTACAGGGGTGCTATTTTTTAGCAAATCCTTGCCATCCCTACTAATGTTAATAGACGTTGTAAGTGGGGCAGTAGAATTTCATATTTACATATGGTGATAGTGACAAATGATTTTCTGGACAGTAATTTCTGGGAAAACAGATGAAATTCATTTGTGATCCAGAATGTAATCTTTATGTAAAATGATTTCTCTGTTTAAATTCAGTATAATGTTCAGACTCTGCTACCCTTGATTTATAAGTTAAAACTCTTTTTAAAAAATGATTTTGCAGCTACATACAAGAAACAGTAAATCATTTTACTCCCTTCTGGCCATGAATGTGTATTCTTTAAAAACTGTGTTGGCATTCTCACCATATTCACTTGAAAAATGTAACTTATTTTCATTTTTTTTCAACAGTTGTGCATATTTAAGAAACAAGGAATTTGTAAAGCTTGCTCAGACAAAAATAGAGTGCATTTATTATAAATAATAAGGATTTTTTAATATATATAAGGGAGTTATGTTGAATTAAATTTTTTAGCTAATATTTTAAATTTATGCAGCTTAACCATATTCAGTCAACAGAAATAAAGTCATTTGGTTGCAAATTAATGTACTAAGATTACTGTAGGGTAAGATTAAGTTAAAGCTAACATTTTGTTTTTAAAACACTTTTGAGTACATAACTTCATTAAACCATTTGCAATTATTTTTTAAAAACTGTTTTATTATAAATTGATTATGATAAAGGAAATGCTCTTAAGACAGTTGGAAAGGGTGAAGGTTACAATTTTAGATAAAAGAATATTATTTAGTGTTGCAGACAAAACAGTTTTTGGAGTGACATTGAGGTTTGGGAATCAATCAGGGTGCTGAACCTGAGTCAGTGATTTGGATGTCAAGGTAACTCTCCAAATTGGAAAAAAGCACTCAGTGATGTGACATACAGAAACACAGTGATTGCTCTCTATATCCTACGAATAAGGTTCAGGAATTGGAAGTTGAACTTGCAGATGATCAAACTCTTACTTCTAATAATTAGGATTTATGATTTAGAATGAAAAGGAGTATCTTCAAGTTTAAGACATATCTACCTTTTTTTTTTTAATCCTGAAGCATCAGCTTTTACTTTTTAAATCAAATGCAAAAGAATTAATTTACCTGCATAAGGTTTTTTTTTTTACATTCAAGCATAAATGAAATAATATAATTTTACTTAAAGACAATAATTCCTGCACTCTATCAATCCATGAAGCAGTAAAGGACAAATGTTGACAAAATGTTGACATATAGTGTGTGTATGTATGTGTGTACATACATACATGTATGTATTTTTGTATATATGTGTGTATATATTGTACTATACATATATATATTTAACAGTAGTGCCTTTATTTTTAATATCAAAGGAATTTATCAAAGGAACAAAGGATAATACAATGAACACTGAGTTCCTTTCATTGCCCTTAAGAAGTAGAACCTTACTAGGGTCATTGAAACCCTTTTACCCTCACGGAGATTATTAATATTGAAACTCTTCTGTTTTTTTAAATTCCCTTCATTTTTCTAATATTTTCCTTCATATTTTTTACTATATGTAGTATACATAATAAGCTATATGATTTACTTTTACATTTTTAAACTTTGTCTGAATGCTATTATCTGAAAATTATTTTTTGCTCAATATTTTATTTCTGAGATACTTCTAAGCTGATTTTTTATGTAAACTCAATGTATTTATTGCCAAATAATGGGAGAACTTCTTAAATTTTTTATTTTGAAAATCTGGTGGGTGTAAAATAATGTATTTTGGTTTTATTTATTGTTTTCTGAATTCTGCTGTTTGAATCTCTGTTTATTTGCATAATGTCCATTTCTCTTCTATAAAAAGCCTGTTATTTAATGACTGGCTTTTCCTTTTCATTTGATTTCAATAGTTTTTACATATTTTAGATCTCAGTCACTACTTATTTATATTACTTTTTTACATGGTAGTTTTTACATGGTGTGTTTACATGTTAGTTTTCAAACACTAAATCAACTTTACATTCTCAATTTCTACCACACTTGGCTATGATATATTGTCCTACTTATACATTTTCTCATTTGATTTGCTAAAATTTTGTTGAGAATTTCTGCACCCTGTTTTATAAGAAATATTGTTCTGTACTTTTATTTTCTTAATATATATATATCTGTTTTTGACATCAAGGTAATAATGCTAAACTCCTGAAATGATTTGGGAAGTGTTCCTTTGCTTTTCAATTTTCTGGAAGTATTTCTATTATTTCTTCCATAACTGTTGGGTATAATTCTCCACTAAGGCCATCTAAGCTTGGAGTTCTCTTTGTGGGAAGGTTTTTAAACTACAAATACAATTTATTTAATAGATAGTCTGTAGATTTCAAGGAAATTGTCCATTTCATCTAAGCTGCCAAATTTATTGGCATACATTTATTTTTAACATTTCCATATTATCATTAAGTATCTATAGAATCTACAGTGAAATCACTTCTCTCATTCCTATATTTATGTTCTCTCCCATCTGAATGACAGGAAATTATTCCATCAGTATCTCTTAATTTGGAGTGCCATCAAAATGAAATTGGATAGTATACTTGGCTCAAAATTTTGATGCTGGAAAAATTGTTGAATAGAGTGAAGCCAGAACAAGGAATATTGCAGCCCAGAGAAAAGATCCAGTTCATTTTTTTTCCCCAGAAACTTTGCTTACAGGTGAAATCTGCTCCCAGGCAAATCAGAAAGGCTCATGTAGGAGGGAAAAAAATGAGAATAGCGATAATCTTGCCTCAATACATTTTTTTCAATTACACTTTTCTCAAGAAAAGACACAGTAATGGACTATGATCAGAAGTGTGTGTGTGTGTGTGTGTGTGTGTGTATGTTTAATAACGTTTACTGCATAAAACTATAAAGCCAAATAAAATTAATACTTTAGGTTTTAGTATTTGGTATCTTCATTTTTTTCACACACACACTGTATTTTATTTTTACAAGAGATAAATAAACTGATACCAAGCATTGTAAATGGATGACCACAACAAAAGCAACAATGATTGCAATTACCAAACATGAAACACACTCGTACTATGTCATAATATTGACATTCAGTCCAGTAATCCTCCACTGTAACAGCTCCTTTACTTTGCAGTGAAAATTGATTTGTATATTTTTTGCCTCTGAGTCCTTGTGAGATTTTTTTTTTATTCAAACAGAAAGTCACAAAAATTATAATCATCCTCATCAGTTCACTCAGTCCCATGTAATTATTTTTTTTTATCTTGATCTTTTGTTAGCGCTTTTATGAATTCATCAGTTTTCAATTAGAGTTCTGAAAATGCTTATTCAGTTCAGCAGTATAGTCAGTTACCAGAAACCTGTACTTGTCAGAGTCTTTTCCATGAATTCCTTGAAGATGAAACACTTTTATAGGAACATTTTTGCAAAAGCATCAGAGTACACCCAGAACTGTCTGTAAATGACAAAAGACTTAAAAATGACCATGGTTAAAGATTTGATGAAAGGTCATAATAATGCAATTGACAAGGAAATTTAGTTATTTCTGAGATATACATTTTAAAGTAATAACTAGAATTATGACTTATAACATTATACCAGAACATATAAGATTTTTAGAAATTTCATGTAATGTCTGAAACACTTATATTAACATATTTCCATACAAATAACCCAAAGAAAGTTTAGTATTAGTTGTTTTGTTTGTTTGTTTTTCTATACTGCAGGTTCTTATTAGTCATCAGTTTTATACACATCAGTGTATACATGTCAATACCAATCGCCCAATTCAGCACACCACCATCCCCACCCCACCACGGTTTTCCCTCCTTGGTGTACATACGTTTGTTCTCTACATCTGTGTCTCAACTTCTGCCCTCCAAACCGGTTCATCTGTACCATTTTTCTAGGTTCCACATACATGCGTTAATATATGATATTTGTTTTTCTCTTTCTGACTTACTTCATACTGTATGACAGTCTCTAGATCCATCCACGTCTCAACAAATGACAGAACTTCGTTCCTTTCTATGGCTGAGTAATATTCCATTGTATATATGTACCACAACTTCTTTATCCATTCGTCTGTTGATGGGCATTTAGGTTGCTTCCATGACCTGGCTATTGTAAATAGTGCTGCAATGAACATTGGGGTGCATGTGTCTTTTTGAATTATGGTTTTTTCTGGGTATATGCCCAGTAGTGGGATTGTTGGATCATATGGTAATTCTCTTTTTAGTTTTTAAGGAACCTCCATACTGTTCTCCATAGTGGCTGTATCAATTTACATTCCCACCAGCAGTGCAAGAGGGTTCCCTTTTGTCTGTACCCTCTCCAGCATTTGTTGTTTGTAGATTTTCTGATGCCCATTCTAACTGGTGTGAGGTGATACCTCATTGTAGTTTTGATTTGCATTTCTCTAATACTTAGTGATGTTGAGCAGCTTTTCATGTGCTGCTTAGCCATCTGTATGTCTTTTTTGGAGAAATGTCTGTTTAGGTCTTCTGCCCATTTTTGGATTGGGTTGTTTGTTTCTTTAATATTGAGTTGCATGAGCTGTTTATTTATTTTGGAGATTAATCTTTTGTCCGTTGATTCATTTGCAAATATTTTCTCCCATTCTGAGGGTTGTCTTTTCGTCTTGTTTATGGTTTCCTTTGCTGTGCAAAAGCTTTCAAGTTTCATTAGGTCCCATTTGTTTATTTTTGTTTTTATTTCCATAACTCTAGGAGGTAGATCAAAAAAGATCTTGCTGTGATTTATGTCAAAGAGTATTCTTCCTATGTTTTCCTCTAAGAGTTTTATAGTGTCCGGTCTTACATTTTGGTCTCTAATCCATTTTGAGTTTATTTTTGTGTATGGTGTTAGGGAGTGTTCTAATTTCATTCTTTTACATGTAGCTGTCCAGTTTTCCCAGCACCACTTATTGAAGAGACTGTCTTTTCTCCATTGTATATCCTTGCCTCCTTTGTCATAGATTAGCTGACCATAGGTGCGTGGGTTTGTCTCTGGGCTTTCTGTCTTGTTCCATTGATCTATATCTCTGTTTTTGTGCCAGTACCATATTGTCATGATTAATGTAGCTTTGTAGTATAGTCTGAAGTCAGGGAGTCTGATTCCTCCAGCTCCTTTTTTTTCCCTCAAGACTGCTTTGGCTATTCGGGGTCTTTTGTGTCTCCATACAAATTTTAAGATGATTCGTGCTAGTTCCGTAAAAAAATGCCATTGGTAATTTGATAGGGATTGCACTGAATCTGTAGATTGCTTTCGGTAGTATAGTCATATTCATAATATTGATTCTTCCAATCCAAGAACATGGTATATCTCTCCATCTGTTGGTGTCATCTTTAATTTCTTTCATAAGTGTCTTATAGTTTTCTGCATACAGGTCTTTTGTCTCCCTAGGTAGGTTTATTCCTAGGTATTTTATTCTTTTTGTTGCAATGGTAAATGGGAGTGTTTCCTTAATTTCTCTTTCAGATTTTTCATCATTAGTGTATAGGGATGCAAGAGATTTCTGTGCATTAATTTTGTATCCTGCAACTTTACCAAATTCATTGATTAGCTCTAGTAGTTTTCTGGTGGCATTTTTAGGATTCTCTATGTATAGTATCATGTCATCTGCAAACAGTGACAGTTTTACTTCTTCTTTTCCAATTTGTATTCCTTTTATCTCTTTTTCTTCTCAGATTGCCGTGGCTAGGACTTCCAAACCTATGTTGAATAATAGTGGTGAGAGTGGACATCTTTGTCTCGTTCCTGATCTTAGAGGAAATGCTTTCAGTTTTTCACCATTGAGAGTGATGTTTGCTGTGGGTTTGTCATATATGGCCTTTATTATGTTGAGGTAGGTTCCCTCTATGCCCACTTTCTGGAGAGTTTTTATCATAAATGGGTGTTGAATTTTGTCAAAAGCTTTTTCTGCATTTATTGTGATGATCATATGGTTTTTATTCTTTGATTTGTTAATATGGTGTATCACATTGATTCCTTTGCATATATTAAAGAATCCTTGCATCCCTGGGATAAATCCCACTTGATCATGGTGTATGATCCTTTTAAAGTGTTGTTGGATTCTGTTTGCTAGTATTTTGTTGAGGATTCCTGCATCTATATTCATCAGTGATATTGGTCTGTAATTTTCTTTTTTTGTAGTGTCTTTGTCTGGTTTTGGTATCAGGGTGATGGTGGCCTCATAGAATGACTTTGGGAGTGTTCCTTCCTCTGCAATTTTGTGGAAGAGTTTGAGAAGGATGGGTGTTAGCTCTTCTCTAAATGTTTGATAGAATTCACCTGTGAAGCTGTCTGGTCCTAGACGTTTGTTTGTTGGAAGTTTTTTAATCACAGTTTCAATTTCATTACTTGTGATTGGTCTGTTCATAATTTCTGTTTCTTCCTGGTTCAGTCTTGGAAGGTTATACCTTTCTAAGAATTTGTCCATTTCTTCCAGGTTGTCCATTTTATTGGCATAGAGTTGCTTGTAGTAGTCTCTTAGGAGGCTTTGTATGTCTGCAGTGTCTGTTGTAACTTCTCCTTTTTCATTTCTAATTTTATTGATTTGAGTCCTCTCCCTCTTTTTCTTGATGAGTGTGTCTAATGGTTTATCAATTTTGTTTATCTTCTCAAAGAACCAGCTTTTAGTTTTATTGATCTTTGCTATTGTTTTCTTTGTTTCTATTTCATTTATTTCTGCTCTGATCTTTATGATTTCTTTCCTTCTGCTAAATTTAGGTTTTGTTTGTTCTACTTTCTCTAGTTCCTTTAGGTATAAGGTTAGATTGTTTACTTGAGATTTTTCTTGTTTCTTGAGGTAGGCTTGTATAGCTATAAACTTTCCTCTTAGAACTGGTTTTGTTGCATCCCATAGGTTTTGGATCATCGTGTTTTCATTGTCATTTGTGTCTAGGTATTTTTTGATATCCTCTTTGATTTCTTCAGTGATCTCTTGGTTATTTAGTAATGTATTGTTTAGCCTCCATGTGTTTGTGTTTTTTATGTTTTTTTTTTACCTGTAATTCATTTCTAATCTCATAGCGTTGTGGTCAGAAAAGATGCTAGATATGATTTCATTTTTTAAAAATTTACTGAGGCTTGATTTGTGACCCAAGGTGTGATCTATCCTGGAGAATCTTCCGTGCGCACTTGAGAAGAAAGTGTAATCTGCTGTTTTTGGATGGAATGTCCTATAAATATCAATTAAATCTATCTGGTCTATTGTGTCATTTAAAGCTTCTGTTTCCTTATTTATTTTCATTTTAGATGATATGTCCATTGGTGTAAGTGAGGTGTTAAAGTCCCCCACTATTTTTGTGTTACTGTCAATTTCCTCTTTTAAAGCTGTTCGCAGTTGCCTTATGTATTGAGGTGCTCCTATGTTGGGTGCATATATATTTATAATTGTTATATCTTCTTCTCGGATTGATCCCTTGATCATTATGTAGTGCCCTTCCTTGTCTCTTGTGACATTCTTTATTTTAAAGTCTATTTTATCTGATATGAGTATAGCTACTCCAGCTATCTTTTGATTTCCATTTGCATGGAATATCTTTTTCCATCCCCTCACTATCAGTCTGAATATGTCCCTAATTCTGAAGTGGGTCTTTTGTAGACAGTATATAGATTGGTCTTGTTTTTGTATCCATTCAGCAAGCCTGTGTCTTTTGGTTGGAGCATTTAATCCATGCACGTTTAAGGTAATTATCGACATGTATGTTCCTATGACCATTTTCTTAACTGTTTTGGGCCTGTTTTTGTAGGTACTTTTCTTCTCTTGTGTTTCCCACTTAGAGAAGTTCCTTTAGCATTTGTTGTAGAGCTGGTTTGGTGGTGCTGAATTCTCTTAGCTTTTGCTTGTCTGTAAAGCTTTTGATTTCTCCATCGAATCTGAACGAGATCCTTGCCGGTTAGAGTAATCTTGGTTGCAGGTTCTTCCCTTTCATCACTTTAAGTATATCATGCCAGTCCCTTCTGGCTTGTAGAGTTTCTGCTGAGAAATCAGCTGTTAACCTTAATGGAGTTCCCTTGTATGTTATTTTTCCTTTTTCCCTTGCTGCTTTCAGTAATTCTTCTTTGTCTTTAATTTTTACCAATTTGATTACTATGTGTCTCGGCGTGTTTCTCCTTGGATTTATCCTGTATGGGACTTGCTGTGCTTCCTGGACTTGGGTGGCTATTTCCTTTCCCATGTTAGGGACGTTTTCGACTATAATCTCTTCAAATATTTTCTCTGGTCCTTTCTCTCTCTCTTCTCCTTCTGGGAACCCTATAATGTGAATGTTGTTGTGTTTAATGTTGTCCCAGAGGTCTATTAGGCTGTCTTCATTTCTTTTCATTCTTTTTTCTTTATTCTGTTCCACAGCAGTGAATTCCACCATTCTGTCTTCCAGGTCACTTATCCGTTCTTCTACCTCAGTTATTCTGCTATTGATTCCTTCTAGTGTAGTTTTCATTTCAGTTATTGTATTGTTCATCTGTTTGTTTGTTCTTTAATTCTTCTAGGTCTTTGTTAAACATTTCTTGCATCTTGTCGATCTTTGCCTCCATTCTTCTTCCGAGGTCCTGGATCATCTTCACTATCATTATTCTGAATTCTTTTTCTGGAAGGTTGCCTATCTCCACTTCATTTAGTTGTTTTTCTGGGGTTTTATCTTGTTCCTTCATCTGGTACATGGCCCTCTGCCTTTTCATCTTGTTTATCTTTCTGTGAATGTGGTGTTTGTTCCACAGGCTGCAGGATTGTAGTTCTTCTTGTTTCTGCTGTCTGCCCTCTGGTGGTCTTTGTTCATTTTGGACAACAATTCTCTGCCACCATTAGTGTGTCTGCCTACCTTTACTTAAGAATAGGGTTAATATTTCTAAAGGAAATCATAATTGCAAATCAACTTGTATCTAAGTTCAGATGGGAGGTGTATACTAACATGCAGCAAAGCAAAATAAATAGCTGGGACTCACCATGGCTGGAGTGATGATCAGCATATAGCCCCACAGCATTTGATTGAGTGATGAGCCATATTGAGTTTCAAGCCTACAATGAACTGCAATATTTTGTCCCCTTCTCATTGGCGGATAGCTGAGGAATAAAAGAGGGCAAAATTATCACCTGTGCATTATCAACATGGAGCATAATTATGCTATAAATACAGAATTTAACTAGAATGTTGGCATTGAATAACCCTCTTTCTCTTTGGCCCCATGTTGTGAGATACTGTTCGGAAGTTTATACGTGTCATTGAAATACTGTTAGAAAAAGAATTTTATAAACAAAGTCCTTTGGGATGTGCAGAAATAATCAGTGTAGATTTCTATTTAACCCTGCAGCTTGTTATCTATCATTAGTTACAACATTGCTTTTTCCTTCCCAGCAGATTTGTTAACTTTCTTCTAGTTTCTTTCTTTCTTTCTTTCCTTTTTCTTAAGCAGTGTTAATAGATACTCCTGCCTGATACATAGATAGAAACGGAGATATGATAAAATGGGCAGTAGGTTTTAGAACGTATGTCCCATTTGACACTTTGACACATCAATACAGTATTAGGGTACATACTTAGGTGGAAGTAATACCTGGACTGTATACCTGTAGTATCTGGCATTATAATACATTTTAAACATAATTTAGGTATTTCTGTACTATGTATATGTGCTTCTCAATCACTTCCAATATTTCTCTCATGTCTTCCCTCACATTTTCTCCAATGTTTCCATCTCATGGTTTTTTTTGCAATAATCTCCTTGCTGATTATACATCTTCCAATTTATCCCTCTTTCTAAAACATCCTCTAATTTATTAAAATGTATAGATGTAATCATAGCACTCTCCCTCTTTAATTGTCTTCAACTATTCTCCTCTTACAGAACAAATTCCACTTGACCATTAACAATCCCTATAATCCAGTACAAGCCTCCCTTTTTACTTTCCGAACTCTTTCAGCTTTCTGTCCCTTTATTCATATTATTCCTTTACCTTTCTTGTCCTTTTTTTTAATCTTCTGCATTCTTTTAGGATTGTGTTTACACATTATTTAAAACTTTTAAATTTTATTTATATACTTTATTTTGCCATTTTGATCATTTTAAAATGTAAAATTCAGTGGCATTAATTGCATTCATGATATTGTGCAACTATCACCACTGTCTATTCCCAAAATCTTTTTGTAATTCCAAATAGAAACTCTGTCACTGTTAAGCAAAAACTCCCATTTTCTATTTCTCCCCAGTCCCTGGTCAATGCTAATCTATTTTCTGTCTCCACACATTTGTCTATTCTAGATTTTTCATGTAAGTGGAATCATACAATATTTGTCCTTTTTCTGGTTTATTTCACTTAGCATAATATTTTCAAGGCTCGCCCATGTTGTTGCATGTATTGAACTTCATTATTTTAAAGGCTTAATAATAGTCCATTGTACGTACTTATCAAAAGTTGTTTATCTTTTCATCTGTTGATGGACACTTGGGTTGCTTCTACCTTTTGGCTAATTTGAATAATGCTACAATGAACATTGGTGTACAAATATTCGTTTGAGCCTCTACTGCCAGTTCTTTTGAATACGTACCTAAGATTGGAATTGCTGGGCTAGAGGGTAATTTAATGTTTAGTTTTCTGAGAATTTGCCAGACCGTTTTCCACAGCAGTTGAACTAGTTTACATTCTCACCAGCTTCAAGACTACTGCTGTGCTGGAGGAGGAGTTGAGGAAAGGGGGAGTACAAACCAAAGGTTTCCTACCATTTTCGAGTGACTTTTTCTTCATTCAGTGTACGCTTGTTTGCTGTAAAACTTTGACTTTTTTACAGAATTTTAACAAAGTCGGTTTTAACAGTTTCTGTGTGCCGTTCAATTTTTCTGTGGGGAAACAAGAGCTTGGAGTAGTCTCTCCGCCATTTTGCTGATATCTCTCTCAATTTCCTTCTTGAACTTGAAACATTGTCTCTCTTCATCCAGGATGAATTAATTACTTTGCTTTCTCTGTTCCCTTGCTCTGTCTTCTACATATCTACATGCTATATATTGGGACTATTATGTACTGAATATCCTTATAAGATTGTGAACTCCTTGGGGCCAAGGATTATATTTTGCTCTTCTCTTACACTTATTGTAAGTGGATGTTTGTTTAATTGAATTACTCATAGTTTTCATTTAACTTCTGAAAAAAATGAATTGAGGTAGAATATTTGGGAATAAATAGGAACTAATTTAGATGCAAACAAATCTAGTTTTCATCTCTTTGGGTAGTTTCTAAAGTGTAGTCCAAGAAGAAGAACATTATTTGAAATTAGAGAAGTCCTGTTTTAGGTATGGCTTTAGAGCTTTAACAAACACTTGCCAGGGAGAGGCAGCTCAGTTCTTATGGAAAGGGAACTGGGTTTGCCATTTGGAAAGCTGGTTCTATTTTATTTCGAAGAGTCTGGCTCCCTGCTTGTTTGTTTGTTTGTTTGCTTTTGTCTCAACATGAAGAGATTGTAGTAGCATTTTCTTGTTTCAAAGCATAAAAATATATTTGAAAACAATAAGAACTTTTTTAAAAGTCCGGTTGCAAGGTTAAATTTTTATCCTTTGCACATAGTATTTTTAAAAACAATGAACAATACATACATCTTATATTGATAGAAGACTTTCTAGGGATCACAGGCAAACTTGTACTTAAGGGGCACATACACAGCTGTATCATAGGTACATAGAAAATTGTCTCCTCAATTAGCAAGAATTCTTCCCTTTTTCTAAGTTAGTAGCTTGTATTTTCACTTGCTACTCATTTCCCCCTTTATCTCAGAAATAGTCAATAATCATTTCTATCATTTGCTGTGAAATTAGCCCTAGGAGTGGGTAGAGGTTCCAGGAAATTATAAATCAGTGGTTTGGTTCTTCTAGGTCATGCAGCTTCCCTGTAGTGGTGCCAAAGACAGAGGCTTCAAAATTGATCTGACAAACAGGCAAACACACTCGAAACTATGCCCTTTGAATGAATTCACTAGCAATCCTGAGGAAAAACTAGTATAATAATTTTTCGCATCAAAAGATTCTGTCTGTTACCATAGCTTCCACATTCCTTACTCAGTGTATATGCTTTATTATCCCTTTTTAAAACATGACAATATGGCACTACCTTGGGCTAGAATTTCCTCATTTGCTAATTGGGGGTTGTTTATGTCATTTACATGATCCTATTTATCCTTAATTATCATTTTAGTTTGTTACTTTTCTCATTTTATTATTTTTTTGTAACATATCTGTCAAACTTGATAGAAGACTTTTAATGAGACACTTTATGTGAAATCTTTTTGGTTAGCTATACTAATAAGGCAAGGTGTGTAAACTTTTTAAGAGTTTCAGCAAAGCACAAAACCAAGAGATGCAATTTGAAGCAGGCGCACCCGCTTCTTGATTCAGTTTAAAGCAGAAGTAGTGAGCTTGGGTCGGGGGGCCACATGTATATTTTCATTAGTCTTCACAGTGTTCAAATATTTACAGATAATATATAGATTTATATAAATCTGTATAAATATACAGATTTTTTTAAAAGGCAACTTTGAGCTCACATTTCTTGTGTGGCAAAAAATAAGCTGGAGCTACAGATCAACAGCTTTTTGGTAAAACTCACTAATTCCCCAGTTTACATCATTCTCTTCTGAGGCTTACTCACAGCCACTCTACCTGGTATCCTGTCCTCTGCAGAATTCTAGGCTTGCAAACCTTGTTGTAAAGACATGGAACTGGATTGAAGAAATTAAATAAGCCACTTGCAGTATCTCATTCTTTTCATCTATGTAAGGTAAAAAAGATTAAAATATTTCAAAACTACCTTTTTAATATTTATATTTGCTGCTGCTTAGAAAAATTGTATTTCTATATTACTGTTGAAGAATGAATAATGTAGAAGTATTTTCTACTGCCACCTCTCCATGTCTGTGTATGTGTGTGTTTGTGTATGTGTGCGTGGGGGGTGGTTTGTATGTGTGCATCGTCCTGGTAAAAGTTAAAAAGATGAAAAAGAATAAAACCCTAATATGATAAGACATTATCAGTCCAGATCTCACAATGAACTTTTCAAAACAGGAATTTACTATTTGCTCACAAATTCCTGTTACAAACACAATGTAAAAAGAACTATATTGCAGAAGATACTTCATTTAGAAAAGATGATGAGTCATTGTGTGACTGAAATTAATTTCTCTTTGTTCAATTTATCTGCTTAAAGCAGTTATAAAATTACTTATAGCAGTCAGGTTCCTGGTAGTTTGCCAGCTTTCAACAGATAAGCTGTTTTTGAAATAATTATTTTCTACTAGTGTCACTGAAGTTGAGCACATTTTAGTTCCTCCTACTCTTTTAACTTTCCTTTTTATTAAAGATGTCTTTTTTCCTTTTAAAAAATTGTATTGAATAGGCTGTGAATATGGAATGTGAATATTAATTATTTGATTCTCTTGAAGTGTTTTCTGTGAGGAATCAGAAATATCATGTAAGATTTGTCAAGGTCCCATTTTGGACAGAATAATTTTAAGAAGGTCCAAGTCATCAGCTATTAAAGAACTTATATTTCATTTATGACATGCATGTTCATATTGATATTTCAGGACAACATTTATAATAAGTACAGAATTTACATATTTCATTTTTTATTTGTATATATTTAAACACTTTCTAAGCATTAATTTATTGATAGCTTAAGTAGATGTAAGGTTATTCTTCCATGTGTAAGTACAGAACACAAAACATTTTCTATGAATTTCATTTTGAACCTATGAATGTTTTCTTTTTCTTAGGAGGCAGGCTCCATAAACACGGGAACTATATCTCTCTTCTTTGTCATTTTTTCCTCCAATGTCTGACACACAGTATTTGCTTAATAAATATTTGTAAACACTTATTAATATAAATCAATCAATATTTAAAAGGATATGCTTCTTTTCTTTTTTAGATATCTTTTGTTTTTATAGCTAGAGATTTTTTTTTTTAATTGTTATTTATTTATTTATTTATTTATTTTTGGCTGTGTTGGGTCTTCATTTCTGTTCGAGGGCTTTCTCTAGTTGTGGCAAGTGGGGGCCACTCTTCATCGCGGTGCACGGGCCTCTCACTGTCGCGGCCTCTTTTGTTGCCTCTTTTGTTGTGGAGCACAGGCTCCAGACGCTCAGGCTCAGTAGTTGTGGCTCACGGGCGTAGTTGCTCCGCGGCATGTGGGATCTTCCCAGACCAGGGCTTGAACCTGTGTCCTCTGCATTAGCAGGCAGATTCTCAACCACTGCGCCACCAGGGAAGCCCAAGCTAGAGATTTTTTAAGAGCAAATTTAATATATTCCAATTTCAAATAGCTAACTGATAAAATATAATGAATTTATAAGTCACAGAGTGAATACACAAAATATACTGAGAGACCTCTTAAGAATTTATTAAATAAAAAGATAGAAGTGAGTAACAGATATGACAGGACAGGCCAAAAAAGAACCATAAATATGTCATGCCTCACTGGGGTGACCTTCTAGTTAGGCATGTGTAACTATACTTTATCACTTACAAGACTTTATCAATCATGCCCTTAGGAACATAGATTGCTGAAGCATAAAGGTCTGAACTTATATGGGAAAAATAACTGTTCTTCTGGAAATTTTCAGGGAGTGTAACCTCCATCTTTCTACCAGTTAGTATGTATCAAAATCTGGTTTGAGAGAAATATTTATGGGGGTTTTTCTGAGTGATAAGCACTCTGTTGATTCTTTTTTTCTTTCATTAAACAATAAGTTCCAAATGAGTTCTATTAAATCTAATGTTCTGAATGTGGTTATTCTCGCAGAGCATTTGCCAGTTTATGGTAGAAGTCAAAAGGCTGAGAACATGGACAGAGGCAAGAAACTAAAGAGCAGAAAAGCCTGAAGAGCTTTAAATAGTATTATAGGCATAGAGAGTAAAATGTTTATATTTGGGATTGCTAAAGGATCCAAGACTTAAGGGGCCAAGAGCTTGGAGAGAAAGCAGGTGCAGAGAGAACTCACCTTTTTCCTTTCTACGTATTTGCTGATTTGGCAAGCCAGAGCAAGAGACTATGAAGTTGAACAGAAAGCGAATGAAAAGCAGAATACAGTTTCAGGTACTCTCAGAGAGCTTAGAAGACATATAATCGAAGGACAGGAATGCCAAGATCTCCAGGATACACTCAGTTGGAAACTTTGGAGAGTTACATGTAAGACACAGGGCAAAGCAGAATTCAACTCAGAGTAACACTCCAAACCCAGCTTCAAATCAGTTCAGCCCCTGATTGGATTGGAAGGATGTGTCCCTCTTTTGCTTCTCAGAGGGTAAAATCAACCTTTTATGGAGGAAAATTCTATTGCCCAAAATCTCTACAATATTTCAAGCAAAATATTTAGAATCAGAAATACAAAAAAAAAAAAAAAAATGGCACCAATAGAAAATAAAACAGAGGAGAGAAATAGATCCATAAAAGATCTAGATATGAAAGTTTTTAGATACAAATCTTGAAATAATTATTAACATAGTCAAGAGAATAGATAACATGATTGATAATTTTATCAGAGAACTGGATTCCAGGAAAGGGATAAAATGAAAATTCTAGAACAGAAAAATACAAAAATTGAAATGAAGTGTTCAATATGAGTTTATTGAGTGGGAACATAGATTAATAGAATGCATATGAAAAAAGGAGAGAAGAGATATACTCAAATATTAGGAATAAATCTAGTAAATAATATGAAAGACCACACTACAAAAATAAGACATATCACTGACTTAATTTAAAGATAGTCCAAATAAATGGAGATGCATACCATGTTTTCAGAATGTATGACTTGATATTATAAAGGTGATTCTCCTCAAATTGTACTATAAATTCAATGTAACCCTACTTAAAACCCCAACAGTAACTTCTGTGTGTGTATGGAAGTTGATGGGCTGATTCTAAAATTCATATGGAAATGCAAATGCCAAGAATAAGCAAAACAATCTTGAAGAAGAGGAATAAAGAGGATTTATACTACCACATATTAAGAATTATAATAAAGCTCAGTAATTAAGATAATGTAATCTTTGGGACAGAATAGAAAATTCAGAACATCTCTATCTATATGTATTTACATTTACATCTATATCTAAACCTATTTCTATTTATTTATCTCATCTTTTCTATTACCTATGTATCTATCTTTCTATCATCCTTGATTTTTACAAAGACGTCACAAAAATGCAGTGGGAAAGAATTATCTTTTTGATAAATGCTTCTGTGTCAGCTGGATATCCATATAGAAAAGTAAGTGTATCTTGACCCTCATCTCACACCAGTTTTGATGGGTTGAGACCTAAATGTAAAAGGAGTTACAAAAAAGCTTTTAGAAGAATGCTTAAGCAAATAATTTCAGTGTAGGCAAAAATTTCTTAAACAGGACATAAAAAGCAGAATATATGCAATTACACTCCTAGGTATATTCAACAGAAATGTATACATATTTTGCCAATTGATATATACAGTTCATGGCAGCACTGCTCATGATAGCTTGAAACTAGAAACACAAATATTTGTCAACAGTAGAGTAAGTGAATATATTTTGTCATATTCAGGTAATTGAATACTGTACAGCAGGAGAGTTCATGAAGCAAATTATGAAGCAAGGCACAAGAGTACATTCTGTATGACTCCATATGTAGGATTTAAAAACAGGCAAAATTAATTAATAGGTATAAAAGTAATGACAGTGGTTAACATCTGTGAGGAGGGGTTTAGTGATTGGGAAAGGGTATGGGGTAGGAATTCTGGTTAGTGGAAATACTCTGTTTTTAACCTTTTCTATTTTTAAGCAAACTATACAAATAAAAGTACACAAGGCAAATATATGGCAAGTATCCTTTTGCAATAGCTACCCAGGTTTGAATAACTGAAAAGACTCACAAGACTCCATAGAGCCTATTCACGGAAGGCAAAAGTACAGTAGTAGAAGAAAGAAAGTGCAGGCACATATCAGGGTCCCAAGAGACTTCTAGGTGCAATTTCCCAGGGTCATTTCTTAGTTACAAAGGATGCATTTTGCTTCCAGATTATGAACCTCCCAAGATGTGTGTGAAAAATCTTGGTTGCAGGAATGCTAAGGCCAAACATGCTGTTGAAGCAGTTACACCAGATGTAAGTTATCCATAGATAAGTTGGCCCTGAGTGTAAGCTGAGGAGTTTTGAACTTTAAATAGTCATCATAAATCAGTAGCCCACACGTTCCTGGCTGAGTCAGTACTACACTGCCAGCTGTCCTGGGAGGTAAGCATAAAGCTATCGCAGTCTAGCTGTAAGATCATTTTGTCTTACACTTCTTATAACTATAAACCCACGTTAAGAAATAGCACTTTTCAAAAACATCATGGCAGGTCCTCAAAAAATTTAAACACTGAATTACCATATGATCTAGAAATTGCACTTCTGGATCTATATCCAAAAGAATTGAAAATGGGGACTTGAACAGATATTTATACACCAATGTTCATAGCATTATTATTCACAATAGTCAAAAGGTAGAAGCGACCCAAGTGTTCATCACAGATGAATGATAAACAAAAAGTGGTGTATACACGCACACATACACACACAGGAATATTATTCCATCTTTAGAAGAATAAAATTATGATAGATGCTACAACATGGATGAACCTTGAAGACACTGGTTTAGTGAAATAATCCAGACACTAAAGGATGATTGCACTTATATGAGGTACCTAAAATAGTCAGATTCATAGAGACTGAATGTAGAATGGTGGTTACCAGGGCCTGGAGGAAGGAATCATGGTGAAGTTATTGTTTAATGAGTACAGAGTTTCAGTTTGGAGTGATAAATTCTGGAGATGGGTCCTGGTGATGGCTTCACGGCAGTGTGAATATACTTAATGTTACGGAACCGTGTGCTTAAAAATGGTTAAAGTCCTTGCAGTTCTTTCTTCTTTCTGAAAGTGACCAAGATGCAAACAAAAGGAAGGGTTGACTTGCTTTCAGTGCTACCTGCCTTTAAGGTGGCCATGATTCACTTGCGTTGTTTACTTTTTGTCTAAATTGAACAGGGTAACGAGGGGGTTATATACACTATAGTTTGTCCACTAAACGGATGCTGTGTAGTTGTTAAAAACGGTGCTAGGATCCCTGTCAGAGGCTTGGAAATATTAGACCACAAAATATTAAGTGACAAAAGCAAGGTACAAAACTGTATACACAGTAGTAGTTCATATTTATCAGGAAATATATGATAATGAATTAGGAAAAGGTACACACGAAGAGATTGACACTAACCATCCCTACATCAGAGTTCTTTCGACTGTACCTATGTAACAATAATGAAAACTTCTGTTTCCAGTGGGGGCATGATGAACATTTTTAATTTCCATCTCCATGACTATCTGTACTCTCCAAGTTTTCCTTATTAAATATTTTGCTTAATTTTTAAAAGTGCAGGGGGCTTCCCTGGTGGCGCAGTGGTTGAGAATCTGCCTGCCAATGCAGGGGACACGGGTTCGAGCCCTGGTCTGGGAAGATCCCACATGCCATGGAGCAACTAGGCCCGTGAGCCACAGTTACTGAGCCTGTGCGTCTGGAGCCTGTGCTCCGCAACAAGAGAGGCTGCGATAATGAGAGGCCCGCACACCGCGATGAAGAGTGGCCCCCACTTGCCACAACTAGAGAAAGCCCTCGCACAGAAACGAAGACCCAACACAGCCATAAATAAATTAATTAATTAATTAAAAGTGCAAAAAATGAAAAGGGGGCAGCCATAACAGGCTTCTTTGTAATTATAGCATTCTTTGTAATGGTTTAAAAATAGCAATATCTAAAAATCTGACGGTAGGGGGAAAAGTTAAATAAAATCTGGTGTATTCATCAAAAAATGGTTAAAAGGATGAATTTTATGTATATTTTACTGAAAAAAAAGGGACTAGTACTTTTCCAGCCACCTCAGAGAGCTTTCCATGTGCTTTGACACAGTTTTAAACCCTTTGCCCCCCAAAATGAATCACAATACTGACATTTACAGTAACTAGTAACTTAAGATTTCTTTAAGTGTGCATCCCTAGATTCTACTTTAGTCTTGACCATTTTATAAAAATCAGTGTCTATTAATTTTTTTCAGTCTATAACTGTATTTTCCTTATGTATTTGTTGAAGAACCTGGGGCATTTGACCTATAGAGTTTCCTTCAGTCTGATTTTTTTCTGTTTGAATAATTATGATTCAATTAATCAACATTTCTCCCCCTAGGAGCTGGATAAAGATAGAATAGCTGTATTATTAGCAACGTTGTTTGCCACAGATTGACAAATAGCCTTTGTAGTGAGAGAAACTGTTAATGAACTCTAAATTACTGACAAGTGCATTATACTTTTAGGCTTCAGTAATGTGGTGATTCTTGTAACTGGGCATGGGCTTCCAGGGTGGCTATAAATTATGACTATAGGTTCTTACAAGACATATTGTTTCCTGTAGGGCATAAGGCTTTTAGGGCAGACCGCCTTTTGTATTTGACCAAGATGAATCTTTTCCTCCCACATCTCACTGTCACTTGGGGGGCTGTGTGGACTACTGTATGAATTGCTGTCAGGACTACTGTCATTGATGTGGAATGTTTGACATTGTCCTGCTGACAGAACCTGTTACCAGGTGTGGCCCATGGTTGTCTTGTGAATGAATGTGAAATTGGACCTAAACATATTCCCTGGTCTGCATGGCACCCATTCTCCTATCCTATTTTTAAGTTGATTGAAAATGCTTGTGTATGAATATATACAGCATTTGAAATTGTAAATATCAGAGCCCTAATACTGTTACATGTTTTAAATTTCTATGACATATTTATTTTTACTTTTTGCTTTGTTTTCACTATACATCTAATTGCTTTAATGATCCAAATGTGGTATTAATAGAGGGTTGTTTATATTAATATCTCTTCAGATAGTTTTATTCAACATATAGTGACCTTGAACATGCCACTCTAGTGTAAGAATATTTATGTAGAGAGTATTTTTATAGACATAAACATAAGGTGACTTCTATTCTAAAGGATAATTTTAAGGAAAAAATCTCTCTTAAGCTTTGACATATAGTAATATACTTTAAAATATTTCTTTGAATAATTAGAAAGGGTTAATTTTTTCCCTAGAAAATAAGAGGTTCATTAAAAGGTAATCTCATTATTCACTAAAGAGAATATGTATGTTGCTTTTGGAAAGTAAATATTGAAATGCCTTTTATACATCAGTAAAAATCTGTGGAATCTTCACCTCCAACTTTTGTTCTATGGTTCCGACATGCACTATAAATGTGAAATAGCTTCCCTCAAAAGTATATTTTTATCTGTGATCTAAAATATTAGATATAAAGTACAAGACATGATGGAAGATTAATTATAATGACTTTGTTTCAGATTTGTGACAGTACAGAAATGTGTAGATATTAAACTTAATTTAAAAATCATAGAGTTCATTTTGTTTTCATAACTGATTAAGTTAGCAAGAGTTTTACTTAACTCTCTCTTTCAGTGTTTTTCTTGATATGAAAAATTTGGATCTCACTGTATCTTTAGACAATTGTGATCTTCTGGGGAGGACTGGAAAATACATTTGTTTGCCTACAACAGGAGGATAGGCAGACATAAGGGAAGTTATGGCAGTTTTTATTGGTTCACCAGTGCTGTACATATATTGTTCTTATTAACTTGATTGGTATGGGGGTAGTGGAAGCAGGGAACACTTATAAAAGGACACCAAATATAGAAAGTGACAATGTTATTTTATAAACTGTGTTGTGAAAATAGTCTAACTGCTTCAATCACCCAGGTGTAGAAATGCCTGTGCACTGGGCCATAAAGAGAAATGGAGCATATTGAAGAACTCCGTTTTCAAGTTTGGACAGCATTGATGTTGGGCAGAGATCTTTAATAAACACTTGAAGGAAGAATGTTTTCATCAGAAGAAACTTTGCATCCTGTGATGGTTTTAGTTATTCATTCAATGAGACTTTTTTAAGGCACTGATACTATATACAGTGTTAGGTACTAAGGCAATTATAAAGATGAATCGTTTTCCATAATGGCTATACCAATTTACATTCCCACCAACAGTGTACTATACTGAACACTGGAAATTTGCTAAGAGGGTAGATTTCAGGTCCTCTCTTCACACACACAAGGTGACTATGTGAGGAGAAGATAATATCAATTAGGTCGACTATAGTGATCATTTCACTATGTGTATCAAATCATCATGTTCTACACCTTAAATATATACAATTTTTATCTGGAAAATTAATAAAAGATCTAATTGACAAGAAGAGGAATTGGACCTAATCTTCACCACTGAATGGTTACTATTGAAGGAGCAAAAATGAACAAGGGACTTTCAATCACAGCTGAGGAATTGAGTTTTTAAAATTAATTTTTATTGGAGTAGAGTTGATTTACAATGTTGTGTTAGTTTCAGGTGTACAGCAAAGTGAATCAGTTACACATATACATATATGTACTCTTTTTTAGATTCTTTTCCCATATAGGTCATTACCGAGTATTGAGTAGAGTTCCCTGTGCTATACAGTAGGTTCTTATTAGTTGTCCATTTTATATGTAGTCGTGTGTATATGTCAATCCCAATCTCCCAATTTATCCCTCCCCCCATCCACGCTTTCCCCCTTGGTAACCATGAGTTTGTTTTCTACATCTGTGGCTCTATTTCTGTTTTGTACATAGGTTCATTTGTACCATTATTTTAGATTCCACATATAAGCGATATCATATGATATTTGTCTTTCTCTGACTTACTTCACTCAGAAAGACAGTCTCTAGGTCCATCCATGTCACTGCACATGGCATTATTTCATTATTTTTTATGGCCGAGTAATATTCTGTTGTATATATGTAGCATATCTTCTTTATCAATTCCTCTGTCGATGAACATTTATGAGGAATTCATTAATCCAGTTTATTAGGAAGCCTTCTGGGAGGAGGTGTCATTTGGGCTCATTAATAAAGTCTCAGGTAAATAATGCACGTTGATTCTATCCATTATTTCCAGACATCCCTAAAAAAAACCTCATACAGCTGTTACCAAGAATAAAATCTTTTGCAGCATCTAATTCTTTTAACCCCCATGGATCTTTGTAAACAAAGAATCTCCTTCAGGTATTAGGTATTCATTTGTCAACAAAAGTTTCATTAACCACCTAATATGTTCCAGACACCATTAAAGGTACTGGAATTACACCTTGGACCACAATAAACATTCTGTCACCATGAAACTTATATTCTAGTGGGAGAGACAGATAATCAACCAAAAAGAAAATACATCATAATATAATTTCAGATTCTGATAAATACTGTGAATAAGAGAAGGCAGAGTAAAGAGTTGGGATCTACTTTAGCTAGGGTGATCAGGGAACCCTGTCTGAAGAGAAGGCATTTGTGAGTAAAACTGAATGGTGAGGAGACAAGGCACGTGCCCTGAGGATGTGGGAAAGAGTATTCCCCAGTGCAAGCCACATATTAAAGGGTGTACTTATGCTGACTTACTTTATACTTTTGTGCTGATAGTTTTGAACTTTTAACTTTGGAATCAATTAACTTTAAAACTTTAGATAATTCATTAAAAAAGTTTCCTCCAGAGTCTTCCTTTTCTGGACTGGCAGCTCTTATACAAACAAAGGCAATTCTCTTTTGTACTAATTACTCTCTGTCTCTTAATCACTGACTAATTACCTCTATTTGAAACAGAATTTTTCAGTGTTTGTGGAGAAGTCAGTAGGAGTGTTCTCTGAATTATAGATGCTGTTTTTTTAGTGTATAACGTGCAACAGAAGAATTCAAGAAATGTCTGCCTTTCTTTTGTCCAAACTCGAGTATTTAGACAATTTTGCTTTTTATTTCTCATTTTGACTGATTTCATAATGAAACCACTAGAATAATTACATGAAAATAATTCACCTTAATTTGAAGCATGGGAGTCTAACATTGTATTTAGAATTAATGGTGACTGTGATTTTCACAAGTTAGAAAACCAAGCTATCTGGGGAAGGGGAAATCTGATCTACAGCAGAAGAAAATGAAGAGAAATAGACAGGATTCTGTGAGTGTATTTTTTTTTTCTTTTTAGAGGGAGGAATTGGAGGTTGAAAATGATGGGTTTTTTTTTAAAAAACGTTTATATTTAATCAAGGCTTTTCCATTTGCAAGGTAAAGATGTGAATGCTCTGGATAAACAGATACCTCACCTGTAAATTATATGTAATACTTAAAATATAGATATATAAGGATTGATGATCGAAAAGAATATTAAGTGAAATCAAATATAAGCAAAACACATAGCCATAGCCATAATGATAAAATTATGAAATAATACAAATCTATGAATGAAAAAAATGTGTGGAATCATATTTTTTTTTAAATGTTTCTAATAATGAGCTTATCTTCCTTTCCTGCATCTTACAGTCCTAGAAGACTTTTTGGATTTGCAGTAGCACTAGACTAGATCAAGACTGAAATTCTGATAGGCTGATCTGTGGGGTTATTAAAAACCACCCCTAAATCCTTTGTATTTTCTAGGAGACAAGCCAACAATAGTACCTTAGAAAATTTGAAAACTCCTAAATAAGATGGAAGCTTCAAGAGTCCTTAAAAGAGCTACCCTGTTATATTCCCAGGACTTTCATATGACGTTTCATGGATGTTGTTCATATTTGTGATTCATTTATAAAAATCTATTTTTGATGGAAGAGATATCCCAGAAAACAGCATTTGTTGTGGAATAATTGGGATTTAGAAGCAAATTTCCTCAAATAAGGAAAACAGTATGGCACAGTGGGTCAGACTCAGTATCATAGTTTGGAATGTTCCCTGTAAATAAACTGGGCAGCTGTGCTTAACTGTACCTTGACCACTCCTGTTACATATGATTTAATAATTTCCTGACCAAGTTATAGCTCACTTCTATTTTGGGAAGAGGAGAAGTTTCTGGTATATAAAAACACATACTGTCATTAGTCTCTGCCTGTTAGAAATGTTCTTGTCAGCAAACAATAGAAAAATCTGACAACAAGAAAGGGATTATTTTCCCCACACAATGAGTAATCTGGGTGATAGAGTACAAGACTCAACCAGTGGCTCATTGATGTGTTTAGGGATCCAGGATCTTTCTATCTTTCTGCTTCTCCATCCTAGATTAAAAAAAGAAAGAAAGAAAGAAAGAAAAGAAAAAAAAAATGCTAACTTGGAATTCAGAGACTTGTGGAGTCTTGGAGTGAACATTCTTGGGATTTTTGAGACTATAGTAAGACAAAAGAAGGAGGAGATTCTGGAAAAACACTTGTCTTCCTGCTAGTTGAATTCAAGAGGGCATGTTGCTTTGATATCTGAGGTATTACTAGAAATGTGGCATATTTCTGCTTGTACCTAGGTAAATCCCAGAGCATTCTGTTTCACCTGTACATTTCATTCCCTTTTAAAATTAGTGGTTTTTTTATACCTAACAAAGGAAAAAAATTTTTAATAGGGTAAGAAACAGTCCCAGTGGCAGGATTCTAACATGCAAAATGTCCCCGAAATGTCTTGTTTTCTTGCTTTCTTCCTCTTTACCTCCACCTCCTGCTAAAACACACTTTCTGTAAAACTTGAAAATAGAAAGCAAAAACTGCAATTGTAAATCATGCAACTGAAGTTGATTACTTATAAATATGAACTTGAGATCACTGTATGGACTGCTACATTTGATTACTTATCACCTATTATTAAATAAACCAAGACAGAAAAAAAATTGTGTTTTTACTTAGTCTTCCAGTTTTCACTAATTTTCCCTTCATATCAAAGATGTTGGCATTTTTCATATGTAATGGTTATATTCCTAGAGAAGTAAAGAGAACTGCTTTAATATCATTTCAAAAGAAGTAGAGCCAAGCATGGTGCTGTTAATATTAGCTAACATCCATTAGCAATTATCATATTCCACATATTACAGTAACATGTACTTTCACATGATCCTTGTAACAACTCTCAGAAGCATATGTTATCATTAACATTGTTTTACAGATGAGAAAACTTAGGTTTTGAGAGACAATAGAATATGCCTTAATTATAAATCTGCCAAGGTACAGATTTGAACCCCGGCATCTGTTCACAGAGCTCTGCCTTCTGATATGGATAGTTAGTGTCATGCTTGTTAGATAGTTTTCCCTCTACTGCTAATACCAGTGCTCCATCTCCAGCAATTTGTAGCACATATGAGTTTCATTCTATCTCTTTCTGTAAGCCAGAGTAATTATTAGGCTCTCCTTTTGCATAGCATTTTATTTTCTACTCAGCAGCTTGTTATTTAAAATTTGTATTAACTTAGTTACTGCACCATTGAGTCATCCCAGTTCTTGTGTTTTATAGACAGAATGATGGAGCACAAGAGCTATGCCTAGATTAAAAATATTTTACTGAGTTTTAAAGTCAGTGTTTCATATGTGATAGATACACTGCAACAGTATCTTTTATTTTATTTTTTCCTCTTTTGCAAATACAACCAGAACAAAGATAAGAAGAGCTTTAGGTACTGCCTCAGTATAACTTTGTTACTGGGTTGTTAATTGTTTTAGTTCAAGTTGCTATAACAAATTATCATAAACTGGATGGGTTAGGCAACAAATTTTATTTCTCGCAGTTCTAGAGGCTAGGAAGTCCAAGATCAAGGTGCCAGCAGATTTGGTGTCTGTTGAGACCTGCTTCCTGGATCCTGGATAGATGGTGTCCTCACAAAGCAGAAAGAGAGCTAGAGAGCTCACTGGGGTCTCTTTTATAAAGGCACTAATCTCATTCATCAGGGATCGACCCTCATGACTTAATTACTTCCCAAAGGCCCTACCTCCTTATATCATCACTTTGGGGGTTAGGATTTCAAAATATGAGTTTAGGGGAGGTTATAAATATTTAGTCCATAACATTAGTTTTAGGGTTTCTTTAGAAAGATGGGCATTTTATTTGTAACAATGTGATACCCCATAAAATTAGAGTTTCATTCTTGGGACTTGGTGTATTTCTTTCTTTCATCTGAAATTCCTATTTTTCCCTTGGCTTGAGTTACAGAGGCATAGTATTGCAATAGAAAAATATCCAGTATATGATATATGAGAAGCAGCTAGCCCAGTGGATGAGTGAACAAGTGCCGGTGTAGGGAGATTGCCTTGGTTTGATAATTGCTCAGCGTTTAATGGTTGCATCACCTTGGGCAAGTTTTTTAATTGCTTTGTATCTTTGAGTCATTTGTAAAACAGATAAAAATGATATCTATCAAATGGATTTATGCAAAAATTAAATTATTTAATCGATGCAGTACATTTGGAGGAGCATCAGGCACAAAGTAATTGTACAACAAATGCTATTATATGGAGAAAACCCAATTGTTGGCCTCTCAATAAAATTAGCCTTCCTGCCCTCTAGAGGCTTCTTGAGGTCATGTCTTAAAACAGGAGGAAATGATAGCCTTCCTGTTGGTTTATATTTTACCATGTATCCTTATGTTTCTCTTGTCCACTGATTTACTTGTCAGGAATAGTACTTACAATCCAGAGTTCTCAAAGTCTTGCCTGAAATGTTTGTGGACTGCGTTCCTGTCAGAGTACAATGTGTTGGATCAAAACAAAACTCTTTCTAAGGCAAGTTGAACGAAGGGAGTGCTAGAATTCAAGACACTCTGTCTCATGCTCTCATACTGTCTTCTTCCTGCACATCTACATCTGCTTCATTCTTCTTCCTTAGTGAACTGTTTTTCTCTGGATCTGGGGTCCCATGACAGAGGGTAGATGGTTACCAATGATTCCCGAGTTTACATGCCATATTCTGGACACGTGGTGTAACTGCAATTTTGTCTCTTGCCTCAGTTCCAAATCCCCACAGGAGGCACTGATTGGCACAGCTTAGTCAGGAGCCCAATCAACTGGGTCAGGAGACAGACTCACATTGCAAAAATAAACAAACAAACAAATAAATAGTCTTCCTTGGTGGAAAGATTCAGTTTCTTTTCGGAGTTCAAGCTGAAAACAGATCTACATTGTGCAGCACCATGACACTTTCTGAATAATGCAGAAGGACAGGGACATTGCTATTTAATCAATTTGAGCCCAGTGTTTCTATGTAACACTATCAAACATCCATGCCCTGCTTTTTCCACTTTACTCTATTAAGCAGCTCAGGGGAGGCCATATTTAATCATTGTTATGCTGAACACTGTTAGAGCAATGCAAGCATTCTCAACAGTTTTCCCTTGCTCAATTCAGATTGACCAGGAGATACATTTCCAGGAGTGTCCTGGTGTTTATTGCTTTAGTTTATAATTGGATTATGACCTCCAGTTATGGACATATGATCACTTGAGGAATCATTTCAGGAGTCCCAGTTGGAAGTGGATGGCTGCAAATCTCCAGGTATTATGAATGGCATATTCTACTCTATAGTCTTCTGTTGTTCTGTTATTCATTGGTGGTCACTGACTTTCTATTGATAGGAGAAATTCATGCTGCATGCTGGTCTTGTTATTCTCTTTGGAAGAAAATGAGCACTCTTCATCATAAGATCAAGGTGAGTTTTTCATGGTCTGCTGGTCACATAGGTTGTCTGAGGTTGTTTCCTGTGACAGATAGATTTAGTGAATTAATCAAGTACGAAGGAAAGAAGTAATCTGCAATACTTTGCATGGATTTATAAAAGAAGCAGGCTATTAAATACGAATTAACTCAATCATATTAAAATTCTATATTGGTAAATTTCCAACAATATGAAAGTCAATCATTTTTAAAACATATCATACCAATTTTTAAAAAATTTAAACATTTTTTAAAATATTTTTTCCCTTACAAAATCCTCTAGTTATCTGTGACCTCTTCTCAATCCCATTCCTCTCTTTGCTTACCCACTGGTCATGGCCCATGTGAACACACTTTCACGAATGTGATGTTTTATACCTTTACAGTTAGGGAAGTGATGTCATATTCATTGCATTCTTTGCAAGTTGTCTTTCTTTTATTTACTTTTTCAGTAACATTACGCTTTTGAAATTAATCCATGTTCATACATGTAGCTCTAGTTCAAGCATTTTGATTGCTATATAGTTTTCAGTTGTATCACAATTTATCCATTCTCTAATTGATAGACATTTAGTTTGTTTTCAGTCATTTCATATCTTCCTTTAAAAAACTGAGTACAATCAGTATAAAAAAAGCATGGACAATTGTAGACACCTATGTAACCATCACTCAGATCAAGATGTAGAATATTTTTAACTCCTCAAAAGATCCTGTCATGTGTTTTTCTGGTCAACACTTCCCCCACTCACTCACCCAGAGCAAACACTTTCTGATTTTTATCACTGTGTATTATTATTTTTTTCTATTTTAGGAATTCATGTAAGTGAATTATACTGTATGTATTCTCTGGTTTCTGGCTTCTTTTGTTACAAATGTTTTAGACATTCATCTGTGTTATCATGTGGTATGATTCTACCATACTTTCTTTATATCCATTCTCCTGTTGATAGACATTGGGTCATTTCCAGTTTGGGGCTACTGGGGCCATTTTTATTTGATTATTAGTGTGTTTGTTTTTGATTTGTAGAATTATTGACATATTCTGGATCTAACTGCTTTCTCACACATATGCAAGGGGAATATTTTTCCCATTATGTGGTTTCTATATATTTTCTAATGTGGTTTCTTGATAAGCAGATCTTTTTCATGAATTCCAATTTATATATATATTTTTTTTTTCTGTTTAGTGCTTTTTGAGTTTGTTTCAAGAAATCTTTGTTTACATCAGAGTACTTTACTATTCTCAGAAAGTCTCAGATATTAGTAAAGTCCTCATAAAGTAGAGTTTGTAGGGAGTTATGGTATTTTATTACTGACATCAGTAACTAGTTTCTTTTATTTTTTAATTTAATAAGTCTAGTTAGAGGTTTATGAATTTTATTAATTTTAACAAAACACCACGATTGTTTTCACTGACTTTTCTCCATTATTTGTCTATTTTGTTGATTAACTAAACAATTCATTTCTACTATTTCCTTTGTCTTACTTATTTTGTTTTCTTTTCTGGGGGGGGCTGTGTTGGGTCTTCATTGCTGCACATGGGCTTTCTCTAGTTGTGGTGAGCAGGGGCTACTCTTCGTTGGAGTGCGCGGGCTTCTCATGGCAGTGGCTTCTCTTGTTGCAGAGCATGGGCTCTAGGCATGCAGGCTTCAGTAGTTGTGGCACAGGGCTCAGTAGTTTTGGCTCACAGACTCTAGAGTGCAGGCTCAGTGCGCACAGGCTTAAGTTCCTCCGCGGCATGTGGGATCTTCCTGGACCAGGGATGGAACCTGTGTCCGTGTATTGGCAGGTGGATTCTCAACCACTGCACCACCAGGGAAGTCCCCTACTTACTTTGGTTTTAATTTGCTTCTCTCTAGTTTCTTGAAGTAGGAGCTTAGATAGTAAATATTTACCTCTTTGGTCTTTTGTAAGTCTAAAAATGTACGTATTAAAAAGCTACATATTTCCCCCTAAGAACTTCATTAGCTGCATTCCACAAATTTTATGCTGTATTTTATTATTATTCAATTTAAAACATTTTCTAATGCTTTGTGTGTCTTCTTTTATTTATGAGTTATTTAGAAAGCTGTGGTTTAACTTCCAAATATTTGGAATTATCTAGATATCTTATTGTTATTGATATCTAATACAGCTGTGATCAGAGAATATACACTGTATGATTTTAATATATTAATAACTATTGACAGTCTTTTATAGCTGAATATATAGTTTACCTTGGTGAATATTTAATGAGCACTTGAAGTATGCATTGTGCAGTTGGTTATGTGTAGTGATCTATAAAAGACAATTAGTTCTAGTGCTCTAGTTAATGACAGTGTTGTCCAAATCTTTATTCTTATTGATTTTTTAATGTATATTTATTTTATCAATTACTGAAATATATGTGCTGAAATCTCCAACTATAACTGTGGAGCTGTCTACTTTTTTAAATTCTGTCAATTTTTGCTTCATATATTTGAAGTTCTCTTAGGTGCATACACATTTAGTCTTACCATGTGTTCTAGACGGATTGATTCTCCTACTATTATAAAATGTGCCTTTCTATGTCTATATCTTTATCTTAAAGTCTGTTTTGTCTTATATTAATATTACTAAGCCAGTTTTCTTCCACTTACTCTTTGCATTGTATATGTTTTTCTGCCTTCATCTTTTCAACCTGTTAAAGTCCAAATTCAGAGTATTCTTATTTTAAAACACACTTTCTAATCTAGTCTGATAGTCTTAGACTTTTAATGGGAATGTTTATTCCATTTACATTTGGTATAATTGATGTATCCATTTCAACTCCGCCAGCTTGGTATTGGTTGTATATTTATCCTATTCTTTGTTTTTCTGTTCTGCTTCTTTTTGCTATTCTATTCTGTGTATTCTGCATTTTCTTGGATGTTTTGAGTGCTAGTAATATGTTACTTTGTCTTCTGTATTGCTTTTTAACAATACCTCTTTGCGTATGTGTTATTTTTAAGATGTTGCTTGTATCTTTAAGTTAAAGCAGTCTATCATTAAATAATAATATACTAATGCATAAACAGCTTAGAACCTTAGAGTAGTACATTTCATTTACTATTTTTTCTTCTTATGTAAATAAAACCATTTGGTTTTATTTATCTTCAGACTGAAGTGGGTTTTTTTAAAACTATTTTTTTAGTACAGGTCTACTGAACATGAATTCTCTCAGTTTTGTCATTCTGAGATTTTCTTTATTTCACCTTAATTTTGGAATGATATTGTCAGTGGATATAAAATTTTAGATTGACATTTTTTTCTTCTAACACTTTGAAAATTTATTTTCATTGTCTTGTCTTCTTGCCTCCATTATTTTGGATAAATAAGTCATTGTTCGTACTATTTTTCCCTTGCAGAGAGTATGCCATTTTCCTCTGGGTATTTTAAGTTCTACATTTTATCTTTTGTTTATGTTGTTTTTATTATCATGTACTTAAGTGTGGTTTTCTTTTTATTTGCTTTGATTAGGGTTTGCTGAGATTTTTGGATTTGAGGGTGGATACCATGTATCAATTTTTTAAAGTTGATAGACATTATCTCTTCAAGTATTTCTTCTGTCACATTCTCTCTTCCTTATGCTATCTTAACTAAAAATATGTTGTTAGATTGTTTAATTTTAGGCAACATATCTCATATCTGTATTTGATATAGCAAAAAGTAAATGACAATAGAGATTGAAATAAATTGTATTTACCTCCAGAAAGAAGTGCACTCCTTGTATAAGTCAGGCTGCTAGACTAAAGCCTAATAAAAGGTGATCTGTAGTTTAGCAGCTTCTTTTAAAGTTTTGGTTTTATTTATTTCACCATTGGTTTCAAATGTTTTAAAAGTGGGATCAGGATTTTCACATACAGAAGCTTTAGGTTCTAAGCACTGCTGAGATTCCAGAGATTGGCTTGTGCGTAACAGAGAAACTGCCAATTTTTTTGAAACTGTGGGATATCTCTCCATGTGTTGTAGCCCAGATGCCAGGTTTTTCATTTGCTGGGAGATTCTCTTTGCTTTCCCATCGTGTTCCCTACTTTCTCCATCTCAGGGGTCTCTTTAGCACTATTGCCACTCCCTCTACATTGAGCAGGTAGTGGCCCTGTAGTCTGTAAAAACCTCAGATGCCTAACCGTGGTTTTACTTGGTTCACTTGTCCTGTCCTAACTCTTATAGTTGAAAGCCTGGGTTTTCTCAAGGAGTTTCTCTCAAGTAGTTTCTCAAGGAGTTTCTACCAGTTCTTGGGGTGTAGCCTCTTCCACTCAGCAAAATTATTTTGTGACATCCATATTATTACATGTGTAAATGTTTTTTTATTTTTACTTATTGATTAGTATTCTGTTGTACAGAAACACCAAATTTTGTCTCTAAACAAAAGAGTGTCTCAGCACTCTTCTGTTGCTGGAAATTTGTGTTGTCTCCAGTTTTTGATGACCACAAATGAATAAATCTGCTCTGAACATTTGTATACATATCTTTTATATCTTTGTGTAGACGTGTTGTCATTTTCTCCAGTGGATACACACACACACACACACACACACACACACACACAAATGATGTTGAATGATGTTGAACATCTTTTCATGTGCTTATTTGCTTACTGTTTCCTTGGTAAAGTATCTTTTACTCTTTTTATCATTATTCTACATTTTCTAATTATACTGGGTTTTAGAAATTATTATATATTCTGGAAAAAAGTAATTTGGCAGATATGTGATTGGAAAATATTTTCTTCAAATTTGTTGAAGAACAAATTGTCTTAATTGTCTTAAGAGTTTGTGTTCACAAAGAGAAGTTCTTATTTTCGATTAGGTTCAATTTTTCAACTTTTTCCTTTATGGATTATACTTCAGTTGTCATATATAGGAAATTTTGGCCTATCGAAAGGTCACAATGATTTTCTCCAATATTTTCTTTCAGGAATGTTATAGTTTGGGCTATTGCATTTAGGTCTATGATTGATTTTGAATTAACTTGTGTATCTGGTGTGAGATATGGATTGAAGTTTACATTTTTGCATATTGATATCCAATTATTCCAGTACCATATGTTGAAAAGATAATCCTTTCTCCTCTTAAGTACCTTTGTACCTCTATCAAAGATCATTTGACCATATATTTGTGGTTTTATTTCTGGACTCTCTGTTCTGTTCTATTTATTTATTCCTCCATCTTTACACCAATATCATACTAGTTTGATTAAAATTTATAATAGTCTTTCAACTCAGTTTTGTCTTTGGTGTTTTGGCTATTTTGGGTCCTTTCCATATAAATTTTAAATTTCCATATATAAAGTTTAGAATTAGCTTCTCAATTTCTAGGGGGGAAAAAAAACCCTAATGGAATGTTGACTGGGATTTCATTGTATTCATAGATGTGGAGAACTGACACCTGAACAATACTGAGTATTCTTAGCCATCAACGCATTATAGCACTCAGTTTCTTTATATCTTCTTTAACTTCTCTTAGAAATGTTCTATAATGTTCACTGTACAGGTCTTGTATATTTTATAAGATTTTTCTTTATTTATTCAATGATTTTTTTATTCTATTGTAGATGGTAATATTTTCCACATTTTGATTTCTAATTTTTCATTGTATATAGAAATAAAATTGATTTTCATGTATTGATCTTGTATTCTCTCACATTGCTAGACTTATTGATTATTTCTTATGGCTTTTTGTAGATTCTTTAGAGTTTTCTGAACATAATGTTGTATGCCATAAATTTTATTTTTATTTTTTTTCAAGTTCAATGGCTTTTATTGCTTTTTCTTTGTTCATTGCTTTAGTTAGGACCTTCTGTGCCATGATACATAGAATTAGTGAGAGTAGACACTTTTGCCTAGTGCTTGACTATAGGGAGAAGAATTCAGACTTTCATGTCTAGGTGTGATATTAGCAATCAGTTTTTCATAATTGCTTTGTGTCATGTTGAGGAAGTTCCCTTTTACTCACAGTTTACTAAAAGTTTTTATCATGAATTGACATTGAATTTGTCACAGGATTTTTATGTACATACTGAGATAACCATGTGCTTTTTCTTCTTATGTCAATTGATATTATAAATTACTACCTTGATTGATTTTCAAATGTTGAACCAACCTTTTATTCCTGGAATAAACCCCACTTTGTCATTAGGTATTATAGTTTTAGATGCTTTTGGATTCCATTTGTTAATATTGTTGAGAAATTTTGCACCTATTCATGAGATGTATGATCTGTTGTTTTCCTTTCTCTCAGTGTCTTTTCCTGGTTTTGATCTTAGGTTAATTGTGGCCACATGAAATGAGTAGGGAAGTGTTCCGTGTTCCTTTCACTTCAGTATTGTCTACTCAATTGTGTAGAATTAGTATTGATTCCTCTTAAGGAATGTTTGGTAGAATTTGCCAGTGAAGTTGTTTGTTCTGAAGTTTTTATAGTTAAAAGTTTTTACTTACAAAGTCTATTTCTTTCCAGTTTATCCAGTACTCTGGATGCTTTTAAGATTTTTTCTTCATTCTAAGAATTTTTCTCACTCATTATAAGAAACATCTTTATGATGTTCCTTGTGTGATTTTCTTCATATTTCTTGGAGTTCGTCAAATTGCTTCAATATATGGATTTATTGTTTTCATCAAATTTGAAAAACTTTAGCCCACTATTAATACAAAGATTATTTCTCTTTCTTCTCCTCCTTTTTCCTCGTATGAGGACTTCAGTAATTCAAACATTATGTCACTTGCAGAATTTATCCCACAATACACTAATGAGCTGTTCGTTTTAAAGTCTTCTGTTTCATATTTGGATAGTTTACTTAGCTATGTCTTCTGACAACAAGGAACTTTGATTGATGGTACTATTATTCTTCACTAAGATGAAGAGGATAAAAAACTCAGTGTTTTGAGTTCCTAACTGCTTCAATCTCTTCAAGAATGAATGACTATACATTTTCAAGAGTGAATGACTACACATTTATTTATGCTAGGCCCAATGCTATTAATTCATTTAAATTTAATGCATCAGGAAAGAGGTTATCACAGGAAGAGCCCATTCATTCAACAGTTATTTATTGTATGTTTATTGTGTGTGAAACCTTAGGACAGGTGATTTGTGATGGACAAAAAGTGTATAATGCATCATCCTTGCTCTTTAGGAACTTATATTTAAGAAAGGGAAAAATAAATATATGTTTCAGAGGAATACACAGCAGAATGCTAAGATGTCCCTTAAGATTTCCCAGCCCTTTGGTATATGTGCCTTGCATAACACCTAGAATTGTTAAGTAAGTGCATTTTGCTCCCATGATTAGATTATATAATATGGCGCAGTTGAACTTAAGATGGAGTAATTACCAGGTGGGCTTGATATAATCACATGACCCCTTTAAAAGCAGCTAGTTTTCTCCAACTAGTGAGAGACAAGGAGGTCAGAGATATTAGAAGAATGAGATAGATTTGACATGAAAGAGATTCTCTTTTGCTGAGATGAAGGGGGCTGTGGTATAGGGATGTGAGTGCAGCCTCTGGAATCTGCAAGTGCTCCTGGCTAACAGACAGCAAGAAAATGAGATCTTTGGTACTAAAAATCCTGGGAACTAGACTCTAGCAATAACGTGAATGAACTTGGAAGTGGACCCTGAGCCCCAGGCCATACCTTGACTGCCGCCTAAGCAGAGAACTCAGCCACACTGTACTGGACTTCTGACCTATAGAACTGTGACTTATGTGTGAGCGTTGTTTTGAGCTGCTAAAGTCGTGGTCATTTGTTATTTAGTAATAGAAAACTGTGCAGGTGGTATATATTGAATATCATATGAAACTAAAATGACAACTGTAAAATAGAGAGAGATTACTTTTGGCTGGAGATAATCAGGGAAGGCTTTATAGTATATATGAAAATGAGTGAGTTTTGAGATTGGCAGGGGATTAGGAAATGAAAATAAAATATAGGCAAAAGGACTAGCATAGAAAGAGTCAGAAAAATGAAAATACATTTTTATTAGAGAAGATTTTTTTCACAAAACTTAAAAGTGAGAAGACTTGGAATTAAGTTTCTCAGTGTGGTCTAGGGCCAGTTTTGTTAGAATCACTTAAAATATTCGCTAAAGTATAGATTCCCATGATCTTCACCAGACCAATTTAATGAGAATCTCTGATTCAGAGTTTTTTAAACCTCTCCAGGTAATTCTTATACTTGTTAAAATTTGTTTTCGATTAAGAACCTAAACTATCAGAGTGAGAATTTGGGGAAGATCTTTTTGTTTGTTCACACTTTTCTGTTCTTGATTTGTTTTCTTTTTCTCTTCTTTTTTTTTTAATGTGAAGTTGATGTGATCAAAGGGTACTGTAGAAGTTCTGAAGTTTGTAGTTTAGACAATTGGAAGAGGAAGACAATGAACAGGTGAAAATTATAGTCTTCTGTAATAGTAAAATTAAATTGATAACAGTCTAAACATAGTGGCAGTAGAAATGGAAAGAGTAAGATACCTGTCAGCAAAATTATAGAAGTATTAATAGGACTTGATGGCTAATTTGATGTTTGCCTGCATGATGAGAAGAGAAAGTAAAGGAGGAGAAGAGAAAGTAAAGGAGGAGAAGCAAAATTCCTCAAGGTACCACTTTGGTGCAGTTAAGGTTAGACTGCGTAGGATTGAGTGAATGAGGATTCGGTGTTTGGGAAATAAGGACTGCAACAAGATTGGAATGCAAATCGATTTTTGTTGTTTTAGAAACGGTAAATGAATTGACTGGATTTTATTTTACTCAGTTCTTATTTTGGGGAGAAATTATCTTTGAAATGCTAATTATGTGTTTCCACCATTTGTGTGTGTGTGTGTGTGTGTGTGTGCGTGTGTGTATTTATTGCCCCTGATAAGTATCCAAATTATTACTCATTATTTTCTTAGTGTTAACTTCAGACTTGGAACGCACACTGTTAATGTTGATTACGTGACAAAAACACTTAATCTGACTGGAATTTTATATGGCATCAGCAATCATTTTCACATTAATTAAGTTGTTTGAAAGAAATCTCTCTTAGCTTAAGGTCAATAATTAATCAATACTGTATTACATTGATAGAGTCCTAATGGTAAAGTCTATCTTTTATTTGCTTTCTTTAGTTAGGTAAATGGGAGAATAGATGAGAGAATTGTGAGTAAAATTGAAGATATTCATTTGACATATTGATGTGTCATGTGCTGTCATATGAATTAACCAAAATTTCAATATATTTCTGCTTTTTAATGTAATTTTCTAAATGATAATCTTTAAGGAGAAACTTCTTCATCCTGCATTACTTCCCTCTGATTAATAAATATATTTTATAATTCAAGACCTGGCTGGTCAGCCACCACTGTGCTTTGGTCTACATTCTACACCTGAGGAAGCTGATCTAAACAGAGAGCTGCTCTTGCTTTTAAATGAGATGTGTGTACCAGATGTTTATGCCAGATTTACAGTCTCTATATAATAAGTTAAGAATGGAAGGAAGGAAGGGAGGGAGGGAGTGAAGGAAGGGAGGGGGGGATAACAAAGGAAAAAAGTGATTTCACATGTGCAGGCTACTACAGAAAGTACTTCTGAACCAGGTAAGAGGTCATGATGGCCACTGGCCTGGTGCTGGAGATTCAGTCTCTGTGTTTATAAGGCTAATGTTGGTGTCAGTAGCTAAGGAGTATAGAAAATGCTGTTACTGTAAAATGCACACGCAGATTGTTTCACATGAGTCTTTGAGGTGACATCAAATTGGCCCCCTAATTAAATTTCTGTGTCATTGAAGTGTATACATCTATGTCTTTTTCAATTTGTTTCAATATTAATGGTCTCTATGCAGAGCTCCATGGAGACAGAAATTACCAACAGAATAAATTAATAAATTCCAAAATTCACACACATGCAAAATCAGGAGTTACTGTATTTAACATTGAGGATACTCTATAAACCATTATTTTACAAATCTCTAAGGTTATTTGGTTATTTTTCTGATAACGTATTTTATTCTTCAACGTGTGTCAAAATCTAAAAAAAAAATAAAAATCCTTTCCACAGCCCCTTATCAAAACCACCCTCAGGTTTTGTCAGTTTTTTATGTAAATGTTTCTCCCTAATCTTATTCTTTACCTGGACCACTCTCATACTTCCAACACATCCACTCTTGACTGCCTTGTACCAGTTCTCTGTACCACAGAGTATATTCTTTGAAACAAAAATCAAAGCATGTCACCCCCTCTGTTTCTGACCTTTTAATAGATTTTCATTGCTCTTGAGATGAAAACAAAAAATATTTTATTTCCTTATAAGGAATTTTATGAATTTCTTCTGAATGCAGTTGTTGCATGGTATGTCAAACTAGCCTTCAGGGTCCATCCTTGGACCAGGTCATCATTGCTTGTTGGACGCCTCATGCTAACTCCTGTCCTATGATCTATGTGCATGCCCAATGGCCTGGTGTCCTGCAGAGTTTTCTTTCTGGCTCCATTTTACTCCCATCCCCCAAAACACATACATGCACAGACACACATCTAGTTAAACACTATTCATACATGTTTCATAGAACAGGTGAAATCCCCCTATCACAAGTTACCTTCACCAATTCTTCTATGCTAGTCATATCCCTGTTTATAGAACCCTGTCTTTAAGTCTTATCACAGTTTTTAAGACTTAAATGATTATTAGATTTTGTCTCCTCTTCCATTAGACAGTATACTCCATGAAGATGAAAAGAATGCCTGCTTTTCTCAATATTTTATTAGGAGCACATAATATAGGGTCTCGCATAATTATCAGTTGACAGATGAATAAATGAGTAATTAATTCTGGCCATGGATTACTTTTCAGTAATGTAAGTAAGACTTGTCTTAATAAAATAAAATATATACTATCTTAAATCAAGGATATATATGTATGTATAAATATATATACTCTAATGTTGTCCTACATTTTAGTTCTTATTGTGTCTTTACCTATCTATGAAGTAATTAATTATTTGTGCACTTCCTCTTTCCAAAATGAAATGAAATCGCTACATTTCTGTTTTAAAAGTTTCTTATTTGTATCATAGTACACCAGATTTATTCAACTCTCTATAAGAAATATGAGGGCATGAATTTTTCATGTTTTGATGTAGCCCTAATACACTTGGGAGTAAGTGTTCTGCAGAAGGATGAAGAAGAAAATGTAATTATGGAAATAGAAAAAAAGAAAGAAACTAGATCAGAAATGGTGGTCTCTGTTGCATTTCCTGGAAAATAGATGGTTGCAGCATTCAGGGAAACTCAGAACTAGTCTGGAGCAACTGTCTCATTTTACAGATGAAATTTTGGTGTAGAGATGTTAAGTGACAAGTTTACGGAGTGATCTAGTGCAGAAACTAACTTCCAGATTTAATGCTTTCTCCACTCTACCAATTTAACAACCTGAAAAAAGTTGGTGGCACCACAAAAATAACAAGGACCTAACCAATTTATGAATTCCTTTATGGTAACAAAACAATAATGAATTCCTGAGGAATCAGCTTCACATCTCATCATTGGCAAGGCCTTGGTTTAGTGGACTATAACAACATTTCTTATTGGGAGTTAATAATAGAGTAGCATTAGTAATAAGAATAATAATAATGAGTTAATAATAAAGAGTTAATCATAATATGTAATTTCTTATGTGCTTTTAAATAAGCCATTATATATTTATTGAACTTCATCTTTCTTTTCAAACATTCAGGGTTAATTAAACATATATAAGCTAACATTCTGTTCACTACTGATTTTATTTTTTTTAAAAAACCTGAGGCTTTCTCACCATGCTATAAAGGAGATAAAAGGAGAATGGTTTGGTTAGAAATTAGCAGAGTCCTTCATGATTTGCTTTTAAATGAAGATTAAGGAAGAAAATGAACACAAAATTTTCTCACTAAGGCTGTTACAATTAGCAAGAAGTTATGTTCATGAGATGTGTGGAGGAATGCCGAGTCGCTTCTCACTTAGGTAGGAACCTTGACATCAGCAGTCAGATGTATTACTGCTCGTGGAAGAATGCTCTTCTATGGGATTCAGAGCTATAATTCTAGATACACGCTAGAAACCAAGTATTTTCAGTTTTCACGTACATTCCTGTTAGGGCAAAGACACAGCAAACTCATGCCACATTCATTGAAATAAAATGTCCCCTGCAACCAGGAAATACTAACAAGACTTGTAAAAACAAAAACTGGTCTATGATAGGTTAGGTTTTATGTGTTTTCAGCCATTAACATCTTGAGCTGGTTAAAAGAAATCGGTGCCCAAGGTTATAACTAAAAATGGAGCTTGGATGGTGTGTGAATTATTGCAAACATATTTTTGTTTGGAAAAACACTTATCAAGAATTAAGCACCTTAATATATGAGAAACTAGGTGATGCACTATCACTTTGTGGGTAAGGATACTTGGTTAATCTAACACTTAAAACACAAAAAAGATTACATAAGAGAAAGCCATTAAAAGCAGCCGATAATTGGTCACTAGTGAATTCAGCTAAGTGTTAGCTACTCAAGTCAGCTTTAATTATTTTATTCCTTTAGTCAAAATGTAAGTTTATGTAACTAACTTTATTGAAGCACTTTTTTGAACTCTTAGTAGACTATGTACCTATGTACTGAGATAATTATTTTGGGGGATCTGACATTTTCTTTACCAAGGCTTCCTTATTTGAATTAAATCTGTCCAGAAAGATTGTTTTCCTATGGATTATTTCTCTAGAAAAATATTTTTTTTCTAACGAGATATCTGGACACTTGTATTCTCATTAAGTATAAGATAGTGTCATACTACACCAGGAATTGCCCATACTGCAGGCTTTGTTGAATATCCAGAAAAATATGAATAAAAACAAGGTAGTTTTGACCATGTGCATGTGCATTTAATGTGGAAAATAATAAGCATAATTAAGAATGTCTAAATTTAAGGTGAAGATTCCTTTAGTACTTTTTAAAAACACCCTTTAATAATGTTAGTGACAACACACTAGTTTGAGTTTGTAAACTCATCCTTTATATTTTCATTTCAGGAGCTAGTGTTAATAGGATGTACCATCATTATGTCCTTATTTACTGCCATCTTCGAGTAAAACATTTTGCCCTGTATGGAAAGTTATTTCCATATCATTTTAGCTGTTGGCATAAAATATATTTGGATTGGAAAGATTAGGGTATTAAGCTAGCTGGGATGCATTGAAGAGTTTTCTATTCTATGAGCAAACTTCTCTTGTCTGAAGACCTTTTGAAATTCCATCTTGATTGCCTCAGGAAAAAAGGCTTTTTCCATTATATCTCACCAATAGCTTATTACCTGTCCTAAATATCTCATGTTTGAGCAAATGTGAACCATACTTTTTGAGGTTTCTAGCTTAAGAAAGAATACCAGGAAGCAAAGACAAACAAACAAATGAAAATAAATGCCTAAGATCTATAAATAAAGCCTCAACTAGGTTAACCAGGTAGAATATAGAATGGAATACAGAAAAGGCAACTAAGGAAACTGTCAACATAGATTTAGCACCTGGCCTCAACTGTTTAGTTGGCTGTACGTCACAGAGTAAATAAACCACTCTACTCTTCTGTGAACTTATGCTAGGAGCTTCACTGAATTACTTAAAATAGACTCTAAAGTACATATCATAAGCATACAAAGACTTAATTCATGCTTTTTGGGTTAACGATGCTTATATAAAATCGAGTCTTTGAGAAAACAAGAGAAACTTTCCTAAATATTAATGGATTAATTTAACATCCTTGATATGTTTACAAATAATAATAACTTTTATTGAATATTTACTACCAGGCACTACAGAAATCACCCCATTAATTCTTACCATAAGATTACATGGTGATAAATACTCTTATTTTTCTACTTTATGATGAGGAAACTGTGTAGAAGCAGTACCTGCCCCATGGTATATTGGCTGGGACTGTGGATATGATAAATTTTACTCCTGTGATTAGGTTATATTGTGTGGCAAACTGACTTTGAGAAATGGAGATTCTTTAACTTCCTTCAACTATTGCTTTTATGAAAAAGTTTCCATTCTCCTCACCATTACTTTGTGAGCATTTAGATTATTTTACCTCTGTTTTTGGAGAACGCAATATGTGTTTGGCATTGTGACAGTAGAATGGAGTGAACACAAAAGGCTGCTAACGGCAGAGCTACAGGTTTAGTGTACTGTGACACTTAAGCCAAACAAACAATCTAATGTGTTGAGTCTCCCTAGGGGCCTAAATCATTTTACTAATATCTCAGCTTTTCCTTTCTGAAAGTTGTTGTCCTTCCCTTTCTAGAAATTTAACAACTATAGTAGAAATATTTTAATGATTAAGTCCCCTGGTATGATTGCTGCTTTATACATTTTTGATAGGAGAAGAATGTCTCTCAAGGGGCAACTGGATTGATGGTGAAATTATTGGTGAAATTACTTGAGAAAAATTGGTGGTGCATATGGTCATATGGATGTGAGAAATCTAAACAGGACAAAATGCAATAATTATATATCTATAAATGTTCCCTGTCAAAAGATAAAGAGAACAAAATAAAATAGATGATAATAATTAACAAACTTTAACATTTTTACCCTGTAGAAGGGAGAAATAGCCTGGCTTCCAAATGAGGAGATTCATGAACATAATGACATATTAAAAGGAAGGGCTCTTAACTTTTTATATCTTCTTTGGACAAGAACATGAAGAAGAGAAATCTGTATAATTAAAACATAATAAAAGCCTTGCCAACTGTCTATTGTAAGAGATAGGTTAAAGAATAGTTGGAATATTTAAGCATATGATAATTTAAAAATGATAATCATAGGAAAACCACAATGAAGTGACTTAATCATTTGTAATTGCTTTTAAAAGACTATGCAAGACTAAAGAGCTAGTAAAAACTTAAAGGGTATGTCACTGAGTCCATAAAAGGTACAAACTAAGCAAAATTACCTTATTTTTCTGCTAGCAAAGTGATAATTGAATAAAATTTATGAAAAGGAGTATTTAGAAATATAATGTAAACAAAACATTGTATAGAATTATTTAAAGTGTATATTTTATAGGTTAATCATGTCTCATTTGATTTTTAATTTTATTTATACTCAATTAGGACATAATTTGTCTCATGATGCACTTGATAAACTAATTGAATTAAACTACAATGGGATTATTATAATGTCTATAACTATTAGACATTATATTATTATAATGTCTATAACTATTAGACATTATAATGTCTATGACTATTTGAATTACCTCTTTAATTTTCTCATTATTTAAATCTTAGCTAAATTATTTAAAATATTTTAATTTCTTATGTTTATTTAATAACTGTTTTCATCATTAAAAGATTACTAATGGAAAATAAAATATTTCTGATACTTAGACCTTATACAGTGACCCAGATATGGTTTAGGACACATGTTAATAAAAACCATTCTAATCTACAGCATCTATACTCTTTTAAAGTTTGAACCACAGTATGGACTCATAAATGCAACTGTTTTACAGTTTTTATTGTCTTTTGTTTTCTTTCTGAAAAGTATTTTAATATCATATCTATAATGATATTCAAGTAAATTTGACAAACAAGTATAAAGACTTCAGCACTATGATAGTGAAAAAGATAACTATATATCCAACAAGAGAGGACTGACTTAATAAACTATGTTGTAGTCAACTAAAGAACATGCAGTCATTAAACATGCAATCATTATTTTATAGAAAACTTGGAAATATATTAATAATTTATTGCTGTAAGAAAAGAAGCTTATCACAAAACAAATACACTATTGTATGTGCATATATAACTATCATTATGTATCTGTGTTGCTAAAAGACAATTCAAACAAAATCTAACAAAGGCACATATAAAAATTATTAAAAATCAATTTACAAGTTTAAAAAAATACATGGTAAAAAGAAATATGAAAGATTTTTAGATTAAAAATTTGACCTGTAGTGACTAACTGTCTTTATTTTAAATTTCCTACTTTTTGATTCCAAATTTTCTAAGATCTCTAAATAATTCATTTTGAAAGAAAAAAAATAAAATATTCAGAAATTATTAATTTTGTAGGTAAAAAAGTATCCAATTTATTAAAGGTAAGAATCATTTAATCATTGTCATTTAATAACATATCTTAATCGAAGTAAAGACTAGTGTCATCCTGCTTCTTGATGCTAAATATTTACTAATGTTTTATAAGTTTGTCCTAACTTTTGAGCAATGGGCTCAAGCTATCATTTACATAGAACTTTTTTGAAGCCAACTATGAGCCCCTCTATTATTTTTTTCTCATAATACACTTTCATAATTATAATTTTTCTCATTTTATTGACATATAATTTACATGTAATAAAATTTCCCCTTTTTAGTATAATATATGGTCCTATGAGTTTGGTAAATGTATACAGCCATGCAGCCACAGCACAATCAAGATATAGATCCCATCACTTTCCCAAATTCCTTCCTATCCCTTTGCAGTGAGCACCTCCCCCCTTTCCCAGTCCCTTTTAGTCACTGATCTGTTTTGTGTTCCTATAGTTTTATATTTTCCAGAATGTCATATGAATGGAATTATAGCATATGTAGCATTTTGAATCTATCTTCTTTCATTAAATATAATTTTTTGAGGCCAACTGTGTTGTTGCCTGTATCAGTACTTCATTCCTTTTTATTTCAGTGTAGTGTTGCATTGCATGGATTTCCAGTTTGTTTATTGCGTCTCAGGTTGAAGGGCATCTCAGTAGTGTCCAGTCTTTTGTTATTATGAACAAGGCCATCATAAATATTTTTGTACAGGTGTGTGTGTAAACATAGGTTTTCATTTCACTTGAGTAAATATTCAGGATTGAGGGTGCTGAGTCATTGGTAAGGGTATGCTTAACTTTATAAGAAAATTCCAAACTGTTTTCCAAAGTTGCTGTACAGTTTTATTTTTATTTCTATTTCCACCAATAGTGCATGAGAGTTCCAGTTGCTCGGCATCTTTGCCAGCTCTTGGTATTATCAGTTTATTCTTTCCTTTACTGTAAGCCATTCTAATAGGTATGCAGTGATACCTTATTGTGGTTTTAATTTGTGCTTCCCTAATGACTAATGATTTTGATCATGCAGTTAACTTTTTTTTCTAAGATAAGGCCTAGAAGGAACATCTTTTTTGTTTGTTTTTGTTTAATTCTCATGTATTTTGATTGTCACTTTTGTTTTTTGTTCTTTTTTTGACCACGCCATGAGTCATGCAGGATCTTAGTTCCCCAACCAGGGATCAAACCCGTGTCCCCTGCATTGGGAGTGCAGAGTCTTAACCACTGGACTGGCCAGGGAAGTCCCGCAATTGACTTTTAAAGCCTAAATGAAAATATTTTGAACATCACTGATTTTCATTTTAGGAATTAATTTTGTTCTGCATTTTCCCTTCCATTTTTCCCCACTCAAGAGGTTTGGTTTTATACTTTATTACTTCAAGGAAGGTATTTGATTGGGCTGAAAGCAGAAGGTAATTTTGAAAATTTACTGACTTTCTTGCCCCAAAGTTAAGCTTCTTGAGAAGAATAGGGTTTGAGAAAGAAAAGTATTTCTTCCACTTTAGAGGATTTCTCCAGGATAGGGAAAAGAGAGTTTTGTGGTATCCTGAACAGTGATGACTGTACCACTTCCCCAGAAAACATACATAGAAGATGCTTGGTTTGAAAGAAGATTGTTTCTGTGATATATTTAGAGAGTTGGTTCCATGAGTACCAGGCTTCTCAATTTTGTAAAAGATTCCAGTTTTCACAGCTTGGCATAAGTTTCTGAGCCGCTGGATCTAAAGGCACCAATATAACTTGGACCAGTATTCTCAGCTGTACCCTGGTGACATGTATACCTGGATGACTAAGGGGAAAAAAAGCCTCCTTCTCAGTGACTTGGTAATCTTTGAGATTCCAGAATCTTGACAAGACCTAGTGGGTATGGATGTGGGTGTGCTCCATGAAAGAATCTTGTCGAATTTTCCATTGACTTGGAGATTAAAAAATTAAGTTTATGTATAGAAAAAAAGAAAGGTTTTTTTCTAACTTGCAACTCTATACCGTAATTTATAACCCAAAATATGTTATCAGTAACTAACTTATTCTTACTCTAGACAATTGTCTCAATTTTTTTCTTCCTCAAAGAGAAATGTGCTGATAAATTTGCTGAAATGCAGTCACAACAATATGAGCCAGGCATCCATAAATTTTTTGAAGATTATGCTTAGCATTGGTTTATTTAGCATCATCTTAAATATACCTTCCTCTCCCAGTGTCAGATTTGAAACTACCAGAAATATTCACAAGAGCCAAAGACTTAAAGTGGTAATTTCTGGTACTTAGTATGCATCTCAAAACAGTTGTTAATTATCAAAGCATGAATATTTTAGATCATGAAGATAGTCTATTGAGTATAGGAAACCTTTCTGTTTTGACAGTATACATGTTTACTCTGATGAAACAGAAATCATGCTTCTTTTCTTAAATTAAAAAAAACTCTACAATATTATATTTATGCCAACTATCCTTAAAGTATTCAACCTATATATGAATAATAAGGTTTTTTATTGAAATTTTCACAGAATTTTGAGGAATACTTTGCATCCTAGCCTTTTACCTTACTATTTTATAAACTATAATTTTTAAATGAAAAATGTTTTAATGAAAACTTTAATTTTGCTGCAAACCTAAAACTGCTTTAAAAAGATCTATTTTAAAAAATACTTTAAAAAGTGTCTTTGATAAATATAGAAAATGTTTCTAAATATGAATTGGATTTTACTGATAATTCATTTTGTCATTGCATGCTAATTGTTACATCAGTGCCACCTTTTATGTTATGATGCATGTATAACATTTCCACATGTAATATCCTTTTGTAGTATAATAACATACAAAATTAAAGTTTTTACACTTACAGCAAGGTGAGTGATCAAAGTGGATCTTTATTTAACACAAATATTACTTGGACACAATAAACAAACACTGAAATGATAGATTCTATATGACTTTTGATATTTTTCTATTACAAGAGAAATACCTTATTGGAGTTTTCAACTGCCAGATCATAAGCAGGTGTCAGAGTGGCCACATAGAATAATGTAAAGAACTTGGTAAAATAAAAGATTTCTGCTCCCAGTACTTAGTGGTTGTGAGTTAGCAGGACCGGGGTTGAGGTAAGAGATAGGCAGGCCCTAGGCTGAGCAGCTGCAGCTGGTCTCCTGCTGTTGCTTCCAGCTGGGATACCAGGAGGAGCATTAGGCCCTGATTGGGTGCATTCTTGTGAATTTCCTGGCCTGACACATGCTCAGAGAAGGCCCTTAGTCTAGGGGAAGGACAAAAGGAGGGAGAAGATGCCAGCTGGAATCCATCTTGGCTGATACGTGCTCACACCAGGACCAAATGTGGAGATGATTGGCCAGAGACACCCCAGAAAACTGCCCCTATGTAAGCAATCTAAGCCACCCCTACTGGGTGCGACTCACTCTGAGCTCACCTGTGTGCTCTTTGACACGTAGTTTGTTTTTTCCACACGTACTTTGCTTCTAATAAGCGCTTTTATCTTTTTCACAATTTTGGTCTCTCTGCTGAATTGTTTCTTCGAAGAAGACAAGAACTGAGGTCCTTCTTCCATCTTTTCACTGCCAAAATCAGTGTGAGTAATAAGAATCCCTATTTTAATAACTCTTCAGAGTTTTTAAACTCTTCAGATGGTGTTAGTAAATTACCTCTGTCTACTTTCTACTCTGTATTTGTAAGGAATGCTTTAAATTAGGTAGGTTCCCAAAGGTATTTGTGATATAGTACCTACCTTGGAGGAAAACCTAAACAAAGTAAACTGTACTTTTTGCAATTGAAAATAGAGAGAACTTGTTCTTTTTTCTTTTTTATAAAAGATCAAACTTTCCTATATTTATTTGCTAGAAATTAGCTTCCTGAAAAGGTCTCTTAACTGCTTCTGAGAGTTTCACAGGTTTTGTTGATCATGTGCTACTGAACAGGTCTCTTTGGGTGTTCTCTTCAGGCTTTCCTTTTCTGTCTTACCGTGTCACAGCCACTACTGCTTCTGTGTCCGTGACTGACATTGAAGTCTTACATTGGCTCTCCTATGGACTCTGGCTTTATTGGTTTTATCTTAGTGCTTGTTATTCACACAGCTCTCTAGAAGACCTCACACTGCTGTCCCAGACTCTGACTTCCCCAGAGCCTCACTACTTCCATGTTGATGGTTCTGCCTCTTTTTCATCAGCACAAATCAGTGGAAGCTTGGAGCAAGTGCCTGCTCCTTGCATCTCTTCAGATGGTCAGGAGCAGAAATTCTACCCTCTTGAGAATTGCTCCAGGTCTCTACCTGTCTGAGAGATCCTTCCAAAACCTACGTAGGGCATAAACTCTTCCCAGGAACATTAGCTTTGGGGGTATCTATTCCTTTAGACAAAACCCCACTAATTTGACCCTGTATACTTTGTCCCAACTCTGAGTCAATCGATCGTGACTGTGGACACCTTGTTATCCAGTAATCCAGTAATAAGGGGAAAAACACACTAAACAATGTAATATTATTTTAGTGGAAATGGCTTTAATACATTAAAGTTAATAAAAGGCTTTCAAATAGATATTTCTGATTTAATGTAGAGTAATGTATTCCAGATTTAATATGTAGTGTGTATTAATGCAATGAATGTATATTAAGAACCAGAAAGAAATTATTAAAATGTGGAAATGAATGAATTAGCTGAGGAGTTCACTGTCCTTATGGTGATGCTATGGTAAACAATAAAGTCCCTCTTAAAAATAAAATGAGAAGATGATGAAGACTGGTTTGTGATTTGAAGCATATGGATTTCAGAAGACAAGCAGGACTGTCTAAAATGCTTCATTAATGTAATTTGCTTTATGAATTTAGTAGTTCTGCTGGTTCCTTCTACTGGAAAAAGTCGATGTGATAGTTGCCAAAGGTGCTAGATTTCAGATCTTGCTGTTTCCCCGACATCTGCATTGGTATCTCCCATTACATGGCACAGGAAGAGCTATAGTTTGTAACACATAATCCCTGTTGTCAGCACAGAATCTGCTTTGAAATTTCAGGAAGTCCTCTAGTCCCTTGTTATGGATTGAATGTTTGCATCCCCTCAGATTTATATATTGAAATCCTATCCCCCAATATTTGCAGATGGGGCTTTGGGGAGTTAATTTGGGTTCGATGAGGTTAGGAGGATAGGGCCCTCATGATGGGATAGTTCCCTCCTAAGAAGAGAAACTAGAGAGCTTACTGTTTCTCTCCAAGTGCAGGAATTAAGAAAAGGCCATGTGAATTGACAGCAAAAAAAAAAAAAAAAATTTGCAAGCCAGGAAGAGAGACCTTAACAGAAACTTAACTCTACCAGACCTTGATTCTGGACCTTCCAGTCTCCAGGACTGTGCAAAAAGTATATATATATGTATATATATATATATATATATTTTTTTTTTTTTTTTTTCCTGAAATCCGATTTCAGAAAATATACTGGGAAGATGATAGTATAAATTTGGAGTTAAGTTTTATTGTGTGAAGAACTGGAAAGAAAATCATAGGCAGATATTATTTAAGTAGAATTAAAACGAATCCAAAATCCTTCTACAAGACTAGAAATAAATCTTTAAAATGCTACTCTTATTTTTATGTTAGTAAGTTAGCCCCCAATTTACTATCTACTTTAGTATTTTAATGATACTTTAATAGTGCAGTAACTGTTCTCCTTAATCATTTAAAACACAGTTGAGCAATTATTTAATTGACTTCATATTTGTAAACTTATTTTTTAAAAGATAATAGCAAATTACAGAACGATTAAAGAACTCAACAATATGCCTCAAGAAAGTTAAAAACATGGTGTCTTGGAAGGAAAAATGCAAAGAGAAAAAATCTTGATGCTTTTATCTTATTTCAAATATACATACTGCAGAATTCATAAAGGTTATTTTGATAATGGGTTTAGATTATTTTTTTGCCTCCAGGAATTTTCAATTGTTAATCTACTTCCCTCCAATAGTGCTACATTGAAAAATGTTTTATTTTTAAAGAAAATTTGAAAGTGTTGACTGAAAATATTATCTGCTTGAGGAGAATGTATAAAAGTAAAACAATACCACTTTGATTGTAAAAGAATAATAAGACTATTGAGTATTTTCTTTTTTCCACATCAAACATCAAAACTGTCAAAGACAAAATATTACTTATTCAAATAAGGAGTTATTTGACAAACCTTATTTAAAAGGTATTTTTGATCATGTTTATTTCTTTTAGCTATTTTTATATGCTTGAACAAATGTATGCTCATGGAGCTTAATGTTACAAATTTACTTCTGTAAGAAAAAGACTTATTGAAAGGGAGTAATTATCAGAAACATGGGCTTTGGGTTAGAACTGAGATCTAATTTTGTCACACCACTCACTAGCTTGAGTCTCAGGATAACTTGTATAACCTCTCCAAGGCTTATTATCCTTAAATGACACACTGTTGTAAGCACTGCATTGGGTAATGTATTAAAACACTTAACACAATATTTTACAAATAGCAAGCATTAGATTAGTTAGCTATTAGAATAGTTCATTTTAGGTATCTTCATTAGACAATTATGTTCTTCATGACAAGAAAATTATCTTTCTGGACAAAAAAAAAGACTTTGATGAGCAGAAAAGACACTTGAAATAGTGCTCTAAAAGCTTCCCTCAAAAGAGCTAGGGTCATATGGAAAGTGAAGGTGTAAAATCTGGGGAGGTGAGAGGAGCCTTGGTGCAGACCTTCCTTCTTTCTCCACCTACTTCACTCAGCCCACCTTCTTTCCTTGTGCCATGTCTTCTCAAATCAGTACATCAAGAGCAGAAATATGGAAGTTTGAACAAATCCCTGGTGTATTTTTAAATTTGTCAACTTAACATGGATGTGACCACTTCTGCCCACTTGTAAAGATAAATTCAAAAACTTGTCCTAAGTCAGTGGCTGTTGAGTTAGCTTATTTTCCAAAGGTTATGGGAGATATTTCATTTTAAGAACTTCATAAAGGAAAGTGAATAAGGAAATATTCATATTTTCATCATGCATATTAATAACCTTCTCTTTACTGAAGATACTTGAGACAGTTAAGTATTCATGGGTCTGATATATATTTTGGTCCATAGGAATTTATTTCATTTGTTCTCTGGCATTTTTCACCCAAGATTCAATGTTTTTGACTAGTGAGGTTTAAAGCATTTGAATAATAATTTAAATTAAATTTATTTCCAGTGTTAACTATTGCCATCATGCATTTTATTGCACTTGCAAACATATTTTCCTTTATTCTAAGTAAACATAATGGTCTTATCTGTAATCTCTTCCTACCTTGGTTGTATGGCCCATGATGCAAGAAGCCTGCTTCAATAGGTAAGTGATTCTTCTACTTCAGAAACTTATCTTCACAGAGACAGACTTGGTGCCATTTTAATTAATGAATGAATTTATTCAACCATCAACATTTTAATAATGGATTTTGCAGAGCATCATATGCCTGTCTGAAATTTTCTTTGTCAGATACATAATTTTACCTCAAAAGTGTGTATAGTTACATGTTAGGTGCCTAATTTCTTCATACACAACAGAATTAGAGGATTTACTTAACCTCTCTAAATTTCAGATTTTCTACTTGTAATGAAGAACAAATTTTGTCTATCATGTAGGAGTTTTTACAAGGATTCAATGAGATAATGCATAGCATTTATAACTCTTTACGTAATACTTGACATATAGCAAACTCAGTAATTACGTTTAGTTAATTACCATTATCTTAGCGTTAAGCGCCCATATCTGGGTGGCACTGAAACTTACATGTTCAAATAGGCTAAATCTTTAGGATCCTTATCTGTCAGTTCCAACATTTGGATCATTCTGGAGTCTAGTTCTGTTGACCACTTTTTCCTTGAATGTGAGTCCAATTTTCCTGTTTCTTTTCATGTCTGGCAATTTTTTATTGTACACTGGACATTGTATAGTCCATCATAGGGAGTCTGGATTGGGTTATTCTGTCCTTAGTATTGAATTATACCTGGCAGATAGTTAATTTATTGATAGATCCTTTTCTTCTTGCTGGCTCAGTTTTATTCTTTGTTAAGGTAGGTCTGTTTTGGTTTTGAATTTGGGTTTTTTTGCATTATTTATTATTATTTTTTATTGGAGTATAATTGCTTTACAGAAAATTACAGACCAATATCACTGATGAACATATATGCAAAAATCCTCAAGAAAATACTAGCAAACAGAATCCAACAACACATTAAAAGGATCATACACCATGATCAAGTGGGATTTATCCCAGGAATGCAAGGATTCTTCAGTATATCCAAATCAATCAATGAGATAAACCATATTAAGAAATTAAAGAATAAAAACCATATGATCATCTCAATAGATGCAGAGAAAGCTTTTGACAAAATTCAACACCCATTTAAGATAAAAACTCTCCAGAAAATGGGCATAGAGGGAACCTATCTCAACATAATAAAGGCCATATAGTACAAACCCACAGCAAACATCATTCTTGATGGTGAAAAATTGAATTTGTTCTTAGAGTATATCCCTCACCATAGAGCATGATACTTACTCTTAAGGCTTGGCCTTTCTGAGGTCTCAGCTGAATTCTCAGTGAGGTCTCTCAGCTCTGGCTGGGCTGGAAATCCAGTTGTCTCTCAGCAGTGAATTCTAGTATTAGCTCTCTGTCCAGTAATAGAAGACCTCTCAGCCCAATGAAGTCTGGCCCTGGGCGTGTGCAAATCAGTCCTGGCCAAGAGCTCATTGTTAATGCTCATTCAGAAAATGCTCACACCCTCCCACCCCCAAATGAGAAGCTTCCAGTTCTCAGTTACACAAATTGCAGTTACTTAATTAGCTTGGAACTCTGATCTCTACCTCCTCATATCAGTGAGAACCACTGCTTCACTTAGGCTTCTACTAACTGCTCTCTAGAAAGAAGTGCTATTAGGAAAGAAACTGGAATGACCTTGGGTGATCATGAAGCTCATCTTTTATACTGTCTTCTTCTCAAAAATCACAGTCATACCCTGCTTGCTTTTTAATATGAAAAGAGTTGACTCATATTTTTTTCCAGCTTTATAGTTCTTTTAGAGGCAGAGAAGATGCAGTGCCAATTATTTAGTCATGGTTAGAAGCAGAAATTACATCTATGCATAGCTTTAAATAAATCATACTATTGAAACTGACATTATGGCTTATTTGAAAATTTATTCCATTTACAAATATTAATTGGCTCTCAAAATGTCTTAGAACAACTTGTTAAAGCCTCGGTAACCATTTAAGGTCTTGCTCTTACTTTTTTCTAACTTTCTAGTGAGGTATATTTCAGAGTTAGAGAGATTATAAAATGTATCATTCAATCTAGGACTCTTTTGAATGTGAAAGAGTTAAGTATTAAAATTTATATCAGAGTTGCCTAGGGCAAACCATATAGTCACATCAGTTAGCATCCAAAGTTTTAATATAAACTTCTTACTATATACTTGAATCTAAGTATTTCTCCAGTACCAGTTATGTTTATCCCAGAGTTTATAGAAATTCGACCAGGAATATAAAGATTTATACCACCAAAACTAAACTCTTCATTTACCTCACTCCTACCCCCTACTAGAATAAACTGTATTTTCTCTTGTTATTTCCTATTTCAGTGAGTGATCTCACTATTCATCCAGCCATCAAAATAAACTTTTCTAGAAATAATATTACATTATTTATTCCCTTATTCTCATACCTCCGCTTGGTATTCATGTTCTGTTAATTCTACATTCTTAAAGATTTGAACTTTCTCTTCCCAAAGATCCTGTTATAGTCCTTAAACAAAGTCTATCTGGACTACTCATGTGGTCTCTTAATTGGCATCTCAGTGTCCAGTTTGTAATTTTTTTGTTTCTTTTCTTTTTTTTGTTTTTTTAGAAGAGTCTTTCTCAAACATTAGTTCTATGCTTGCATCTCTTTAATGGCTTGGAATTATCTACTAAAGAATATACACATTTCTGGCTTCACAAACATGATTCTACTTGACTTTGCTGTCTTCTTCATCTTCAATTTCTCCCTGTGACCCCTTGAATCCAACATATCAGCTATAATAAAACCTACTTCTTTATCACTTTTTTATCACTTTTACCACTTTTACCCTTCTACATTCTGGTATTTGTACATCTAGTTCAAATAATATCTTCCCTGGGAAGCTTCTCCTGACTCATTCTAACGCAATTACCTCCCAAAGTGTATTGATAGTACTCCTTCCCTTTACAAAACTCCACACCATGCAAACTTCTATCATATTACCTACATACTATTTTAATGGGTTTTTTTCCTCTTACTAACCTATAAGACCTGTAAGGATAGGTTCTGTATGGCTCTCATATTTGTAATACCAAAAATTATCAATTTTATCTAGCATATATTGACTTTAACATATTTGTTGAATGATTTCACATGTATGTTTAAAATGCAGAGTAGGCTTCTGGATTTATTTCAAATAGTTGAGATTTTGGGGGTTTACATTTATAATTTAGTAGGTCTAAGACTATATATTTCACGTTATTAGTGGAACCAGCCATCATTCTGGGAAATCATTTATTTGTTCATCAAATATTTATTAAGCAATTACTGTTTTATTTTGCAAGCACCACACTGTGTTTTGGGAATTTAAATTAAAAATTATGTAGTCTTCACTCTTAAGAAATATCTAATATTAGAGACAAGTAAGTTAATAATTCTATTTTACTCAATGCCATATGTGATAGAGTGAAGCATAGGGGGTTACATGTGTGAGTGGAAAATCCAATTCAAACTGGGCTGAATCCTGAATTGAATTTTGAAAGAGTCAGATGAAGAGTAGAACATAGTAAAAAAAAAAATATCTTATGAATGTGTATGGAGGAAAATATAGTCTATACCTACTAAGGCAAGTATACCTATGTACCTATATATGTATTAAGTGAAAGCAAATGGCAGTTTCATATTACAACATTTTTAGTGCATATCATCTTATGAGAGTTAGTAGAGTCCCACGTAACCCAATGAAATGTAAAGTAGCATCAACTTAAAAATTACTGCCTATTTTGCTTTTAGGACAATTAGCCAGAAGTAAATCACTTTTCAGTATAATCGATTCTTCTCAGAATTCATTAGTATTTGCAGGAAGAAGAAACAGTAAAAGTAGTACATGGAAGCTAAACATGCCTGCCACATAAAACAAAAACAAGAGCAAAAAAACCTCCACACGTACCAAAGTATTATCTTTAGGCTTTCCCTAAACAGAAAATGGCAGGAGAATCAAGAAGTTCTCTCTACCTTTACTGGGCATTATCCCTTCCACATGTTGAGAGTAATCAGAGCTACTTGGAGGTGAAATAGGGTTTTATGTCTGGGAAAGGATGCTTCTTATAAAAATTGGTTTAAAATCTAGACTGTATAATATTCAACGAATTGTAGAACTGGATGTGAACTTATCAGTCATTTAACGTAGCGTTTCTCAATCATGCCTAATCATAAATATTACCTGCGTCACTGATTAAAATTATGGCTACGCGGCATCTCCTCTGGAATTTAAGTTGTCATATTTGGGACGGTGCCCAGAACTTTGTGTTTTAGAACAACCTGGGTCAGTGTTTCCTAAATTTCTATGGTGATAAAATCATTTGGGATTCTCATTAACCATACAAATTTCCAAGAGCCTGAAACTCATAACATTAGAACCTCTAGGGGAGCAGGCTGTGAAGCTGCATGTTTAACAAGATTCCTAGGTTTTTATTATCAGAGAAGTTTGGGAAACATTAATATATTTAATTGGTTTATTTTGTAATCTGAACAAATTGAGAGGGTTAGGGTAACACTATGAAGGAGTGGGAAAAAATCAGCATTTTATTAAGGGAGATATTTTGATTCTTATCATTTTTTTAAGATTAAGAAAAGCAGGCTTAAGAGAGTTAACCAGCTTGCTAGAATAATGAAAACTAGAAAATAATGGAGTGAGAATTTGCACCTAGCCGGCCTGGTTTTGTGTTACTTATTCTTTCATAATATATCATCCTATGATGGACTTAAAAGGCATATGTTCAAAATTTTTGTTACTAATAATGTAGTACTGAATTATAATCATTATGACACTCACCATGAAACAAAGACATAGGTCTTGAGTGGGAGAAAAAGCAGGTAAAATCAGAGCTAGCAGACTAGAAATTGTGCATAAAATACTATTTGAATGTGTGAGGAGTAAGGAGTATATTCTCTTATGTTTCTACTTCTTCCCGTAAGGAAAAGGAAACTTCTTCCTCTGTACCATTCTCCATTCCATGCTTACTAGTTCCTTTTCTAGATAGGAGATGTAACACCAGTATGATTGGTCAAAGTTTGAGACATTTTATGAGCCACTTTTCACAATTGAATTGTATTTCTGCAAGGAAAAGAACTGCAAATGTGGGATATCTGTTCCAGCATGTTGTCCTCCTGCTGATTGATCAGGTAAATGGGATATTCTACCCCACAGACTCAGACTTTTTAGTCTAAATGAAAGGAGTTAGATGACTGTCTTGGTTTGTTCAGGCTGCTATAACAGAAATACCACAGAATGTGTAGCTTAAACAATACACATTTATTTCTCACAGTTCTGGAGGCTGGGAAGTCCAAGATCAAGGCATCGGCAGGTTAGTTGTCTCCTGAGGACCAGCTTGTTTTCTTGCTGTGTCCTTATATTGGCAGAAGGGGTCAGAGAGCTCTCTGGGGTCTCTTTTATAAGGGCATTGATCTCTTTTATAAGGACATTGATCCCATTCATCAGGGCTTCCCTTCATGACCCAATCACCTGCCAAAGGCCTGATCACACTGAGATGTTAGGACTTCAACATAAAAATGTTTGACACAAACATTCAATCCACAACAATGACTCTGTAACCACTGGCGTTTATGCCAGCACTACTCAATTGGGTTATATATATATGACATAGCTTTATCTGTATATCCCCATGTGGTATGCAAATAATATAATTTTCTGAGTGCATTATAGGAGAAAATTTATATTTGAAAATATCCAGTGATAGAAAAGTTATTGCTTCATGGAACTGTAATTCGTTTTTCAGAGAGCTTAGGCTGTTGAAAAAGTCTTTCTTTATAATATACTGAAATCTGTCTTGGCTTCCAACTTGAGCACCAGTTTTATTTGCTAGAATGTCTGTCAAATTACAGTTCTTAGCTGTTAAAGCAAACATTATTAAACACGTCATGTGTCAACATTATGCTAAAAAAATAAATGCTCATATATCACTTAATCTTTGTAACATCCTTCAGTGCATGATTTATTATTACATTTTTTCAGATAAATACGCACTAAGAAATAAAGAAACTTTCTCATTGCTGTATAGCTATTAAGTGACAGATTTAGTTCTGAAACCCATGCTGGTCTAAAGTAAAGTTGTGCCCACCAAAATGGCAATTTCATGTGGTTAAATTTATTTTTACATGGACTTTTTATTAGGCTTAAAAAAATGTTTCATTAGAAACTAAAGATATACATTTCAAAGTGTTAAACATTCTGACTTGGCTATCAAAGCTATATGGTGAATATACACACACAAACACACACATAAATATACATTATGTAAATACTATATACACAGACATATAGCTACTATATACATAGTATAGCGTACAGTATAATATATGGTATCTATATTATATATGTTGTGTAGTATATAGGATATACTATACACTATACATAATATAATATGTGGTTTCTATATAGTGTATATTTATATATATATACTCACACAATTACATATATACTATCTACTATACTATATGTACTATTACATCATACTACATATATACTGCACATACGAATATACTATATAGATACTGTTTTATACACACACACACAATAAAAATGTGAAAATGGGAAAAAGTAGCATTGTTAATGACTTTGCAAAATATATATATATATATATTTGGCCAAATATATAATTTCTACCGGATATCCAGGAAGTAGATGTCTTCATCACTGCTTTATTCTTTTCTAAAAAAGATATATGGTGATTTTTCTGAATAAGAGAGTACTCATTATATATTCTTACTTGACTTAGTAATAGACTCTCCTATTTTTTCCTCATCTCTTCCATCAAGTACATTATATAAATGGAATCGTATAGTATTTGTCTTTTTGTGGCTAGAATATTTCACTTAGAATAATGTCCTCAAGACTCACCCATGTTGTAGCGTATGTCAGAATTTTCTTCCTTTTTAAGGCTGAAAAATATTCTCTTGTTATGTATATACCACATTTTGCTTATCCATCCATACATCAACAGACACTTGGGTTGCTTTGTGAATACATTTTAGCTTTTGTGAATAATGCTGTGATAAGCACGGGGTTACAAATTCCTCTTCAAGACCCTGCTTCCAATTTTGGGGGGTATATACCCATAAGTGGAATTGCTGGATCATATGGAAATTATATTTTTAGAAGCTGCCATGCTGTTTTCCACAGTCTCTGTACCATTTTACATTACCACTACCAGTGACAAGGTTCCAGTTCCTCTTTATCTTCAGTAATACTTGTTATTTCCTGTTTTGATTTGTTTCACAGTAGCCACCCTAATAGGTATGAAGTGGTATCTCATTGTAGTTGTGATGTGCACTTTTCTAATTAATCATACTGAGCACCTTTTCATGTACTTATTGGCCATTTGTACATCTTCTTTGGAGAAATATCTATTCAAGTCCATTGCTCATTTATTAATTGGATTGTTTATTAATTGGTGTTGAATATTAGGAGTTCTCTGTATATGCTGGATATTAATACTTTTTCAGATATATGATTTGCAAATATTTTCTCCTATTCTGTGGGATGCATTTTCATTCTGTTGACAGTAGAAAAATTTACTTTTCATGTAAAAAATTTTTAAATTTTCATGAATTCTAATTTGTCTATTTTTTGTCTTCTGTTGCTTGTGCCTTTGGTGTTGTATTCAAAATATCATTGCCATATCCAATGCTATGAAGCTTTTGTGCTGTTTTCTTTTAAGAGTTTGATACTTTAGGCCTTACATTTAGGTCCTTGAATCATTTTGAGTTAATTTTTGTATGTGATGTTAGGTAAGGATCCAGCTTCATTCCTTTGTTGATAAGGCTGTCCTTTCCCTGTTGAATGATCTTGAAACCCTTGTTGAAAATCATTTGACCATATATGCAAGGGTTAATTTCTGGGTTCTCTGTTTTATTCCATTGGTCTATATGTCTGTTTTTGTCCCAGGAACACACTGTTTTGATTACTCAAGCTTTATAGTAAGTTTTGAAATCAGTAAGTGTGAGTCCTCCAGCTTTATTCTTCTTTATGAATTTTAGATGGGTTTTTCTATTTCTGCAAAAAAATGTCTTTGGGATTTTCATAGGGATTGTGTTTAAACTATAGAAATATTTGGGTAGTCTTGTGAGATTTCCAGTCCATGTACATGGAATATGTTTTCATTTATCTATGTCTCCTTTAATTTCTTTCAGCAATGTTTTATAGTTTTCTTTCACCTTCTTAAGTTAATTACTAAGTATTTTATTCTTTTTAATGCTATTATAAATGGAATTGTTTTCTTAATTTCCTTTTTGGATTATTGATTGTTAGTGTATGAACATACAATTAATTATTGTCTGTTGGCTTTGTATGGTGCTACTTCGCTGAATTCATTTATTAGTTCTAACAATTATTTTTGTGTGTGTGGAATCTTTGGTTTTATACATGTGAAATCATATCTTCTGTGAACAGAGATAATTTTACTTCTTTCTTTCCAATTTGGATGACTTTTGTTTCTTTTTCTTGCCTAATCGCTTTGGTTAAAAGTTCTAGTGCTATGTTAAATAAAACTGACAAAAGCAGGCATGCATGCCTTGTTCTCAATTTTAGAGAAAAAGCATTCGGTCTTTCAACATTGAGTATGATGCTTGCTTTGCGTTTTTCATATATGGCTTGTGTTATGTTGAGGTGGTTCCTTCTATTCCTTCCTTGTTGAGTGTTTTATCATGAAAGGATATAAAATTTTGTCAAATGCTTTTTCTGCATCAATTGAGATGATTGTGTGTGTGGTTCTTTTTCTTCATTCTGTTAATATGGTGTATTACATTGATTGATTTTTGTATACTGAACCATACTTGCATTCCTATAATAAAACCCACTTGATCATGGTTTATAATTCTTTTAATATACTGCTGAATTTGGCTTGTTATTATATGATTAAGGATTTTTGCATCATTGTTCATGAAGATTATTGCTCTGTAGTTTAATTTCTTTCTTTCTTTTTTTCTGTAGTGTCTTTGTCTTTGATATCAGGATAATACTGGTCTCAAAAAATGAGTTAGGAAGTACTCTCTCCTCTTCAATTTTTGGAAAAGTTTGAGAAGTATTGATGTTCATTAAATGTTTGGTAGTATTCATCAGTGAAACCATCATGTCTAGGGCTTTTCTTTGTAGAGAGATTTTTTGATCACTGATTCAATATTTTTTCTAGTTGTAGATATATTCAATTTCTACTCAGATCTATCCAGATCTATTTCTGTTTCTTCATGATTTAGTCTTGGCATTTTTTGTGTCTCTTAGGTTATCAAATTTGTTGCATGCAGTTGTTCATAGTACTCTCTTATAATCCTTTTTATTTCTGTAGAATTGGTAATCATATACCCAGTCACTTTCATTTCTGATTTTGGTAATTTGAATCATCTTTCTTTTTTTCTGAGTCCATTCAGCTAAATGTTTCTTAATTTTGTTGATCTTTTTAAAAAACTAACTTGTGGTTTCAATTATTTCCTCTATTGTTTTTCTATTCTCTATTTTATTTACTCTAATCTTTACTATTTATTTCTTTCTGTAGCTTTGGGATTAATGTTTTCTTTTTTCTTGTTCCATAAGTTATAAAGCTATGTTGTTGAGTTGATATATTTCTTGTTTTTTAATGTAAATGTGTACAGCTATAAATTTTACCCCTTAGCACTGCTTTTGCTGCATCTCTTATTTTGGTATGTTGTGTTTTTTTTTCATTTTCATTCGTTTCTAAGTATTTTCTAATTTTCCTTGTGATTTCTTCTTTGATCCACTGGTTGTTTAAGAGCTTATCCTTAAATTTCAAAAAATTTGTGAATTTTCCAGTTTTCCTTCTGTTACTGATTTCTAATGAAGATGATACATGTATGATGTTTATCTTTTCAAATCTATAGACACTTAATTTGTGCCCTAACATATAGTCTATCCTAGAAAATGTCCCACACGCACCCAAGAAGAATGTGTATTCTGTTTTTGTTGGGTAGAGTGTTCTATGTACGTCTCTTAGATTTAGTTGATTTACTGTGTTGTTGAAGCCCTCTACTTCCTTACTCGTCTTCTGTCTAGTTATTTTACCCAGTATTGAGAGTGGGGTATTGAAGTCTCTAACTATTTTTAGATAACTGTCGATGTCTCTTTTCAATTCTGTTCATTTTTGCTTCATATATTCTGATGGTCTGTTTTTAGGTCTCTAATATTATACTTGTTATATCTTCTTGCCATATTGAATCTTTTATTAATATATAATCTTCTTTGTTTTATAAACTTTTTTGATTTAAAGTCTATTTTTTCTGCTCTCTTCTGGTTATTTGTATGGAATGTGTTTTCACATCTTTTCACTTTTAACCTATTTGTGTCTTTGGATCTAAAGTGCTCTTATAGAGGGCATATTGTCAAATCATGTTTTCTTTTTATCCATCCTACCAATATTTGTCTTTTGATTGGAGAGTTTAATTGATTTACCTTTAAAGTAATCACTGATAAGGAAAGACTTAATTCTGTTATTTTGCTGGATGTTTTCCATATATCTTATAGGTTTTGTGTCCCTCATTTCCTGCATTACTATCTTCATTTGTGTTTAGTTGATTATAAAAAATATTTAAATTTATTCATTTCATTTTGTCTATATTCTATAAATATTTTCTTTTGTGGTACATGGGGATTACATTTAACATCCTAAAGTTATAACACTCTCATTGGAATTGATACCAAATTAATTTCAATAGTACACAAAATACTCTGCTGTTTTACAGCTTCAACCCCATCTTTGTTCAGTGTTGATATCACACAATTACAGCTTTATATATTCTATGCCCTAAAACATAAATTAATTATCTTAAATGCATTGATCTCTTAAATTATGTAGAAACAAAATGTAGAGTTACAAACTAATGTTACAATAATCCTGGCTTTCAGACTAATTTTTTTTTTTTTTTACTGTGTTAGTCTCTTAAATCATATACAAAATGAAAGGTGGAGTTACATTCCAATGTCATGATAATACTAGCTTTCATAATTGCCCATATATTTAACTTCACTGAGATCTTTATTTCTTTATACAGCTTCAAATTACTGTCTAGCATTTTAACCTGAAGGACTCCCTTTAGCATTTCTTGCAAGGCAGGTCTAATGGTAACAAAGTCCCTCAACATCTGTTTATCTTGGAATGTCTTAATTTCACCCTCACTTTCAAAGGAGAGTTTTTCTGGATATGGAATTTTTGTTTGCTAGTTTTTTGGTTTTTTGTTCTTCCTTTTAGTATTTTGAATATATTGGCCCACTGCTCTATGGCCTCCAAAGTTTCTGATAGAAAATCTGCTAATAATCTTATTGAGGATCACTTATAAGTGTTATGTCATTTCTCTCTTGTTGCTTTCAAGATTTTCTCATTGTCTTTTGAAAGTCTGATTTTAACATATCTTGGTGTGAGTCTCTTTGAATTCATCTTACTTGGACTTTGTTGAACTTCTTGAATGTTTATATTCATGCCTTTCATAAAATTTGGGAAATTTTTAGCTATTATTTCTTCAGTTATTCTCTGTGTTCCTTTCTCTCTCTCTCCTCTTTCTGGGACTCCTACAATATGTATATTAGCCTAGTTGATGATGTCTCACAAGTCCCTTAAGCTCTGCTCGTATTTCATCAATCTTTTTTCTTTCTATTCCTCAGACTTGATAATTTCTATTGTTTTATCTTTGAGTTCACTGATTCTTTCATATGCCTGCTTGAAATCTTAAATACTCTAGTGTATTTTTTTATTTCAGTTATTGTACTTTTCAGCCTCAGAATTTCTTTTTGGTTTCCTTTTAGGTTTTTTATCTCTTTGTTAATATTTTCATTATTTTCAAATATTATTTTCTTGACTTTCTGCATATCTTTCTTTAGTTCTTTGAGATCTTTATTATATCTGTTTTAAAGTCTTTGTCTAGTAGATTGCCATCAGGTTTTTTCTAGGGATGATTTCTGCTGATTTTTTTCCTTTGAATGGGCTGTACTTTCCTGTTTCTTTGTATGCTTCATAACTTTTTGTTGAAACTTGATATTTGCACCTAATAGCGTGATAACTCTGGAAATCTGATTCTCCCCTGTCACCAGGGTTTTCTGTTATTTGTTGTTGTTGTTGTTTTTAATTGTTGTAGGCTATCTCTGTGCCAAGTATCAGCCTAAGGGGTAAATTTCTCAGGCCTTTTCTGAGACTGAACCTTTCCCTGGGCATAGAGAATGGCTTTCTAATGTCCTTCATAAATGTGGTTGCTTTTCGATGCCATAGTCTTTAATGTCTTCCTTCAAAAAGGAGAAAAAAGATAAAAATAAAAGGGGGAAAATGGGCACCAGCCCTTTAAAACTCCTGGAATTCCCTTCAACCAAAGTGGAGTGGCTCTCAGTGATGTGGAGAGGCACAACCGTAATGACTGCCCACCTCTTTTTCTACACTTCTAAGATCAGAAACAGAAATCATTGATTACAACACATCTTTTTTTTTAATCTTTTGTTTGTGTTCGCATTTAGTTTATCACAGAATATTAAGTAGAGTTCCCTATGCTATACAGTAGGTCCTTATTGGTTATCTATTTTAAATATAGTAGTGTGTATATGTCAATCCCAAACTCCCTATTTATCTGCCCCCCCACCCCCCGCACCAACTTTCCCCTTTGGTAACCATAAGTTCGTTTTTGAAGTCTGTGAGTCTGTTTCTGTTTTGTAAATAAGTTCATTTGTATCATTTTCTTTAGATTCCACATATAAGCCATAACATATGATATTTGTCTGACTTACTTCACTTAGTATGATAATCTCCAGGTCCATCCACGTTGCTGCAAATGGCAGTATTTCATTCCTTTTTATGGCTGAATAATATTCTGTTGTATATGTACCACATCTTCTTTATCCATTCATCTGTTGATGGACATTTAGGTTACTTCCATGTCTTAGCTATTGTAAACATTGCTGCAATGAACATTGGGGTGCATGTATCCCTTTGAACCATGGTTTTCTCTGGATATATTCCCAGGAGTGGGATTGCTGGATCATATGGTAGCTCTATTTTTAGTTTTTTTTTAAGGAACCTCCATACTGTTCTCCATAGTGGTTGTACCAATTTAGATTCCCACCAACAGTGTAGGGGGGTTCCCTTTTATCCACAGCTTCTCCAGCATTTATTGTTTGTAGACATTTTGGTGATGGTCATTCTGACTGGTATAAGATGATACCTCATTGTAATTTTGATGTTCATTTCTCTAATAATTAGCAACGTTGAGCATCTTTTCATGTGCCTCTTGGCCATCTGTATGTCTTCTTTGGAGAAATGTCTATTTAGGTCTTCTGCCCATTTTTTGATTGGCTTGTTTGTTTTTTGGATATTGAGCTGCATGAGCAGTTTGTAAATTTTGGAGATGAATCCCATGTCAGTTGCATCATTTGCAAATATTTTCTCCCATTCTGTGGGATGGAAACCATAAACAAAAAGAAACAACATAGGTCTTTGATATTTGGAGCTCAGGATCCTTTTTGCCCACCTTGGCTGACCCAAGCTGCATGCAAGCTGCTCCTAGAATGTGTGTATTGCCTCCTGCCATTGGCCTGGGGATGGAGGATGGGTAGATGCTACTATGCTAACAGCTGAAATTGACTAGAATTAATTTCAATTTACCATTGGGTTTCCCCCTGGAAGCTAAAAGCCTTCAGTAGACTCCCGAATTACAAAATAGTTACATCAAAGAGATTTTGTCACTGTAATTGTTGTCTAAGTGTGAAAACAAGATTCCTAGTGCTTCCTATTCTACCTTCTTCACAGAATCCTCTCTATCTTACTGCTTTTTAAAGTAAGAGGTATATCTACAATATATTATACTTGTAATTGTAAGGTACCACTGAAATAATGAGTAAGTCTGTCTTTAGTCTCTTTGTTTTCCTTTTTAAAAAACATTTGTCTCTGATGATCTCTTTTAATTATCCCAAATTCACAGTGATTGAAGTACATCTTTCACATTGATTGAAGTATTCTGTAATGTCCAAAATAATTACAGAACACACAACAAACAGTTAAACTGATGTAATGTGGATATCTTGTGATGTAATGTGGATATCTGTAATGTGGGTTTTCTTTCATATTACCAAATTTTGTATCTTCTGTAATCTTGGGTATGGTAATTTTCTCTCAAGCAATAAAAACATCCTATTGTGGATATTTAGAATCAGCCCAAAAGAATTGATAGGTTCTGATATTCATTTCAGGAAATGTTTCCCAATAATAAAATATTATTATTATGAAGTGAATTAAAAAAAAAAACATTGTTACTCCTTCTGTTGAATCACTACTATTGAGAAAATCAATACTAACTTACAATTTTCTAACATAGTCAAAACTGAGTTTTCTGGTGATTAAATGTAGAGATATTTCTTACCTAGACTCACAAATAGAAAGAAATGCCAGTGGAAGAAATTTATAGCAGAAAAAAATTGGAATATCTAATATGGTAGATATGAACGTATGGTACATGTGATCACGTGTACATACAATCTACTACTGGATGTTAGTATAAGTGTCTTCTGTTTCGTTGGGGTGTTTTGGTCTGTTATTTTAATTTTTTTTATTTTTAGGAATCCTTTCAAAATTATTTTGTTGTGTCTACTGTTGCTACAAAATTGTGTGTTTGTGTGTGGGCTGCTATTATTAATTAAGGACTATTTCAAGCATTTATTAAACAATAAGGAAATGATGTTTTGATATAGCAAAAGGTATTAAAAATATTTTTCTTTTTCATATTCTTTGCCAATTAGGCAAGTTTGTGTAGGGTTTAATCTCACAATTTTTCTATTTTCTAGGAAACGTGCAATACAGTTTTATATATGGGGCATGGGTAAGAGAGATAAATTTATGAGACTTAGGTTGGGGCTTATATAATATAAGCTCATGGAATTTTAGAACTAAGAGATGTCAAATTCAATCCCTTTATTTTAAAGAGAAAAAATTCTGAGGCTTAGAGAGCTGAAGAGAATTGTTCTCTTATATTCAAGGTTAGACAGTTGTTAAGGCTTAAGCTGGATCTCAGAGAAAGATAGGATTTAATAACATTGGATAAGAAAAGAATATTTCAGAGACATGGAAGCCTGTGAAAAAAGGATAATGAGTATGATGTTTTTACTGGTGCCAATAGGGATAACTATAGGTAAAGGTTATAGGCAGGAAGACACTTTGAATATAAGCCTGAGAATTTATATAATTACAGAACACACAACAAACAGTAAATTGATATAATGTGGATAACTATCATTTGGTTTTCCTTTCCTCCTGAGATCTAGATAAAATTGCCTTCAAATACTCTCCCACTTCTTTATTGCCATGGGAAGCCCAGAGTCCACAGCAAGATTTCTGCACATACCTTGAAGACTGAATTTCATATTATTCTCCTCGACTCTGTACTCTGGATTCCCTTTGAATTAGTTTGGGTTGTGGGTTGTCTTGCCATACATATCTCTGTGTATTGTTTCCTCAGCTTCCACAAACCTACCTGCATGTTGGGAGCTTCAATTCTCTGCACCCCAAGTCTCTTTTCCAAAGGAATCCATTAGGTCATTTTTCACTGTTTCTTTAAGGACAAATATTTTCCCATGTACATCAATTTAGATAGTATTTTATTATTCATTCAAAAGGGATCAGGTACTCTACATAGTTCTGCATCTTGCAATTTTCCTTTAATGTCATACAGTGAAGTATTTTGTTATCAGTATACACCAAGCCGTTTAATCTGAAAATATTTTGCATATTACTCTATCTTATGTATATAGCTCAGTTTATTTACTGGGATTATATTACTGGGCAAGAGCTTTCCTGTGTGCTTATACATATGAATCCAAGTATTTTTTTCTAAGTAAGTTTTTATAATTGTATCTTTAAGGTGAATTCTTGGCGGTGTGGTGCTTGTTCAAAGACATTCTTATTTTTTTGACAATGCATTGTCACTAAGTTTTTAAAATTTGCACTAATTCTTGACTCCACTAAATGTGTATGAGTGCAAGCTTACACTTCAGTGATGGAAATGAGTATCATTTCAGCGCTTAGGTGAAAATAATATTCAATTTTCTGACCATTTGTATTTCTTTTTCTATACAGTATCCCTTGTTTTATCCTTGTCCTGTTTCATAATTTGGTTATACTTTTCTAATTCATTGTATGAGTCTTTTGAAATTAGGGATGTAATCCTATTTCTGCCATATCTTTTAAAAATATTTTTCCCAGTCTAGCTCTTATATTCAGATCTTTGATCCATTTTGAGTTAATTTTTGTGTATGGTGTGATCCTTATTTATTTTTAAATGCTGACTTCTCATCAGCTGACAGTTATAATGTGCATTTTCCTATTCGTTTTCTGCTATATTGAGTTATTCTTGCATTTCTGTGATTTATGTTTTATAAATTTTATTGATTACATATTGTGATGTTTATGTATTTAAGACAGCGATGTTTGGATTAAATCCTTTATTAAGATAAAGTGAACCTTTTTGTGCCTTTTAACATTTTACACAAATTAAAGTTTGGTTTTAATATCATAACTCTGTCTGAAATCTGTTAGTATTTGTCTGGCAAGTGTCCTTTCAGTATTTTCTTGTTTATTTTTTCTCAGTCACCTACCTTAGACATATCTCTTTTATCAAATGAATTCCTTTTTTTTCCTTTCTTTTTATTTTTGTGATTATCTGTGCCTCTCTTTCTTTAACTGAGAATATTTGATAAGTCTTTATTGTTGCAACAGTAAATCAAGCGTCTCCAGAGAACCAGAATCCATAGGAAATATAAAAATATATAGATATTGCAGATATAGATATCACATATATGGAGATATATTATAGGAATTCACTCAAGTGATTATGGACACCGAGTCCCACAATTTGCTTTCTACAAGGTGGAGAAAACTTGTAATTCAGTCAGAGTCTGAAGGCCTGAGTACCAGGGGAGCAAATATGTAATTCCCAGTCTAAGTCCAAAGTCCCGTGAACCAGTAGTACTAATATCTGAGGGCAGGAGAAGATGGATGTCTCAGTTCAAGCAAAGAACAAATCTGCCTTTCCTCTGCCTTTTGTTCTATTCAGGCCCTCAGTGAATTGGATGATGCCCATCTGAATTGGTGAAGGCATCTTCTTTACTCAGGCTACTGATCCAAATGCTAATTTCTTCTGGAAACATTCTCACAGACATACCCAGAAATAATGTTTTACCAACTCTCTGAGCATTTCTTAGCCCAATCAAGTTGAGACATAAAATTAACCAACGCATTGGGTGTTAATTCTGTCACCACGTACTTTATCATTTTAAAATTTACTTTTTTTCTTTGTTTTTTCACTTTGATTATGATTTTGATTCCTTGATTTATTTATGTTATTTACCTTCTGGTAATATGAATTTGGCTATTTTAATTATTTTAATTGCTATCTTTTTAACTTTATAAAAACTCACTTTATATTTTACTTAACCCAGTTGATGAGCATCTTTAATGCTCATCTATTTGCAACTTTGAAAAACAGAAAAGTTAAAACACTAATATTTCCTATTACCTCCATTACTTCCTCAACCTTCCATTTTTGTTGGTTATTTTCTTCCTTATTAAAAGTTAGCTGGTTATTATAATTATGACATTAAATCGTATACTTAAATCTTTTTTTTTTGGTTTATCCACCCTAATCATCCTTTTCTCTTGTAAGTGTTGGTTTCCCACCCAGTATCCATTCTACTGTCTCCGTTTCCTCCCTCCCTCTGCCTTCCTAACAGATCTGTTTTGTACAAGTGTTTACCTTGCCCCACATAGCAATGTGGCACAGGGGATGCTGTGTCTGCACTCAGGTATTGAACCTTCTTAGTCTATATATGCCAATCAGCAAATGCCTTTCCTTTTGATGGCAATTATTAGCATAACAGTGAGCGCGTGAGTTATGTCACCCCAATTTCATAGAAAGAAAGAAATAATACTTCATGGTTGTAGGAAAGATTTGCTCTGACTCTATACTGTCAATGTGAGGGGGGAAAAAGGGAGGGTACATGACTTGGATTGCTCCTAGAAAGCTGCTTACAATTAAAAGTAGTAGACTTAGAATTAAGCCAAAGCTGAAGATTGTGAAATAGAGAGACAAAAAGATGCTGGGTCTTTGATGACATTATTGAGGTGCTGATTGTACCATGTTTGGAGGATTCACTAACTCTGGAATTCTAGGCATGTGAGGCAGTTAATATCCTCATTATTTGAATGAATTTTTATGAGGCTTTGTGAAAGTCAATATGAGCATAATGAAATAAAATTATATTTATTCACATTCTTCTTCACCTTTACCTCTCAATTTAATTACATTTTAATTCTTATTAAGATTTTAAACTTCAAATCTATCATTATGCTTCTTACTTCTCATAGATGTTTAGCCATAGATTTTCTTGCACATAAATTTGATGCTTACTCCCTGCTGACATTTTCCTTTTCATTTGACTGATGGAATTTCTTCCTTGAGTAGTGTTTTCAGCTTTGTTTTGTTTTTATTTGTTTGTTTTTCAAATGAAGAAATGCTCATAGTTGCTGTACTCCTAAGAGCTTATGCCACTTTTATATTTGAATAAAATATTTATTGGAAAATTTGTCTTTTCCTTAGCACTATATAGTCATTGCTTCATTGTCATCTGGAATACCCTTGGGCTTCAAATTGTTCCTCAAATATAGAGATGCCCCTTAAGAAGACTCCACTTACTTGGGATTTTCATCCTCTTTCCTTTTTCCAGTGGAAGCTTCTACTTTCTTAAAGAATGAGGAAATGTGCATGAAAGGTCATTTTAGTGCGTATGTTAAAAGCTAACAGTTAGGGCAGGGATGTCCATCAGGAATTCAGTATGTCTTGTGGCCTCCTGCCCACCTCAGTTATTTTCTCATCTGTTTCCTGTGTGGTTATATTTCTCTTTAACGTTGGAGATAATGAGACAGTGTTCTTACTGTTTTTCATCCCTTACTTTCCTCTAAGCAGGGAATTCCCAGTGTGTCTAATAAATACTAGTGCTTGGTTTGTTTTGTTTTTTTAAAGTGGGGCTTCTTCTTCTATTGAAATTTCAGTGTGTTCTCCTCCTGCTGTTCTTTGTATAATTCTTTGAGAAAGAAATTACTGGTCAATTATTCAGGATTGTTTATTTTAACTTTTTAGTGTTCTTGTGAAGAATATTTATAGTACTATGTGGAGCTATGTCAAATTGAGCCTTGTCAAGCCACACAAAATCTCCAAGAACTATTTTATTCATTTACTTGTTGACCAATTCCCTTTATATCATGATTCTTGGTGTTTAATTCTTAATCATGTCAGCTGTTAGGCTTAGAAGAGTGCTGTTGGGACCTGGCTCTACTCTGTTGTCTCAAATGACAACATTAGGATTTTATAAGGAGACCAAATGTTTTGTTGAAATAACTATTCTAGCTCTGTGGAAAGAGGAAGGTATGCATCATATATGCGTTTGTGCTAAAGGGTATGCAGTGGATTCTAATAAAAAAGTTTTGTTCATTTTCTCTAAAAAATTTGTGAGAATACTCAGCTGAAATGCCTGAGGAAATAGTAATTATTTTCAGCTTCTCTGGATTGTATTTCTTTTTTTATGTTCCAGAAAAGGAGAAATCTTAAATACATCATGTTTTCTTTTTTCCATGCTGGCCTTTTAGGATTATCTGCTTCCTTCTTTTTATTTTTCATCATTACTGTAATGGCAAAATTGAAATAGAAGCAAAATAACCAAGCACAATGTGTAATGTATCTAGAATGTTTAGATAATCATAACCATAATAAATTTTGAGTGCTTAATATTTATCAGATACTATGTTCAGTGATGGGTCTATTTTACATTCTTTAGTCGTCACAAAAACTCTGTAATATACAGTTATTTATGTTTCTCTTCCTACCACACAGACTATGGATTAGCAGTTTGGAACCTTGTCTGAGATAAGCAAAAATAGTTAATAGGAGAGTCATGATTTGACTCTAAGGCCATATGATTGACCCCAAAGAAACAAAAGTCAAAAGAGCTGAGAAGTACTCTGGGGTAAAACATGAAAAAATAACGATTGTCTAAGAATTAAAATCCTTTTTCCCACTAGCATTTCATAGGTCTGAATAATGTGTTTGACTTAGCTAGAGAGTGGGTCATGAAATCCAAAAAAGTCCATCTGGGAAGCTTGGGCTGGCCCATGGGGCTTTAGGAAGAGGGATTGCATTTAATTGAGTGAGGCTGAGGGGATTTTTCTCCCTATCACCCAAGACAAAGTGCGAATTTTTCTTGGGACGAGCCTAGGGAAAGGAACAAGCTATGACACTAATGAAATTTCATGTGGTGTAGGAGCAGATGGGAATCAGCTTGTGCTGTAGTATTCTGAGAAAGCTTGGAGAGTGAATGGAAAAATGAGTACAGCCAGAACATTGATAAGCACACTCCCAAAGGAATGAAGCGTTTGTGTCTGGGTGATGCTAACGGGTTATGTAGCTCAGCTTCTGCCTCACTATGCATTCTATACCCATGATATTTATGTTAATAATTATTTTAGGTTCACTAAAATTTCTAAATATGATTTTATGATTTTTTCTGTAAATCAGATATTTAAAAGAATAGTCATTTGTAAGTGATGTGGTGGAAATGTACCACGTATAATTAATGCACAAAACCAATTACCTGGCCAAATTCATGTCAATAAATGCATTCAGCCAAGTGTTACGTAACTCTTAGTAAAAAATACTTCATTTTCGCCTCTGCAAATGCCCTAAATCCCCACTTGAAATACAGAAATAACCAATTCACTTTAAAGGAAGCTGTTTTCCTCTAATGTGTTTGGCACTTGCTGGCTGCCGGCATTACATATGCTTCTGGGAAAGTTTATGCCTCTCTCCTTAGACACTGCGTTAACCGTGTTTCAAACTTTTGTTAGTTTGATGTTTTAACATCTGCCCTACACGCATATAATGGACACTCCTTGTTCTGGCCGAACCAGTAATATAACTGAATCACTTTGCTTTGTCCTCTTGCATTCCTCGTTGGCCCTCCGCACCCCCCGGCCCCACCCCCCACCCCCCGCCCCGGCTCCCTTAAGCATGCTTTTCTAATACAAACCAATCAATCCAGAGCCCACACACCAACCACTTCCTTTATTGAGCTCTCACTGGACCACAGTCCAACCGTCCTACTAATTACCCCAGGGCCTGTATCAGACAGTCAGAGACAGTGTTATGTCCCAGAGCCTACAATAAAAGTTCTTGCCCAAGTTTCCTCTTTCTTCTCCTCCGGATGGACCTCAGTGCTTCCTGGTCTCCACTCCCTACCCGCCGCCCACCCTGGTACAGGGCAATCCCTCTTGTTGGGTACTGTGAGTAACAAACTATGTTTTCAGTGGAAGTGTTTCCGGATCTGCTGTCCTTACTATACCTTAAATTTTCTATTAATATGCTATATTTTAAAACAGCCATGTAGTAGCTTTTTCCTCTAGACTCTCAGACATTTTTTGACATGTCTCTGTACTTTCTGCCTTGTTGGCATTTGTCTAACACATTGTAGTGAAAAGTAGAGTATGTGAACTCCATTTTGGGGGAAAACTCACACTTTTAATTGAAATTGTTATTAGTTGTAGGTTTACACAAAGTTGTGAAGAATGATACAGTGAGATCCCAGAAATCATAATCCAGTTTTCTCTAGTGGTACCATTGTGCAAAACTGTAATACAGTATTGACATTGATGCAGCACTCTGATATTATTTTCATTTTGTAAACACATATTTTGTGATCCTTGTCCTAGATAAAAGCAGATATCTCAATATGGATAACATGGCACTTCCTGTGAAAACAGCCACTCCCTTCACAAATATACTTACCAACATTTTTGCAGAAGATGAGAAATATTTGTGTTTAGCATTTGTATGTTTAATGTCTTGGCCAAAATGCACTTCTGTAATTACGGCTGAATCACAGTTGTTACTATAATATCATTGACTATTGGGATTAAATGATCAATATGTGAATTGAACTACAATATAGAAGGGCTTAAATTTTCAAAACTGAATTCAGACATGGTTTAAATTTGTAAATTGACATTGGGGACCAATTCCAATTTTAGATATTTGTTCCCACCATCTCAATTCTTTAATTTTCAGTAAAGTGTTTTGAGATCTTAATTGAATGTCTGATTGAATCTAAACTTACTGCTGCCATAGAATTACTATTCCATGTTGCCTGTAATTCCAGGAGGAGAAGAAGACTGATACTTAGTGAAAATATAGAAGAAAACTCCATTTAGTGCTTTTACCCAAACTATACTCAGACTTCAATGCTAGAAACAAATTCCCCCTTCCTTAGAGACTTTGGGTTTTCAGTATTGTACCCTAAAACTTTGCTGCTTCTTTTCCTTTTGGGTGACTCACTCACAGTATAGTTGGCATATCTGGTCTCACAGATTTAGGAAAATGGAAATTATCCCCATTTTAAATTGTTCTCCTTTTGGCTTAACGTAAGATATAACAATGTATGTAAAAAATGTAAATCTACAAGCTGAAATTTCCTCATGATATCAATTTTTAAAGATTATTTGTTGAAATGAGTTTTTCTTTGGTTTATATGAAACTAGCACAGGACTATCAACACTAGCAGTACTTTCCTTCCAAAAGCTGTGATAATTGCCTTTTTTTCTACACTGAATGACAAATGAAAATCTATATATATTTTTTTCCGTATGGCTTTCTGAGCATCTGCTTTCAAATGTACTGAAGATATAAATTGAATATATGTAATTTTGGTGAGCCGTATGCATTTTGGTAGTCTGATGTACTTATCGTTCTACTCAAAAGCTAGATCAAGGTTTTCTTTTTTTTAGTACTACTTTTGAACAGAATTGGTTATTAGCATTGTTTGATGTAAAGAAAGCAGTATCTTTGGGAAAAACAAGACAAGTAGCTAACATTATTTATCCTTCAAAGTAAATAAATACCTTGGGAAATATTCTCTTTCTGGAAAGGTTTAAAATCAGAAAGTGCCATGTTTTACAGAGTGAAGGAAGTCAGAAAGAGAAAAACAAATACCGTATGCTAACACATATATATGGAATCTAAAAAAAAAAAAAAGGTTCTGAAAAACCTAGGGCCAGGACAGGAATAAAGACACAGATGTAGAGAATGGACTTGAGGACACGGGGAGGGGGAAGGGTAAACTGGGATGAAGTGAGAGAGTGGCATGGACATATATACACTACCAAATGTAAAATAGATAGCTAGTGGGAAGCAGCCACATAGCACAGGGAGATCAGCTCAGTGCTTTGTGACCACCTAGAGGGGTGGGATAGGGAGGGTGGGAGGGAGATGTAAGAGGGAGGAGATATGGGGATATATGTTTATGTATAGCTGACTCACTTTGTTATACAGCAGAAACTAACACACCATTGTAAAGCAATTATACTCCAATAAAGATGTTAAAAAATAAATAAAATAAATTTAAAAAATACTAATCACAAAATAGTCAATACTCAAAGAAAAATGTAAAAATGCAGAGAAATAGGAAAAAGAAAAAGCACTTCTTAGTTGCATCATCCAAATATAACTGTTTTCAGAAGAGTAAAAAAAAAAAAAAAAAAAAGAAAGTGCCATGCTTTAGGTGGTTACTTCCTCTGAATTCAACCTACTATACTATTTCAGTCCCCTAGTTTTGTTTTGTGTTTTAGCCTCTTTGGGGAGTTGATAGAAACAACATCTGTAGAAGCTACACATCCAAAGCCACACCTTGTAACATGCCTCATGGAAATTACCCCTGACCCGACAACACCCTGGTACAAATCTGACTAGTGTATGTTTAATTTAGTGCCTCCTGTCAATTCAAGTGAAATGTTTTCTTAGACACATTAAGTTTGTGCAGAGGTTTTATATTACATCCATGTTGCAACTTTTCACAGTTTAGATCTTATTTATATACTATCTTTATGCTGATAAAATTATTTTTCTATTAGGTGCTTAGAGTACTAAATATGTTCATTCATTTTCATTTAAATTAAAAGAAATATACATTATATATATTGCAATATAGTAGATATATGTATATAAATCTACTACCTACTCAGAAATTTCCTAGCTGCTACACTAGACTTCTGTGTGCTGAGCATATCTTTTGAAGTTAGTGAGCTCCTCCATATTAGTAGTTAGCTGAATTTTTTTCATGGTTAGAATATTTTGTGTAACGCTGAAAATGCCATTAAGCCACTTAGTGTTTTAAATGGAGTCATCTTAATGGATGCCTTTCAGAATATTAAAATAATTTCCCTGTTTTTGTAAAATCTTGGGTTGCGGGAGCACAATTGAATTGAGTTGTTCAAGTCATTTTAAAAGTCACTGAATGTGGATCATTTTGGCAGACAGGACAGTTTGAAATTGAACTGAAAATAAATCCCTGTTACTTGAAAACAAGATGTTTGGTAAGTATGAGAGAACTCCTTTGTCCTAGATAAAAAGAAAGCTATATCCACCATTGAAAGTATGCTCTTCATTTAGTTCCTTTCCAAAAGGGCTAAATGGATTTAAATAGCCCAAAGTATTGCATACTTTTGGAGAAGACTGCAGAGATCATGCTGATCTAATTAGCAAAATTGCATGCTTTTTTTTTTTTTTTTTTTTTAAAGATTTATTTATTGATTGATTGATTGCTATGTTGGGTCTTCGTTTCTGTGCTAGGGCTTTCTGTATTTGCGGCAAGCAGGGGCCACTCTTCATCACTGTGTGCAGGCCTCTCACTATTGTGGCCTCTCTTTTTGCAGAGCACAGGCTCCAGACGCGCAGGCTCAGTAGTTGTGGCTCACGGGCTTAAGTTGCTCCGCGGCATGTGGGATCTTCCCAGACCAGGACGCGAACCCGTGTCCCCTACATTAGCAGGCAGATTCTCAACCACTGCGCCACCAGGGAAGCCCTGCATGCTTTTTATATGCCATTTTCCTTTTTATTAGCCAATTGGAAGTAATATATTATCAAAGGAAAACTCACTTTTCTTTTTTATGTAGTACTCTTCTCCTATGTTCACTAGCTCCGCTGCCACAGTTCTATAATAAGCTTTTTTAATAAGGACGAGTCCCTTAATTCTCCGCTCCAGTTCACTTTCCTGGATAAAGGAGATAGCACCCCACCCTACTATTTAGTAAATTACTACTCTAAGAAACTGAATGCCACCCTAGAGCATTAAATCTCAAAGACTTAATGCACTTTCAAAGAACTAACAAAGAGTTATCTGCACACTGGAACCTTCAGGCAAGCTGAGAAAAAGATAACTGATGAAAATGTTCATAAAGCACTTATATTGTAAAGTATTAGGATACTTTTATGCAACGTTAAGTGATAACACACTCAGAGTGTTTTGCGTAATTTTACTTAAACATAAAACTTTGAAACAGTTATCTAAGACTGTTTCATTTTGACCCCTCGTTTTGGGACTCTGCTTAGCACTACTGGTGAACCATCTGTGTAATGAGCACTCTAGATCAACTGTGAGTCACGCCGATCAGATTCAACTGCTCCCTGGCACCTTTGCTTTTTTCTTTTGTCTCTAAATAAGTCCATTTCAAAATTTTCATATAGACTGTGCTAAAACTCCTTTTACTCTCTTCCCAAATCACACTTAACAGAAAATGAGCTCACTACCTGCACTACTGAGCTTAGAGGCATCTTTCAATTATCACACATCCTTTCTTACTTTCTTCATCTCTTTAAAAAAAGGTGTCCTGCCTTCTTTTGAAGAGTAATTTGTTTTCTTCTTGGCAGTGTCCCCTCTGGTCTTTACTGGATCCTCGCTGTATCCAATATCCACTTAAAACAATTTTGACATTCGTTGCAATACCTCTCTTATGGATTTTTATCTTCCGTGTAAAATATTCTCACCAAACTATTACTGAAAAACACTTCTTCATTCTGTCCTCTTCACTGCACTGTGTCAGAGTTACTGCCTTCATTATGTCTCCAGTAAACAGACAAATAACCATAATTAACATGGAAGTTTCAGGTTATGGCGCACACGTGCAATCTTAATAGTGACTTAGCCTAATCCATAAATGTCATTCTTCTCATTTAGATGACATAAAGCTAGGGTAATTTCCCATTGCTGAATCTTATTAGCCAGGTGTTGTTGAATAGATAAACGAATGAATAAGAAATAAACAGGTCGTGGTTTCATGAGATTTGGTCTTGTGTCTTGACCACACCAAGGGAGAAAGTTTTAGCAGGTATTCCAAACCGGAGGAAGCTAGATGCAAGGAGTTATTTTTGTTTATTACATTTTGGTAAGCAACTTGTTCATAAAGAGCAGAGAAATTGGGTGGATTTATTTCTCTATCATTGCAGAAATTTCCAGGTATCACTATAGAGGTCCCCTAAGAGAGCTTACCTTGTTATAGGGTGCCACTCACAGAAGTGTGTATATACTTGGGATCCTATATCTAGGAGGCTATATTTCAAGTCAGCTTCAACTTAAATATTATTTTTAGACCAACTTTGCCTCACATGCAAAGTCAGCCTCTGAAATTCTGTCCTTTACTTCTGCTTAGTTTGGACTTGTAGAGCTATAAGTGCAGGAAGGGGAACTTTAAGACTCACTCATTTCGGTAGGTTGATTGCAAAAATGTCCCCAACTCTTCAACTCTTCCTCTATCTAAACCATTTCCAATGTGACTGCAGATTTTTCCATCAAGAGGTAGACTCTATCACTTCAGCCAATGAATTGGGCTGATTTGTTGACTTCTTTGACCAATACAGTCTGGTAGAAGTGACGACGTGCTAGGTTTGGCATACCCTTAAGAGCCCTTGCACTTCTTTACTTGTTCTCTTAAAATCATGCCATTATCATGTGAAAATCCCAGGTGGCCAGGGCCATCCGAGAAAAACCTATAGGCTGTGGATTTGGTGAATGACTTCCCCTCAATGAATATTTCTAAAGCTTAATTTTATTATCTCTGAAATTGTTGTGAAAATCTTAATGGACTTTGGTGATTAAAAAATTTAAAAACATAAGCACTAGCCACCTAGTGGGCATTCAGCAATAATTTATGTTATGCGATGTTGCATTTTCCATTCCTCTCTGAACATTTCATGTTCCAGTCCATTAATCAGTTCTGCTAAACTCAGCAAAACACGTATTAAATGCCATTGGCTGCTTCTGGGCTGAGTTCTGAGATTCCAAATATAAATTATACACAAAGCTTGTGCTCAAGAATCTTACAACCTTTAACGCAAACTATTAATTAGGTCACTGTACTGGCTACTTCACCAGGAGTATCTCGGTTTCCTTCTATTGCCAACCCTCCACTCTCTTTTCCTGTATTGTCACAACACTATATTATCAAAAGACGAGACTGACCCAATCAATCCTCTATTAATAACAATAAAATAACAAAGAAGACAGTACTGATCTCTTGGACTTCCCTGGTGGCACAGTGGTTAAGAATCCACCTGACAGTGCAGGGAACACGGGTTCAAGCCCTGGTCCGGGAGGATCCCACATGCCGCAGAGCAACTAAGCCCATGCACCACAACTACTGAGCCTGCGCTCTAGAGCCCGCGAGCCACAACTACTGAGCCTGCGTGCCACAACTACTGAAGCCCGCGCGCCTAGAGCCCGTGCTCTGCAACAAGAGAAGCCACCATGATGAGAAGCCCGCTCGCCGCAACTAGAGAAAGCCCGCGTGCAGCAACGAAGACCCAACGCAGCCAAAAATAAATAAATAAATAAATAAGTTTTAAAAAAATACTGATCTCTTATTTGTTTCATGTTTCTAAAGATTAGTTTCCAAATTTCTCCCAACAGACATGGTCTTTCACAGTCTTCTAAACTATCCTCTCTTCTCTAAATCTTGGTTCCTCATCAGTAAAAGACATAAAATCTTTATACATTTCATAATTAAATGTGATCAAGCTTTGAAATCACTTAGAATGTCTTTTGTAAGTGTTCACTAAAATGTAGGTATTTTTATTTCTATTCTAATTCTATTTGTATTATTTATCTCACCACCACTGCTATTAGTACTACTTCAGCTGACATTATTATTTGTTAATAAGGTCTTCTTTCCTCTGTAAAATTGAACTCGCCATAATCTTAACAAGTTATGCTCTTTAACGCTATCTTAAAATTTTTCACATCCTCCGAAAATGCTTTCCAACCCTTTTTCTACCTTGTGCTTTCTATTTGTTCATCTTCAAGAATCAGTTCAAATATTACTTCCTTGGTGAAATGTTACTGCATTCCTTGAGGTAGAGCTAGATATTTTTTTTATCTTTTATGACCCCACGGCTGTTACACTCTTGTCTCTAAACATCATTTACCAGGCTATACTGAAATTTGCTTATTTTCATATATTTGTTTGTATATATTTTAAGGACATGTACTTTTTCTCAATAATTGTATTTCCCTCTGGTCTAGGACATAATATTTATTCAACAAATACTGTGATAATTAATTAACATTGCACATTTGAGGATTATTCTAAAAAAGCACCAATGTTCTTCTATTAGTATTTTGATTAGGTTTTCTTTTTTTTTTTCCCCCTAATTGTACATAGCAATTTCACATATATCTCATTCCTGGGTCTCCTCTATTTTAAGGAGGCACATACTCATAAAATAAATCCAAAATTATAAAGTATCTCTGCTTTCTAATAGTTCAAACAAAGAACACATTCCATTAGAAATAATTCCTATTTATGTTTTAAGACTTTAAAGTGGCACATTCAATTTATTTCCTTAAAATATTTTTTTGTGTTAATAGGCAAGTATTCATTTATTACTATGACTTTAAAACTTCCAGATTTTTAATGTAAAGGATAAACAAATATGATTAATGTATGTGACACATTCTCTGGATATAAATATCTAGTTTAGTTTTTATTTTTTAATATTTATTCATTTATTTTTGGCTGCGTTGGGTCTTAGTCGCGGTACGTGGGATTTTTTGCTGTGGCGCATGGGCTTAGTTGACCTGCAGCATGTGGGATCTTGGTTCCCCAAACAGGAATCAAACCCGCGTCCCCTGCATTGGAAGGATTCTTAACCACTGGACCGCCAGGTAAGTCCCTGGTTTGGTTTTTTAGTAAGCATAGACCAAGATGGCCTTAATGTTCCCCTCAGCTTGACTAAACTTTAGACTAGCTTCTCCTTGATTGTAGGCCACTGACCTCCCTCTTCTGATAGCACTTACTTCTAAAAAAACTTGCAATTATAAATTCTTTCTTTGCCCCTTTGAGATTTAAATATTCCTCCAGCCTCTTGCCAGGATTATAACCCAGGAATGAATGTCTCATGGATCTGGGGGCCATCTTTTTGAAATACAATCATCAAGAAAGATAGGGCTGCTATCTCCCACTATCTATGGGAGGATAGAAAATTAATTTCAATAAAAGCAAATTAACAAACACAGATGACCCAATCACATTGACCAACCTCCCCTAGTACTTTTCCACTAGCTCTGCCCAGTGGTTACAAACTTTCCCACCTTTTGTTTCAGTGGAGTTGGCTTTTATCTCTCTCCCCTATTATAATAGTTTTGACTACTGTTGCAGTAGTCTTGAATCGTCATCCTTACCTGTTTAACCTGTCTGGTGCAATTTTACTTTGATAGCATTTTTCACGCATTATAAAAAGGAAATTTTAGACTTCTGTTTCACAGTGTGGTTGTACTAGTTTCCTGTTGTTGCTGTAACAAATTACCACAAACTTATTGGCTTTAAACAACACAAATTTATTCTCTTATAGTTCTGAAGGTCAGAAGTCTGAAATCAGTTTGAATGAACTAAAGTCAAGGTGTTGGCAGGGATGGTTCCTTCTAGAGGATCTGTGAAGAATACCTTCTTCATTCCCTTTTCCAGCTTTTAGCACTGCTTTCCCTACATTTCTTGGCTCTGGCCCCTTCCATTTGTAAACACAGCAGCATACTATCTGCAAATCTCATTCAGCTTCCATCATTGCATTGCCTCTCCTCTCTGATCTCCTTCCTGGATCCACCTGAAAAATCCAGCATAATCTCCCCATCTCAAGAGCATTAACTCAGTCACACCTGCAACACCTGTTTTTTGAGTATTTCTGGGAAAACTCGTTATATAAGTAAGAGCCAGTAATATTACAAATTCAGACTTTGTGTATTGCTCGAACACTTGCACCTGTACCTAGAAGACAAATGCACAGGTGCAAGTGTCTTTTGTGTTACCTAGGATTTTGTAATTTAGAAAATAAGCGTCTATGCTGTGTATCACCTGGGCTTGTGAAGGTTTTAGGATAAGATTACTTTCTTTTTACATGACATTGTTTGGAAATATCGATAAGAAGGGTGTTGAAATTGCAGATTACAGTTATATTTTTAACTGTTCCATCTTAATACTTACTGAGTACCTGAATGCTATTGTAATGGAGGTTGGAGTTGATAGAGCTCAGCATTTAAATTATAACCAATTTTACAACTTTTTGTTTAATTTTATACATGCCAAAGTAAAAGAAATTTTTCTAAATGAAAAGGGATTTTTGTTAAACAGTGCTTTATAATGTAAGTGCAGTAATGTGAGTCCTCTACTAAAACACTGCAGGGGCACCCCATGAAACTCAGAATAAAAGGCAAAGTTCTAAAACTACCCTACAAGGGACTTCCCTGGTGGTCCAGTGGTTAAGACTCTGTGCTTCCGCTGCAGGGGGCGCAGGTTCTATCCCTGGTTGGGGAAATAAGATCCCACATGCCTCATGGCGTGGCAATCAATCAATCAATAAAAAAATTTAAAAATTAAAAAATAATTAAAAAATAAAAAATAAATATAAATAAATAAATAAGTAATAAAATAAAAATATGCTACAAGGACCTGTGTGACCTGTGCACTAACTATTCCAAGCCCACACCACTCTTGTTCTTCCCACATGCCAGGCATGTTCCTGCCTTGGGATATTTGTTCTTGCTCTCTCTACCAGAAGTCTTTCCCCAGATAGCCTCATGGCTCACTGATTCTCCCCTATTAAGTCCTTGTCAAAAATCACTTTCTTAATGAAGTCTTCCCTGATTGGACTGCATTATTTAAAATTCCACCTCACTCCCATGTTATTTACTTATTAATGTATTTACATATTTACTTACGTACATCTTTATTTGTTTACTTAAATGAAGTAAACTGTTCACAGTTCATCTTGTGAAATGCACAAATCTTAAATATTTCCCAGTGAAGATACAGAATATTTCCATCACCTGGAAATATCCTTGTTCCTCCTACCAATCAGTTACACCTCCTTCCTGCCACTGTTCTCATTTCAACCACCGTAAATTAATTTTCCCTTTTCTTGAGCTTCATGAAATAGGACCTACAGAACGTACTCTTCTGTGTCCGTTTGTTGTTGTTGTTGTTCAACATAATATTTTTGAAATATTCACCCACGTAGTCTCATGTATCTGTAGTTAGTTCCTATTTATTGCTGAGAAGTATTGCATTGCATAATACTTCTACACAGTTTATCTGTTCTTATTGTTGATTGGGTTATGGGTTATCTCCAGTTTGATGAAGTTATAGATTGTTTCCAGTTTGGGACTATTTTTAATAAAGCTGTGAAAAACACTTTTGTGTAGTCTTTTTGTAGAAATTGTTTTTGTTTCTCTTGTGTAAATACCTGTAGTAGTCACAATTCTCCAGAGAAACAAAACCAACAAGATGTGTATTTATAGAGAGAGAGGTTTGTTTTAAGGAATTGGCTCACATGATTACGGAGGCTTGGCACACTCAAAGTCTGATGCTGTAGGCCAGGAGGCCAGAGACTCAGGGAGGAGTTGCAGTTCAAATTCAAAATCAGTTTGCTGGTAGAATTCCTTCCTGCTCAGGAGAGGTCAGTCTTTGTTCTATTAAGGCCTTCAACTGATTGAATGAGGCCCACTCACATCATAAAGGACAATATGCTTTATCAAAGTCCTCCACTTTAAATGTTATTCTCATCCCAAAACAAAACAAAAACAAACAAACACCTTCACAGAAATATCCCAAATAATATTTGACTAAATATCTGGGCACCATGGCCCAGCCAAATTGATACATAAAATTATCCATCACAAGTAGTTTTATTTCTTTCTTTCCAATCTTTATACTTTTCATTTTATTTTTTGTTACCTAGTTGCATAGATAGGGCCATCAACCTAATATTGAATGAAAGAAGTGAGATCAGATATCCATGCTCCATTCTCTATTGTAGAAGGAAAATAATATTTTTCCATTACATATTACATTAGCAGTATGCTTTTCACAGATACCCTTTATTATATCACAGATGTAATCCTAATTTGCTGAGACTTTTAAAAAAATAATCAGTGGATATTAAATTTTGCTAAATGCTTTTTTTCCCACTGAGATGATTATATAATTTTTCTTCTTTATCCTGTTAATGTAGTGAATTGCGCTGACTGATTCCAAATGTTAAAACAACTTTGCATTCCTGCACTAGACCTCAGTTGGACACCATGTATTATCTTTTTTTGTACATTGCTGAATTTAATTTGTCGATGTTTTGTTTTGGCATTTATGTTGATTAACGACATTGCTCTGCAATTTTGTTTTTGTTTTTTGTAATAATTTTGAGTTAGATAATGTTCCCCCTCCTGTATTTTTTCAGGAATGAGCCCTTTGTGATCCGATGTACCCCTCAGAATCCTCCTTTCTTTGTTAAGGAACTGAGCCAATGTAAGAAAATTGGATCTTCTCCCTAAGAATATGAAATTGGGCCTCAGAGAATAAAGAATATCGTCAGGCTTCTCAATAAGTGCTGAGAACATAAAGAATCTATATTTGTACCACTGGGGAACCCACCAATCAGAAATGCAGATAGAATTAGAAACAAATGACTCTGAAACAGAGAGAGAGAGGGAGATGGAGAAGTTGGATACTTTCTAGTTTCAAGGATAGGGTCCTCCTGAAGAACTGTACTTTTTCTCCTTGGATTTCATAAAATTCCCCTAAAGCTTATCATAAACTTTCTTTTTTAGGAGGTTAGGGGTGGGAGAACACTACCCAAATGACCTTTGGTTGCCATTTATATATTTCTTTTCATGTCTTTTTAAAAATTGGGTTTGAATTTGGAAAATGTAATTTGAAGAGTTTGAAGAAAATACGAGGGAAGAGGAGAGGCTGGAACTAGAAATAGTGAGACTGACAAGCATTCTGGCTGCTTACGGTAATTTATTAATATTCCATTTCTTTAATCAAATAGCTCACTGATTTGATATTATTAGGAAAGCATGGTGAAATTTTATTCACATCACTATATTATGTGCAGAGTATGCTTTTTTATATGATACATATAAATTCAATATGTAACCTTTGTGTTTCATAAGTATATTTTTGTCCCTAATGGAATCTTATAACAAAATTCTTTAAGGAGCTGTGAGACTTCTGGGTACTCAAACAGCTTAGGTTTAAATTAACTTAGGAATTGATTTCCACCTCAAGCAGTGTTTTACTAAATGCAAAAGTATAGATTGGACCACTTCTTCAAGAAAGAATCTTCAAATTGATAGGTCTAAATTTTACCCTTGAACACTGTTTCAACTTACACTGTTTATACATGAAAAACTCTGCCACACCTAATTCAGTGACAAATGCAATTACATAGAAATTCTAAGGGAATTTCTTCACCAGCTAACAGGCAAATAGTGAAAACAGCCTCTTACTCTGGTGGCTGCTTACCACCCTCATCATCTGGAATGGGTGAGGATTTGGTAAAAGAAGAAAGATTTTCTTTTTTATATCCCAGGAGAGAACCCCGAGAAAAGAATTTGAAAAAAACAGAATTGGGGGTATTTATGTGTTTGAATCATGGTGGGTCTGTTCACTGTTCACTTTGATTTCATGAATAAATGACATCTCAGTTTAGCATTGTTTCAGCAGAAAACTTATTCTAAGTCAACTTCCTTTATTTTTCTGTACACTCTTTGTACACAATTTTATATTCTCCTATGGCATTAATAGCCTCTGTCATCATAAGGACTATTGGACTGTTTAGTTTTGGATAAAAAATATATATGTATACATACATATATATATAGAGAGAGAGAGAGAAAGATTTTCTTTTGAACTTTCTTTGGAAACTAGTACTTTTTATATAATATTTTCAAAAATTCCACATATTGGTATAAAAATACATAGAATATAATTTTCAGTCTTCTTTCTAGAATTTACTTTTTAGAAAAAATGAATGGGTAAAATGGTTGCCAGTGGATGTTCCCTAAGGGAATAATTATTTAATCCATTTTCACTGTTGAATTTACATGTATACTGAATATTATTTTTAAAAATCTTTTGGCTTTTCCTTAAAATTCTTTCTACTCCATATTTGAGCCCTTTTCTTGGAAGAGGGGCTGGTTACTGGGAGTTTGGATTGAAGGGCAATGGGACTTGGGGATTCTAATTCCTCTTCTCATCAAGTACAAGCAAAATATCCACTCTCTTATTTTCTTTTTTTCAGAATGGAAATGGGAGATAAGGGGTTGCATGTACCTTTTATTGGAGTGTCAAACACCACACCTACTAGAGAAAAGGCTCCATCCTCTTGCCAATTTATCAGAATGCCAGCTAGGCTGAGATTGGGAATGTTTCTGGCTATGGTGTCTCTGGGAAGCCTAGACACAGATGAGACACAGCTTATGTAGGGACCTTTGGTAATAGGGAAGCACAGCAGAACATTTCCAGAGGGTTGAAATTGCAGGAAGACATATGACTGGTCCCTATTTGAACTCTGGTCCATTTCCCACCAAGAAGGAATTAAGACTCTGCCTAGGTTTCTATTTCATCCTCCACCATGAGATGAAAAATGTGAGCGCTCTAAGAAGTCAGAAAACAAAGATATCATATATCGAAAATTTTAATTCTTTCATCAGATAATTGTATCCTTAACGCAAGTCCCAGGGAAATTTAACATTTAAAAAATATAGATTTCAGTTCTTCACAGACCACACAAATCTTCCATACGAGTTTGTTCTTTTGGTGTGGGGGGGTAACTTTTATTTTGAACTAATTTTAAGCTTGTAGAAAAGCTGCAAACATTACACAGAAAATTTTCATTTACTGAGCATTCAGCATCCACTAACGTTAACATCTTACATAACATAATATTGTCAAACTTGGAAATTAACATTCTTTATTCAAATTTTACCAGCGTTTCCACTACTGTCTTTTTTCTGTTCCAGGAGCCTAAGATATTGTGTTGCATTTAAGGGTTTTTTTGGTAATTATTAATAAAGTTTAGTTTTTACAGCAGTTGTAGGTTCACAGCAAAATTGTGTTGAGAGTACAGAGAGTTCCCATATATTCCATCCCCACGCATGCACAACCTCCCCCATTATCAATATCCCACATCAGAGTGTACATTTGTTACAACCTATGCACCTACATTGACACATCATTATCATCCAACGTCCATAGTTTACATTAGGTCTCACTCTTGGTGTTCTACATTCTATGAATTTGGACAAATGTATAGTGACATGTATTGTACAGCATAGTTTCATTGCCCTAAAAAATCCTCTATGCTCTGCGCATTCATCCCTCTTTCCCCCTTAACTGCTGGCAACCACTAATCTTTTTGCTATCTTCATAGCTTTTTTTCCATATCATATTCTTGGAATCATAAATTCTGTAACATTTTCAGATTGGCTTCTTTCACTCAATAATATGCATTTATGTTTCTTCCATGTCTTTTCATAGTTTGATAGCTCATCTCTTTTTAGTGATGAACAACATTCCATTGTCTGGATATACCACAGTTTATTAATCCATTCACCTACTGTAGGATATCTTGGGTACGTTCATGTTTTGGCAATTACGAATACAGTGGCTATGAACATTCACAGCAGGTTTTTGTGTGGACACGAGTTTTCAGTTCATTTACATAAATACCAAGGTGTGTGATTGCTGGATTATATGACACAAGTGTGTTCAGTTTTGTAAGAAATTGCCACACTGTCTTCCAACGTGGCTGTACTATTTTGCATTCCCACCATCAGTGAATGAGGGTTCCTGTTGCTCCACATCCTTACCAGCATTTGGTGGTGTAGGTGTTACAGATTTTGGCTGTTGTAACAGGTGTGTAGTATTGCATTTAGTTTTTATTTCTCCTTAGTGTCCTCCAATTTTTAATAGTTGCTCAATCTTTCGTTTTTTTAATGATCTTAAAACCTTTGGAGAATTATTTTGTAGAATGTCCCTCAATTTGAATTTGTCTGATGTTTTCTCATGATTGGAATGAGATGAATTTATGCTGTTTTGACCAGAAGATCACAGAAAAACATTTGCATCCCTTTCAGTGCATTTATCAAAGAGTACGTGAGGTCAATATGATGGTCTTATTACTTGGAATATTAAACTTGATAAATTGGTTATGTTGGCGTCTGCTGAGTTTCTCAACTAAAAATTACTAAATTAATCTTTGTAGTAAAGAAATATATTTTAGGAGAAATACTTTGAGGCTATTCAAGCCATGTTTCTCTTCAAACTCCTACCTAGATTTAGCATATCTATGTAGATGTATGAGTTAAACCGCAATATTATCAGTATTTATTTTGTTGATCAAATTGTTCAAGCTTTGGCCCATTATGAACTTCTTCAGGTTGACTCCTATGTTCTTTAAATAAACCCCTAACATTTTCTTTTAACCGCACAATTATTTTTTGGCAGAATGATTTGTGCTGGCTCTTCTTATTTCAGTCTTTCACATTTCCTTATTGGTAATAGTGTGGAAGACAGATTGTCTGAGGAATGACAAGTATGTTTTTGTCCTGAGGAATTGTATGAATCAGAGGGGGCTTTTATTTTTACCTTACTCCTTTCATTTTTTTTCCTGGGGGAGGTGTGAGTGTAGAAAAGATTGAGAATTAGGAATTCATTTGTGGACATTGGTAATCCTTAATTTTAACTGACTGTTGAACAGTCAAAGTTGTTAAGCAGGAAGTACATTATTAATCAAATTCTCAGGAGATGTTAGGGCTGTAGATAAACCTTAGAATTATAAGCATATAAATGGTTCTAATTGTAGGACCAGATGACATCACTTAGGGAGGGAGTATTGATAGGAGAAAAGCATTGTGGATTAGGCACAAGGCAATCCAATGTTTAGGAACCAGGGAGAGTAAGAGAAGGAGACAGCAAAGGATGCTGAGAAGGAGTTACACATGAAATGGGATTAAAATGAAGGATGCTTGATGTACCAGAGGCAAAGGAAGAAAGGATCTCAACAGAGAATGATTAGTTTATTTTGTCATATGCAGTTGAAATGCCCAGTAAAATGAAGGTCAAGAAGAGAGTACTGGATTTAGCAAGGTGGTGTTCATATAACCAGGATAATATACTGCAGAGCTGATTTCAACTTATTTTTCCCTCTTTATGGTATCATGCTGATGGCCTGCTTCTTGAAAAGATACATAATTATATTTTTACTTTTAGCCCATTTTCTAGTGGGCTCAGGGATGTGCTGATAAGAAAACCACACCCTTACCTCCTGGATCTACTTTTGACAAATGTGTTTCCTGAAACCTTGCAAAGTGTTAAGTCTGCTCTTGAACATCTCCATAAACCAGATCCAATTTCCCTGCACTGGATAGCCTTTTTTCATAGATTTTGCTTTATGCTTGTTTCAATTTCCCAGTTTCATTGAAGATTCACCTTCTTTTTTTTCTTTTTTTTTTTTTTTAAAGTAGGTTTCAAAGAAAAGACAGTGGCAGAGACAGCTTTTGTTTTGTTTATTGTGTCTCCACCCATATGTTAGACAAGTTACATTAAAACAAAGCTCTGTATTGTTTGTTTTGTTCCTGATGATAACACATTCCCTGAAACAGGACCTGGAACTTAGAAGTAGAAGGCCAATAAATATTTTTTTAAATGAATTAAAGAATACTTTACTGAAAGTTCAGTTAATTTTAAACCATTTAAAAATTCCATTATCTCTAGTTACTTTAAAAAGAAAAAAGAAAACTGATATTCTTTCAAATATATGGAGTTAATTTTATTGTTTTAATTTTTAAATTCTGTTTGCTCTATAAAATAGTTTTCTCGGTGTTGGTTTCTGTTTTGATTTGGTACATTTCTTTCAATGAATTTTTTTTCCTAGATGTTTGGTGATTCAAGGCTGTCTGCGAATCTTTACGTTTAAGTTGTCCTAATCATCCATCTACCTTTTGTTTTTGTATTCTATTGGGGATTATGGGATAGATGAAGATATGCTATTTGGATGGATTTTTCTGGTTGCTTTCCTCCTAGAATGTGTGTGGCCTTCTATAACTCTTCCTTATCTCTTCAATTACAGAGCCAGTATTCGATTATTTAATCTAAAGGCAAATACCTCTGCTTCCGGTTACTCAGACTAAATGAGGAATGTGGTGGTAGTCAACACTCTTCATTGCTCTGATTTGTTGATGAATTAATCAGCTTAATGAACACTCTTAGGCCTTTTAATCTGAGCTTGGAGTTTCACTGAACTCCTCTTAATTTTTTATTCCGTTCAAGTAGAATTTCTATGCTCATTGTGTTTTATCTGTCTTCCAGAGTGTTAAGATGCATTTTCTCATAGGTGCTAATAACAAGTAGAAATAATGTTTCACACCTAGTGACAGATATTGGAAACAACAGTGGTTGAAACAAGGTAGAAGTTGGAAATCTCTCACAAAGTCCAGTGTCTAGGAGTTCAGAATACATGTGGGACTTTCACAGTGTTACCAGTCTCAGGCTCCTCCTATCTTTCTGGTCCACTCTGCTTCACTGCACTTCTCAAGGTCCAGTGGTACAATGGAACTCCAACCATCATGCCTAGATTGCAGGCGGGAAATGGGGAGGGCAGGAAAAGCGCTTGCAAATTGTCTATTCCTCTCTTAAGTCTCACCTTATAACTTCCCTTATGATTCATTGACTACAATTAGCTGTAAGAGGTTATAACCTACTCTTAAAAATTCAATAACCTATGGGCATTTTTTCTATTCTATTGTGATATCTCGACTATGCATTTCAATTTAGTCATCACCTGTGATTCATTGTAAAGCATTCCCTATTCTGAAACATACCCCTGCCCTGAGTAAACATGCTTGGACCTTATCAATTACATAGGCTTGTGCTCATATTCTGTTTCTTGAAGTGGATTTCAGGACTCAAAGAGCAATTATACATATAACTTTTACAGATAAGAACCCTGTAAACATAGTCCACCCCATTCTATGTGACATGAAATTAATCCCTAATGTATTGGGGCCTAATTAATGATATGTACAGCATGAAAGGAAAGTGAAATTCAAATATTCAGGTCCTAGGAATGTGGACCTGATATCACAACAGGTAAAATGGTAATTTTATGATAGTATTGGAGAATATAATAGGCAAACAAAGAGGATAATATCTGACAACATGAAGCACAGTCTTATGATATCCCAAATTTACTTAGTGACAAACGTGGAATTCAAAATGGATATTTTTATAATGTAGCCTAGGGGATGATAAAAGAAACAAAAGAAAATTGCACATAGGGCCGTATCATGTTCATCCTCTGCCTGATATTTTTTAATATACCACATGATGTGACAGGTCAGAGGATTTGTTAGTAACACGTTTTATTTCTAAGAGCTTTATAATATATTTTATTATTTTTTAATTTAATTTTTATTTTATATTAGAGTATAGTTGATTTACAATGTTGTGTTAGTTTCAGGTGTGTAGCAAAGTGATTTAGTTATATATATACATATATCCATTCTTTTTCAGATTCTTTTTCCATATAGATTATTACAGAATATTGAGTTCCCTGTTCTATACAGTAGGTCCTTGTTGATTACCTATGTTATATATAGTAATGTGTATATGTTAATCCCAAACTCCTAATTTATCCCTCCCCACACCTTTCCCCTTTGGTATCCATAAGTTTGTTTTCAAAGTCTGTGAGTCTGTTTCCATTTTGTAAATAAGTTCATTTGTGTCATTTTTTTAGATTCCACATATAAGTGATATCATATGAGCTTTGTCTTTCTCTGTCTGATTTACTTCACTTAGTATGATAATCTCTAGGTCCATCCATGTTGCTGCAAATGGCATTATTACATTCTTTTTTATGGCTGAGTAATATTCCATTGTATATATGTACCACACCTTCTTTATCCATTCCTCTCTTGATGGAAATTTAGGTTGCTTCCATGTCCTGGCTATTGTAAATAATGCTGCAATGAACACTGGGGTGCATGTATCTTTTTGAATTATGTTTTTCTCCAGATATATGCCCAGGATTGGGATTGCTGGATCATATGGTGGCTCTTTTTTTAGTTTTTTAAGGATACAGTCACTGTTCTCCATAGTGACTGTATCAATTTACATTCCCACCAACAGTGCAAGAGAGTTCCCTTTTCTCCACACCCTCTCCAGCATTTATTGTTTGTAGATTTTTTGATGATGGCTATTCTGACCGGTGTAAGGTGATAACATTGTAGTTTTGATTTGCATTTCTCTAATAATTAATGATGTTGAGCATCTTTTCATGTGCCTCTTGGCCATCTGTATATCTTCTATGGAGAAATGTCTATTTAGTTCTTCTGCCCATTTTTTGATTGGGTTGTTTGTTTTTTTTGACACTGAGCTGCATGAGCTGTTTGTATATTTTGGAGATTAATTGCTTGTCAGTTGCTTCATTTGCAAATATTTTCTCCCATTCTGAGGGTTGTCTTTTTGTATTGTTTATGGTTTCCTTTGCTATGCAAAAGCTTTTAAGTTTAATTAGGTCCCATTTGTTTATTTTTGTTTTTATTTTCATTACTCTAGGAGGTGGGTCCAAAAAGATCTTCCTGTGATTTATGTCAGAGAGTGTTATGTCTATGTTTTCTTCTAAGAGTTTTATAGTATCTGGTTTTACATTTAGGTCTTTAATCCATTTTGGGTTTATTTTTGTATAATATATTTTAATATCTTATAGGGAAAGGCACCCATATTCTCCTTTCTATTTTATTTTCCTCAAATTTAGTTGATATTTAGTTGATATATTTATTCTTCCAATAAAATGTTAAACTTTTCAGCTTCAAAGTAAAAGATATAAGGAAATGTTGGGTTTTGATGAAGCTCCATAAATATCATTGCTAATGGGGAAAACACATGAAGCAGATAAAGTTAAAAATATCATCTTTATTATAGGTAAAGCCTAAATGGAAAGACATGGCTCGATGTTATAAAATAATGGGTTTCCTAAATCTAGGTCCCAGATTTAGACTTACCTAGGCAGTCATTGATGGTGCTAGAATACTACAAGTGCCCCAAGGCACAGCAAATATGCTGTTTTGCTTATTGCAGATAACACACCAGACAGGATACTCTTTAGGCAAACAGATTCCAAAGAAAGAGAAGGGGAATCTGTGGAGGCTATTTTTGCCCATTTCTTTAGCCTAAATTCACTCAAAAGAAAATGTAGTCCTCCTTCCATGGATAAGTGAGGTGGTGAATGGATAGCAAGCATGTTAAACTAATGAATATTCCTTCCACATTGAAGGACAGAAACTATGGTTTCTCTTCTAACAGCTGGAATAAAAAATAGATGTATGCTGTATTTATATGTTAATTTGAGATGACTTTATTTCTATCCTGTTTTTCTATCAAATGAAATTATATCTCTTAATTTAGTTAAGTTCAGTGACCTTAAAAATGAGCTAGAACATGTTAAACCATTTGGGCCTGCCATCTATTTTGAGTTTCACTTTTTGAGAAATTTTGATTCTTTTATGATTAATAATGGTTTAGATTTTTTTTATTCCTCTTGAATCATTTATAAGTAATGTTTTCCTAAACATTTCCATTCCATCCTGCTAGTAAAATCTATTGGTATACAGTTGTACATAACATTTTCCATAATTCCTTTATTCTCTTCCACATCTAGATGCTATAGACTTTATTCCATTTTGAATTCCCAGTGTTTAGACCCTGGCACATGGTAGGAACTGAATAAATATGTATTGATTATATTTGCTTTCAGAGCTGTATTCCAGCATCAGTTACAGGGAATGACACAAATTTGATCTATATGTTTCGGCACTGGCAGAGTTCTCATAAAGGAAACATAAGATTTCACAGGGATTATTTATCCTACATTGTATAACTGCCAAGTACTATTGTTAAAGGCAAAAATAATTTTAGGAACAGGGATATTATATGAGAAAATGGAATTTAATAATAAAACATTTATGAAACCAATGCAGTTGTGACAATACAATAATTTATTTTGCTGTCTACTTCATATATTGGGGACAAGTATTGAAGATAGACACTCATTGCATTTAGAACATTTTTCTCTCTATCTTCCATTAAGAATATTAAAGTAAAAGTCACCTAATATGTTATCTCAAATACACAAGTTGTTTTGTGAAATTGTAAACTATATTTACTAGGTAGGAGAGTATTTTTTCATTTTTCCCCTCCCCCTTTTTTCTTTTTGAATCTTTATTTTACTATCCACTCCTTCTTATAAACTATAATTTGGTATTCCAGGTGGTAGAAGATCAGGTTGGGAAGTGATGTAGTTAAGGTATTAGAGTGATAAAAAGTAGAGGTAGAGAAAGGAAGTGAAAAAGCAAAATTTAGTCCTAAAAAAAAATCCCAGATAATTCAAATTTAAGCACAAAATTTCTCTCATAAACAGATTAGTATGAAGGGCTGATCCTAAAGTACAACAGACCTGGGAGTATAGATGATATCCATAATTAACTTTAACATGGTACCAGTTATTAAGTTATTGTATCAGTATTTCAGCTCCAAACTCACCTTTTACTCTCTGCTTTCTGAGATTGGAGCTGGGGCTCTTCAATCCACATTTCTACGTGATTTGTTGGCTCTAGGTAAAACTCTACTAATAGGATAGTGGGGTGACTGCAAGGCTGGAGGAAGGAGATGGGACTTGCTTCTTCCTGTCTGTTTCCTGTGGATTACTGTTTGCCTGTGATTCCCATGAAGGTCACACATCAGCAGTGCTTCTTTAGTGCAGCAACAGGGATCCTTCCCTTGGCAGTAGCTGAATTCAGGTTGCCGGTTTTCCAACAACCTCAAAGCCAGCCTCATTGTTCCCCACTCCAAGAAACCTGAACCAGTCACGAAGTACTTTCCTTTCACAGTTCTGAGTTTCAGTTGTATGGGGCCCCCTCTCCACATTCTAATAATTTCAATCTTTTTGCTTTGTTCTCTTGACCGTAGGAGTGGTTGCTGCTTCCTGCAGTGGCTACCACCAGGACACCTTGCATTCCTTTTTCCCTTTCACAAAGCAAAAACTTTATATGCAGTTAATAATATTTATCTTAAGTTCTCCCTGTTTATGTGATTGGTATGATTTCTATCCTCTTAATGGACCCTGACTGATAGAAACACTGATCCAGCTGTCAAGAGAATTTATCTATTTGTCTTTATCATATAATGAGCTATCCTGTTCTGAAGAGTATGTGATTTCAAAGTCAGGTTAAACAGAGCTCTAACTAGGCTCCACCACCTCCTAGTAACTGACTGGGGATTTGTGACTTATGAGATTTGGGGAGAGTTATTTTAATCTTTCTAAGCTTCAGTCTCCTCAACTGAAAATAACACCTACTCACAGGTTTGTAAGTATTAAAAGATAATGTTTGCAAATCATGTAGGATGTGCTCAATAAATGATGCAGATGATGATTATGATAAAAGTAGTGATAAAGGCACAGTGATAAGTTTCAGTTATTCAGCAGTGAAAGTTTTATACTTAGTTCACCTGCCTTATTTTAAGGCCTAAAATTCTGAAATCTAGACATATCAAGTGATACATCACAGTTACAAAATTAGTGACAAATATTAAACTACTGATTATAGCTAAGGACTTTGAACATGCTCACCTACTAGAATCTCCAAAATAACGTGTCATTTCATTTAAGTTTATCATTCCATAGTGGACTCCTAACAGATAACACTGTTAAGTTAAACACCAACTGCCTTAATATCAAGGATTGTGAAATTATATAGGAGAGTAACAGTCAGTGATGAAATTTATATATTAAAAAAAAGTTTGCATTAAGAATAAGAAAAATTAGCCAAGAGGAAGCTTACATTCATATATAGTATGCAGATAATTCCTTCTTCAGAGAAACAGTAAGGTATGTTGTTTAGGTCATGGACTTGGCATCAGTCGGCCTGGGCTCAGATCTAGACAATACCTTTGATAGACAACACCTATCAATCTAGACAATATCAATGTGAACTTGGACAATTTACTTGACTTCACTGTGTCTCAGTTCCCTCGTTTATAAAATAAGGGTAATAATTCCTAACTCAGGTTTAAATGAACTATTACAAATAAAGCACTTAGAACATTGTTTTTCATGTTCGAAAAAAGTTTGCATTTTATGAACTTTAACATTCACATAAGAATATGTCACCAGAAAGGTTTCAAGTTCTTACCCTTTTTTTGTGCTATAAAAAAGTGTAGCTTTAGTTTACAGGAACTTCAAGTAATTACTTTGACTACATGTAATTTATAAAACACAAGGCTACTACCTGAAAAGCCATTGCCACTTTCCTACTATCTCCTAGCCTCACACTGTAATAACTCTGAATTATATGGGATTGTAATTATATGTGATGTTTTCATCAATAAATAAATTTTGTGGTGTAATTAAAACACATATTCAGGCTGAATTAGGGTATGAGGAATTGGCTGGTCCATTAACTTGGCCTGGTGCAAACTATTTCTTATCCTTCTTCCTTGAGATTTTTTTATGTAATGCCCTTTGGCTAAGAAGTAATCATCTCTCATAAAGAGGATATTGATCACAAATATGCTTCCACTGTGAAGAAAATACAAATGAAAACTTAGTGAATGGTGAGCTACATCATGGGGAGAATGCAACCAATTGCTTTGGCCACCAAAAATGAATTTGAACTAGATACTGACTTCTCTTTGGGAAGGTATTTGATCTTAGCTTAATCACAAAAAGGAAGACAGTGATAAAAGAGGGGGAAGAAAAGAGCTGAGATGAGTTTTTCCAAAGCACAGAAGTAGGTAAAGTTGATTGATAGCTAGTGCTACTCTCAGTGTAAGTCTCCATCAGTATAATTAAATTAAAATGAAGAGTTGCTTTGGAATTTTCTCATCACTCCTCAAAATCACAAGGGAGTCTGTTAACAAAGCTGCTTTCTTATACACCAGAAAGTTCAAGCGAATTGAAACAAATAAGGCCAGAATCATAAGAGCCAGACTATCTGGCTCTTTTGTCTTCATTATATTTCATCAAGTCTCTGATACAAAGCATGTGAGTAACAAAAGAAGGGCCACATTTCACATGAGTAAGAACTCTCAGGGTTTTTATTTGAGTTTGGATTTAACTAAAGAAATTTACATGTCAGTTCGAAATTAAACTCCCTATATTCATTCAAAAAACACTGATCGAACACCTACTATGTTCTAGGCTAGGTACTATGGGTAGAGAATAAGACAAGAACTTTAGAATATTTGTATATTTTTAAATGAGGCCAGTTAAATTTCTTAGAAATATATGAATCTTTGCCCTTGGATATAATAAAACTATCTGTAGAAGAATAGAACTTGGAAATAAAGCAAAATGACAATATATGAGAAAAATTTATGGGTATTCAATGACTATCACTAGTGTTAGTCAATGGTGGGGTGAAAGCTTCAGAAAAGTAATGTGATTTTAGAATGAGTTAAAATATCTAGAGCATATGGATAATAGTCATCTCACTGTACACTATGGGCTGAGAACACGTCCATGTTATCCATTCAATTCTATGCTTCACACTTTAAGCAGAATCATGTCAGTATATAATGTATATAATTACAACCATTATAACTGAGAAAAACTTAAGAGATTTGTGAGTGGTAAAAATGTGCATTCTAATATTCTTGGCCTATATGGAAGAGGAATGGAGCTTTATTGGCTCATGAGGGCAGATAAGGAACAATGCGGGGAAAGTTATAGATAGTAATGAATGTCAAGCTTTGGTATCATTTTCAGGATTGAGGCAACACTTCAGCTGCTGGGAGTGATGGTGGCTCCTAGGTAGTTGTCCTCAGCTAAAGAGCTTCTTCTTGTCCAAGGACAGGTACTCTCCCTGGGGAGGGCTCAAATCTAATGGCTGGTTGATGAGGGAAAGAAGAATTCTACCATCTTCCTCTGATCAAGGCAGGACCATTTAAAAGTGCCAGGCGCAGGCCTCCACTAGGGATCAACTCTTGCAACCATGATTAAACTACCCCCACTTACTTCACTTCCCCAGAAGCATTGATTTAGCATCTTGCCATAAATCTGTACACAGATCTTTATTTTGGAGTCTATTTCTGGGAATCCATCTTAAGACATAGATTTGGGTTCAACATTAGGGAGAGATTTGCCACAGAATTGCCTAAAATACAGTGTTCTCTTGGTATCCGAGGGGGATTTGTTCTAGGACCCACACCCCCACCCATGCATCCTCAAGGATACCAAAATCCATGGATGCTCAAGTCCCTTTTATAAAATGGTGAAGTATTTGCATATAACCTGCATACATCTTCCCATATACTTTGCATTATCTTTAGATTACTTATAATACCTAATACAATATAAATGCTATGTAAATAGCTGCTGGCTCATGGCAAATCCAGGTTTTGCTTTTTGAAACTTTCTTTGCTTTTCCTGAATATTTTAGATCCACTGTTTTGACTTAGAGTATGTGCAACCTGTGGATGGGGAGGGCTGATTGTAATAAGGACTACCTCTGGAAGTTGTAAGTTCTCCATTTTTGGAGACAGTCAAGCAGAGGCAAGGTGACCATGAGCTGGACTTGGTAAAGAGGAAATACTTGTTTCATGAGGAGTCTGAGTAAACAGTTTTAAAAGCTGCCTTTAACTCTGTGTAATATGATTCTAAAATCATAGAGCCATTCTCTTTATACAATCTATGTCTAGGGTGTTTGCTTCACTTAGGCCCAGGTTACCTATTAGAGAAGATAATTCTTTACGTATCTCGGTTCCCACTTGACTTCTAGAAAAACATATAATTTATAGGTTGGCCCGATGTTCCCTAAATTCACAGCACAATGCTACAGAAAGAAAATCAATTAAAAACATATAAGGGAAAAACTCAACAGTAAGAAAACAACCTGATTAAAAAATGGGCCAAAGACCTTAACTGACACCTCACCAAAGATATACAGATGAAAATTAACCATATTGAAAAGATGCTTCACATCAAATGTCATCACAGAAATGCAAATTAAAATAAGAACGAAATACCACAACACACCTATTAGAATGGCCAAAATTCAGAACACTGACAACACCGAACACTGACTAGGATGTACAATGATGGGAACTCTCATTTACTGCTGGAGAAATGCAAAATGGTACAGCCACCTTGGAAGATAGTCTGGCAGTTTCTTACGAAGCTAAATATACCCTTACCATATGATCCAGCAATTGTGTTCCTTGATATTTACCCAAAGAAGTTGAAAACTTACATCTACATAAACACTGCAGCTTTATTTGTAACTGCCAAAACTTGGACGCAACCAAGATGTCCTTGAGTAGGTGAATGAATAAATAAACTATGGCACATCCAGACAATGGAATACTATTCTGTGCTAAAACAGAAAGGAGCGATAAACCCATGAAAAGACAAGGAGGAAACTTAAGTGCATATTACTAAGTGAAAGAAGCCAATTTTAAAAAGCTATATACTGTATGATTCGAATTGTATAACATTCTGGAAAAGGCGAAATTATGGAGAGAGTAAAAGGATCAGTGATTGTTAAGTGCTGTTGATCGTGGAGGAGGCTATTTATGTGTAGGGGCAGCAGGTATATGGGAAATCTCTCTTTCTTCTCAATAAAGCTGTGGATCTAAAACTGCTCTAAAAAATAAAGTCTATTAAGAACAAAAAAATACATCAGGGACAAATATTTGGTTATCCTAATCTTTCGAATTATATACCAAGTTGTAAATAATCAACAACATTAGGAGACCCTTAAGACTTCTTATGTTGAGTTTACTGCTTCAACCTCACCTTTAATGGGAAATTCTCTAGTGAGAATCTTACTTTCCTTTTGCTGCCCAGAATTTGAACCCCTTCTCATGTACAGTAATTTCAATTTATGAAGCAGAGCTTGATTCCTACTTTTGAAGATATTTTATAATGACCGATACTTGCTTTCTCAACCTCCTTTGTAGTAAGAATATGATCATTTGGCCCTGCACCACAAATCGGATTCATCAACCCCAGACTTTGATCTAAAGCACCAGGAAGAGCCAGGCAACATGCCTATGGAAAACAGCCCCATGGAAAAACTAACTGTTCCTAGTTCTATCCAAACCCCCCTTGCTGTCTCCTGACCTATAGCTAGAAACAAATTCACGGTCCAGTTATATCTCAAGAAGCAAACCTAGAAAGAACAGATCTCCTAGATCTTCCCCATTCCCAGTTACAAGATTTTACTAATTTAAAATGTGGAAAAACTTAGAGAATACTTGTATTCATGAATTTTGATGTGTTAGACCAAGGAAGTAGCAAAGTTGAAAAGAAAGTGCATTTATCAGAAATTCTGGTTTCAATGTGCTAGATCAGATATCTTCAAGTGGTTCTCTTTATTTTCAGTTGGTTTTTTCAAAACATGGACACAAAGGTGCCCATGAAAAATAAATTTGAAATTTAAAAAAAATCCTAATATGCTGTCAAAGTCCCAGTCTTAATTGATCATACTAATTATATGAATTAGCTGGTGTTTCCAGTTGAAACTTCTCATCAAGGTGGGGATTTAGGTACTTGTTAATATACATGCATTCCATGAAATCAGAATTAAATTTTCAGTGATTCTGAAAACAATTGCCTTAGTGAGGATTCTAGAGTTTATAGGAAAGTTAATATGTCTCATCCAAAGCAAAGTTTAGGCTGTACTGTGTTGTATCTGCTAATCATATCGAGTCGTATTCCTTGGATTTTCAGAGGCACCACATATCACATTGGTAGCTTTGGTTCATCATCAATTGACCTGAATGCCTGAGTGGGGTCTAGCAAAAGAAGGCTCTACAGGTCGTCTAGTCCACAGGACAAGCTTCTCTGCTGTGTGTCTTTCAGAATACGACTGATTCAATGGTAGTCACAGTATTTGTGGTAGATCTGGTTGTTCCATAGTGTCTTGTTGAAATTTAACAGCAGTGGCCTCTAGAAATGTGGAATAATGGCAGAGTCATACTCTTTTTGCTCAACTGTGTGGTGTTTTTTGTTTGTTTTATTTAATTTTATCTTTCTATTATTGTTGCTATTGCCCCTATTAGAGACTGAAAACTTGATTATGGGACACAGTTCAACAGGCAACATGGACGAATTCTATTAGCCCCTCTAATCCCTAAAGTTGAGCATTCCCAGACAGCTCCATTATTAGGCACAGTGATTTTTAGGAGACAAAGCCCCTCTATGTCCTGAAGGGATGAGCAAGTTGCAAGAACAGGTGGCTCATACTCCTAACATATTTATATCTGACCCACATTTGAAGACTTGGGAGTTCCCTCTGAATGTTTGTCTAAGGAAGAGTGTTGAAACCTCCTTTACACATAGCTCTACACAGCATTTTGGCACCAGCCCTGGAAAAGAGGAGAGAGACATCCAAGCCCCACACAGTGGTGGCCCTGAAGAATGGTGGGAAAGGGAAATCTTTCTTGGGATCCGACCTTGAAATGGTGTTTTTTTAAAAAAAAAAAAAGAGAGAGAGAGATTTGGTCCAAATTATGGATCTACAATATTTTGTGACCAGTTATGGAAATGAAGAATGAAACACTTGTTTTACCTTCTGCTTCAAATTATACACATGTATTTAACTAATTTCCTCTCATTCTTTATCTTTCATGTGAGGTGTGTTGTCGGTTATAAAACTTAAATTTTAGCTCACATATCACAGCCTATTTTTGAGAGATTATTACATTCTTGGGTGAATTCATGGTATTACCGAGAGTTCCTGAAAGTGGAGCTAGAGGCAATCACAAACTGGATGTTGAATTGATCCTTTGGGGAAGGGGTAAGAGCATTTTTTTTTTTTTTTTTTTTTTTTTTGCATTATGTGAGATAGTTGAATCATGCTAGGTGGAATTTTTAAGTCCCAAGGTAGAAAGAATGGAGTACTGGGGAGTCAAAAGAGTATACTCTAGTGGGAATTCATTATTCTTTCTGGCTTTTTAGCTCTAATCTCATTATTTGGGGGTGTTCTCACCTTTTAACATATAGTCTGCTTTCCATCATGTCAGGCTGACATGCCTGACATCTACTTTCCCAGCCTAGCTTGCAATTAAGACACAGGCAGTTAATCAAGTTTCTGACAATCGGATCCACTCTCCCAATTCTATTTTGAGAGGTAGTGAGGGGATAAAATAAATTCCTTGTAGAACTCATTTTGGGCAGAAGGTGATGGCAGAGGTTGCAGCTACATCCAATTTGCTGGATCTGCAGTAATGTCGTAGACTGTCACTGGGTCCTTTGTCTATGTGACAGATTGGGAGGTGCAGCCTGAAGTTTCTGATCACCAGTGATGGTGGCAATCATGTCTTCACTGGACTAGTTCTGCAGTGAGGGTTGAGGCAGTGTTTTTGCCCATGCAGACTCCAAGCCTGTTTATCTGTCCTTCCTAATAAATTTACTTTACATATATACAGCTTAAATTTCCCAGAGTATGTTTTAATTGTTTTCCATTTAGATCTCTGATTAGTATTCCACCACATATTTGGAACAAACCTATAGGCATAATCTGAGGGTCATTGGTTAGCCTATGTTACGATAAGTAAAGCAGCCTACAGTATAATGATATGAAAACTCTAGCCCAACAATTCTTCAGTGAATCCAGGAATATACACTAAGGGATGTTCTCTCCTATTCTTGTCTGGTTTCTCTTGGAAACTAGTAGTTCTATGTGAAGACATGGGTCTTTCATACAAATAAGTCCCCTTGTATGCGCCGGTGAAGGAGACCAGTACTGCTATCACCTTAGCGAAGAATCTCTTGATTCCTTTCTCTCTGACTAGGTGAGGTCCTTTTGTCACATGCTTCCTTGGAACTACATTTCTCTTTCCCTGATTGTGATCATATTTGTAGCTTATTTTTAAAATTTTCTGTTTTCATCCACCAGAATGCACAATACATGAGGGCAGGAATCTTATCTGTGGTATCTTCAGTGTCTAAAGCAAGGTCTTGCACAGAGTAGGTATGAAATAAATAGCTGCTGAGTAAATGAATAAATGAATCTATATTTGAATTAATGTATCTCTGTTAAAGGAAAATAAAAATATTAAGAAAAAAAAGATGAGGATGGAACTAACGATGAAATGAGTTAAAAACAAATGACGAGAAAAATATAGTAGGAAAAATATAGTAGGGCATAAAAAAACACACTTGAAAGTACCAGATGTTATGGGGGCTGATGCTATGGACCCTATGTTCTCTATTTCAACATCTGTCTGCTCTTAAAACTAGTCTAGCACTGAGTAGATAGAAAAATAGTTGCACTGGTTGCTGCAAGAAGTGAATTATTTTCATATCTAACTCTTATAATGGAAAAAAGATATAATGGATTTATGCAAAAATAGATACAGTTGGTTATGAAATGACATGTTATCTTGTAATTACTCCATCCTGTGGATGGGCTGAATATAAGAAATGTAATTGCAGTGAGATACAGAGAATGATATTACTTCTTTCTTGTTCAGCATTGCCTTTGAAGATATGTATGTGTTGCTAACAAATGACTGACTCTGGACCTGAACAATGAAAGCTACAGAATGAACGACATACCTGAGCAAGGCACACTATCAGGTACATTTATTCCATTTTCTTTTGATCACTCTGCTGTGTAATTAATGGATAAAGCTCTTAAAGCATGGGGCATAAAAACGGAAAATATTTTATGTGTATCCTAGCTTTACATGATCTCTCCCTTTTCAGAAAAATTGAGATAAAACAAAACACCCCATGTAGATTTCTTAACTTATTTAAAGCAATAGAATTGATGTTTTTTCAGGAAAACCACATTTTATTTCATAATAGACTGTGATTTGGCAAATGGCTAAATCCTTCACATTTCTCAGGTAATCATTAAAAATAGGGCTGTGGCTGCCCATGATTACTGTATGATGGAAGAGACAAACTCAAGAATGGTGATGGAAACAATAATATCCAAGAATTTTCTTCCCCCTCTTCATCCAAGGCAGGTACTTATAGAATACTTCCTATGCATATTTAGCTCTATGTGATATTTTAAAGCTCTGAAAATTTTATCTGCTACCCTGCACACTCAGTGACCCTGATATTGTTGATAAGTTCACAAGGCTGACCTTGCATGAGACTTTTCCAGTTGGGAGAAGTTTTGTCATGTTTCTACATTCAGTGCCATATTTGAAATACAAAACTTCCAAATAATTATAGAGACAATTGGAGAAAAATTCACTAATATTTAAGATCATCACTAGACAAATGTATTTTAAAATTTTACAATTTAGAGAAAATAACATTTGTTTTTCTCAAAACAAAGTCTTTAAATTACTTTGATAGTTGTTTCTAGTTCTTAGACAAGCAAAAGACCCTGTGCTTTTCACTTGAATAGGCCAACTCTACAATGAAGACTTGACAGTACCCTTTCTTTTCTTAGAGGCAGTGTTTACAGTACTATTTCTGGAGATGAAATCATACGTGTTAACTTCTATTTGAAGATATGCTTGAATTGAAAGTACAGAGAAGTAGAAGCTTCATTTTCTGTTTCTCAAGGATAGGATGTCTCAGTTTTCTTATTTAATTTCTGAAATTGAGATACATTTTTCAATCAGTATGTACATTTAATGTGGCAGAAGTTGTTTCTTTCTAAAACTATTATTAGATCAATAGCGTATTTTATAATTGAGGGTGTTTTAGAATCAAGGAAATGTGGTATATAGATAGCAGCCAAAAATATACCTCATAGGGCTTCCCTGATGGCGCAGTGGTTGGGAGTCCGCCTGCCGGTTCAGGGGACGTGGGTTCGGGCCCTGGTCCGGGGAGATCTCGCGTGCTGCGGAGCGGCTGGGCCCGTGCGCCACGGCTGCTGAGCCTGCGTTCGCTCTGGAGCCCGCGGGCCGCAACTGCTGGGCCCGAGCGCCTGGAGCCCGTGATCCGCGGCAGGAGAGGCCACCGCGGTGAGGGGCCCGAGCACCGCGGCAAGGAGTGGACCCCGCTCGCCGCGACTGGAAAGGACCCTCGCGCAGCAGCGAGGACCCAACACAGCCAAAGATAAATAAAATAAATAAACTTATTAAAAAAAAATGTACCTCATATAATTGGATGATTAACCTGAAATGTTCTTTCACTCATATATTCACTTTTACTTCTGGGTTAAAGATCGATACTTAACATGGAAGGCTTATAGGGGAGTCTGAAAATCTCTGAGAATTTCACTTTCTATTCTGCTTGTGGTTGAACCTGATGGGGGTCAGGCTAGCGCACTATTGTTTGCACCATTTGTCCAAAACCAGAGCCCCCCCGCCCTCCCCACTCCATCTGCATTAAATCCTGGCTTTATTCTTGATCTTCTTATGAACTGGTTCTTTTTCATGTTGTCTGATGACTTTGGAATATTAATCTTGAACTAATACCGCTGATTTCAGAATGACTGATATATGTGTTCTCCCTAGTATATAGACATCAGCTTTTCAAAGCACTATAATTAGCATATCTGTAAACTTTTAAAATCTGCAGTTGTGCTGGGTAGGAATGACTCCTGTCCAGCTTCAGTTCCTTACAATGCACTCTTCATCTTGCTCTCTTAAGGCAAGTCCCGGGCCTTCTTGGGCTTACTGTGTTGTAAGCATATGTTTAAATTAGAGTTTAATAATAAATATTGAAAGCCCACTATTTTATTCCCCTACTAGGATCCCAAAGGCTGGCAGCCAAATATATACCTCCCTTCACTTTCCCCTCAAGTAGAAAGTTGGAGAAATCTCCCTTTGGAAACATTACCAATCCTCTAAAAAAGACTTCATGAGAGTAATATCGGGGGTTTCTTAGTGAGGTGGACCAGTCTGGTCCTGTTAGAGTGAAGATCATAGGTATGAAAGGAGCCTATTCAAACTTAAATATGAATGAATACCCAATGATTGCTGAATTGAGGAAAGCATTTATAATAAAAATCAGAGACATAAGCAGACAAAGAGAAAAGGAGCAACTAAAATAAAAGAGACTATACCATCAGTAATATAGTCAGAAAGATAAAGGATGATATTGGCTGCATGACATTATAACAAGATGGCAGGGAGAAAAGGCCCATCCTGCAAATAAAAAAAAGAAGTTCTTGGAAATTAAATACATGAGAGCAGAAAATAAAAGCTCAATATAGTGTTTAAAGAGAAAAGTAAAGATATATCTTAAGATCAAAATATAATTAGCAATAGAAAACACAAAAGATAAGAAAATTAGAGGACCTATAGCATAGACCCAACTTCCAAATAAGAATTCCAGGAAGAGTGGCGTAATACAAATATTATCCAATTACTAATTGAAATAAATTTCTGAAGGAAGAATAATTTCCAAATTGATAGGGCCCATTTCAATGTCTTTTAAGAATAATTAACATATACCTACAGGTAGGTATATGTTAATTATTGCATACATTTATTCATGAAATTTTAAAACACTGAAGAAAGAGTTGCCTAAATTTCTGAAAAGGGAAAATGAAAAGATCAAGAAAAAGCAAAGCATCAGATTTCTCAACAGCAGAACTGGAAGCCAGAAGTCAATAAAAATGTTTTCAAATTTTTAAGAGCATCTCTATTTTTTTAGTTCCACAGTCTCTGAGTACCTTTCTTTTTTTTTTTTTTTTCTTTCTTAAAGAGAATCTCATTTCTAATTAAAATGCTTTGCCCAGTCACTTTTCAAAAAGTCAAATATGAGATAGAATGAGATTGTTTTCAGACATGCAAGATCTCAACAAATTTTATAATTTAATCTCAACTTCTAATACACCTTACGCAGGAAGCGAATGAGAAACATTCCACATCAAAAGTTGGAATAAACCAGAGAGAGAGAGACTCAAGCAACTAAGGAACTAGAATCCAATACTAGAAAGAGGTGAGGCGACATTTACATAGCCCATGGTGAAATGTGATCGGCCTGCCCCAGAGAAACCTATTCAGATTGGAGTAAGTCAGAAAGCTCCATTGGAGATTTCATTAAAAAATAGAGTTGACTGAAGACAATGAGTCGGGTGATATTAAGAGGAGTTTTATAACACTGAGGGGACATAGTTCAGAATTGTTACTAAGTACATGGAGAACAAAATAAATGCATAAAACAAAAGTATTATCTCTAGAAAAAACAACATGTGGAGGAAAAGAAAGCAATCATAATATAGTGTGTTACTACTTGGTTTGGATGTGAGTAGCACTCACGTCACCCTATTTCTATAACTATTATGACAGATTTGGGTACTGAGTACTTGGAGCTCTATCAGTGCTACTCAAATGTGATAAAAGGACTAATGCTCACCTGTGAGTTGGTTGTCATAAATTTGTAATAAGAACAAAAATTGAAGAGTAAGCACTGAAAAACTATTTATCAAGTTGACATTTCTGTGAGATCATATTTTTGATCAGTGGATTTGTCTCACTGAATGGGGTATAGACTAGTCCAAGTGTGGTTAACTTGCCTGGTGAGTTACTTGTGACGTGTGCCGCGTTTTAGTCATGCACAATAGGACGAGGAGACAAAATGTGATATTTTAAGGTTTTTCAAGAACAATTCAGTAAAAATAAGAGGAAAATGTGTGGCTATTTATTTTAAAGGTGACTTAAATTGTTATCAAACATATATTTTTTTGAAGCGTGTAATTTTTTTTTTAGATTTTTTTTGATGTGGACCGTTTTTTAAAGTCTTTACTGAATTGGTTACAGTATTGCTTCTGTTTTATATTTTGGCGTTTTGGCTGCGAGGCATGTGGGATCTTAGCTCCCTGACCAGGGATTGAACCTGCACCCCCTGCATTGGAATGCAAGGTCTTAACCACTGGACCACCAGGGAAGTCCCATATCAAACATATTTTAAAATTTGTAGTTTACCATTATTGGATAAATTAAGGAATCAAATTCTAACCCTAATTTGCAGATGGTAAATTTACAAGAATTTTTTTTTGGTCAGGAAATGATACATCTTTTATTTCAGTAATAATATATCAAATGGTAATAATAGAAGTTATTTCAAGGAATGAAGAAGAAATTTTAACCCTAATTCACACATGGTAAAAGAAGAGTCACTGGACTTTTTCTGCCAAGAAATGACAACCCTTTTCTTTCAACAGTATATCTAACAATGATAATGAAATTTGCTTCAAAGAAATGAAGACCAAAAGAGGTCAAACTAGTTTACTCAGAACTATTATCCCTCATACATTAAATTTATTTTGTAGCTATAATTGGTGATGAAGTGATTAAAAGAAAAAAAAGTGTGTTATTTGCCCAGATGAATTAGCTACTGAAGCAATTAAACCATCAAAACTTAAGTGGCATTTACATACACAGCATAAAGAAATACATCCAAGCCCACAAGAATTCTTTGAAAGAAAGAGTATGAAATAAAAAGCTGACAGTAGCAGATGTTCAATATTCCACATATAAACATTACTGCTTTGCAGGCATTGTATAATATAGCACTTCAGTTTCCTAAGAATAAAAACACCATATACAGTTACTGAGAAGTTACTGAACAATGGTATCAAAGCGTTTATCTGGAAATGTTTCTATGGCAAAGCAGGTGACTCAAGTACCACTTTACAACAAAACTATAACTTGACATATTCAAAAATTGGCTGATGATATAGAATATCAACATATAGAAAAGAAAAGCTAGCAAAGTATTTTTACTTTGTTTAGAATTTATGTAGTTTAAACATTACAGTGATTTAATTGAAGAACCTTTTTCAGATCAATTGCTGACAAACATAACGAGCCCTGAATTGTGTAAAACTATGACATATAACATTGTGAACAAATGTAGTTTGGAATTTGAGTTGTGCGTAGGGGTATGTTCTGTGGGGTAGTCATCAGAATAAGAAGCCTGTGCCAGAATATAAATCGATGCACTACTTCTTCACAGAGAAAAGTATTGCAGAAAAAAAAAGTCAGCTGTCAACTACACTGTTGGTTTAGATGTGAATTATGTAAAAACTATGTGTTATATTTTAAAATATTCTTTTAATTATATGTAGTATGTTAGGCGATCATAAACAACTGGTATTACATGTAGAAATATGTTGCTTAATTGAGAAATATGTTATATTGAGAATGTTTAAAATTTGGAACAAACTCTAAATGATTCTTCAAAACAAACTTGTTTTATCACAACTTTATAATGAAGTAAATTAGACAGCCAGACTTGCTTATCAGCCTGATATACCTGGTATTTTAAATTATTTCTTACTTTCATGAAATGGAGAAAACATATTTTCAATAACAGAAAAGTCAAGAGCACATACAAAAGTTAATATAGATTAGTATCTATAGATTGTTATAACACATTTCATAATTTAACAACAATTATAAATGAAGTGACTGAACACTGCAAACAGGTTGTCAATGAATATTTTAACCATTTGATATATTGTTTTGACTTTATTTTCCATCAAAAGGAAATCCATACATAGGAAATTCATGGATCCAGATTTCATTTCTTACATTGAAAGATTATTTTTTATTTTGTTTTTTTAAATTGAAGTAAAATTGACTTACAATGTTATATGAGTTTCAGATGTACAACATAGCGATTCAATATTTTTATGTATCACAAAGTGATCACCATGACAAGTCTAGTTACCAACAGTCAACATACAAACCTACTACAATATTATTGACTGTATTCCTTATGCTGTGCGTGGAATACCATGACTTATTTATTTTATATCTTGAAGGTTGTACCTCTTAAGCCCCTTCACCTATTTCACCCATACCCCTACCTCCATTGGCCACCACCAGATGTTATGTCTCCCAGAGGTAAGCCCTGGGGTTCAAAGCCAGATCTAAAGGGGGCTTATATTCTAAGTGCTGGTGCCCAGGGCTGGGGTCCCCACTGTGGGACTTAAAATCCTCACTTTTTAGGTAGGACCTCTGCATTTATGATGTACTGTCTGGTTTATAGGTCCCTGTGCCAAGGGTATGGATCCTAATTAGATCTTGTCTGTGCCCCTCCTACCCATCTTGATGTGTTTTTTTCTTCATATCCCTAGTTGTAGAAGACCCGTTTTGATAGTCTTCAGGTTGTTGTCAGAGAGAGTTGTTCTATATGTAGTTGTAGTTTTGATATGTCTGTGGGAGAAGGTAAGCTCAGGATCTTCCTACTCTGCCCTCTTGAATCCCTCCCTTCCACTGAAAGATAATTTAAATTGAACTATGCAATAAACTTTATAAGATAAATTAGTGAAACTGGCTACTAATGAGAACTGAAGATAAATGTTTAAAATATCACCTGCATCATTTTGGATGAAAGTTAAAGATGAATATACTGAGCTTGCTGAAAGTTTTTTAAAATGTTTTCTTCCACTTCTATTAACCTACTTCTGTGAGACTGGTCACGAAAGCATCATTAAAACTAAACATAGATCTATTTAACTATATTAGCCTATACAAATAATGTTGTCATCAATCCAGCCTAATTAAATAAATTAACATGTAGAAATCCAGATCCACTGTCACATCAAAAACTTAAAATATTGATATACACATTCTTAACTCAAGATGTGTATAGATATTTAATATGAGGAATTACTTTTAGTTCAAAATTTTTATGTACTTACAATAGAGGAATAATAAAAATTATAAATTTAATAGTGACTATATTAATCACCTATACATACACTTTTGATAAACAATATATGCAGTGCTTATAATTATTTTCTTTTTCCCTGTGTTTTGCCTATCCTGGCTACATTTTTTAAACTGTAATTTTATGACTACTGAATCTGATAAAACAGAACATATATTATCTATGTTTTTATTTTTTATTTCACTTTTATGGTAATTTTTATTAAATTTTTACAAAATTATTGGTACCTGATGAACTGGAAGTAAAAATAACTGGCCCTTCACCGCCAATAGTTTGAGAAGCACTGGGTTTCATTAATCAACCTTTCTGAGCTTCCATTTACACATTTATATAGTGAATATAACAATGCCTGTTTTTCAAGATGTAATTATGACAGCAGGAGGGAGACATAGAGTAAACTAAAGAATTTTTAGGCTTTTTTTTTTTTTTCTTTACACAGTCCAGTCCCTCTAATGCAGACACTTTTTTCCATAACCAATCTTTGTAGTTGGTCAAATACATTCTACTACCAATGGCTTTTCCTTGATCATCCTCCCATATAACACTCAAAACAAGTGAATCACTTCTTTATCGATATTCTATATGTACTTTTTTCATATTAATTGAAAGTAATAGTTGCCGTTTTGACCATTTTCTAAATGCAAAATACTATAATAAATTTTGGGCATATAATTTCATTTAATTCTTAAATTACTCCAATGAAATGCACATATTATATCACCATTTTTTAGACAAAAATCCCTGAGAATCAGAGTGATTAAGCAATTTGCCCAAAGTTGCACAGCTAGAGAAAAAAAAATAAAATTTGAATGCACACTGGTCTGACTCTAAAATTGTAATATTGTTTCATATAGTCTTCAACTTATTATCTTTAACATGTGATATAGTGGTCAGTATTATTGTTAAAGAGATACCTATTAAATACATGAATCATTCAATTAATGCAGGAATGAATACATATGATTTGAAGTAGTAGGAATTTTAGCTTTGTTTACGTATAAATATTTAAATCAAAACTGATTTTTCAATGTTATTTTCTCAAAATTAGTTTTGTTTTCATTAGGTTTCATGAACACAGAAAATTATTAACTCAAAATAAATACATATAAAGCCACAGTTAATTGAGCAATCCTGTTTTTAAAGTTCATTACTTCATGATAACATGTATGGATAAAGAAAAAATGAGAGTTTTGTAATTTGGTGGGGATGAAAATAAAAGTTATTGCAATATTCATTTAGGAGACTTTGACTTTATAAATTGGAGATACTGAACCTGATGACTCTGGTCCCAATTCAGATACTTTTTCTATAAATGTGAGGGCATACACTTTATCTTGTTCATTATTGTATCCTGTGTAGTGTCTAGTGTAAGGACAATTGCAAATTAAAAATAGCTTAGTTCTCCCTGTTGAAAATAAGAAAAGAGACTGGTCCTCTCTCCGTTTTCTTAAAGCATTTCTTAAAGCACACTAGTTCTGTGCCCCTAAGTCAGAGGAACTGATCTAGAACCACACAATCAAAACAAATACAGATCAAATGCAAACAAAATAGTCATTTTTCTTCTCACAACCTATTTCTGAAAATATTTGTTCTAATGCTGTTTTGTCATTTAACTTTTCTAACCATTCCTGATTCTCTGTGCTTCTGATGCTTTACCTTATTTTCTAGTACATGACCTTGATCTGACACCTGATTCTGCTCCTATAGTGTTGGCTTTTGTTTCTCTCATTGAATAGCAGTCACGCTTGCTGTTTGGATTATATCTGTTTTCTACTGTCAGACCACCTACCCACTGGTGTAAAGATCTGTTTTGAGCCCTAGAATGTGAGTACTCTTGCAAAATTTCCAAACAAGAATCAGAAGAGCATTTTCAATAATAATTATAATTATTTATTAAGAAATAAGGAAATTTAGACTTCAATGTAAAGTCTCCCAGTTCTTGAGCAGCAAAATGATAGTTAGAAAGCAGGCTTTTCACAAGTAAAATCAATTCTTTAATTTATTTGCTTTTCAGTTTTAACTGGAAGGCATAATGTGGTTTGCAGAAGCAGACAAATATTTAGATTAAATATATATACCTTTCTAAATAGAACTTGGGCCAACTATCCCCTAAAGAGGAGGCTTGCTTATTTTCATTTTAAAAAACTTGAGTTCCTTAATAACAAAACTGAAGAAAATAAAACAAAATCACCTCTAGACACAAGTAGAAAATCAAAACAATGTAATAAGTATTAACAGAAAATATCTTTTGTGACCTTATTCCCTCCCTCACAAGATTTATCATTAGTTTTGGAATATTTTGTTGCTACTATTTGTAGAAATAGGCAGCCCTTGGCTTATGAAACAGACTTTAACTACTATTATCACAGTTTTTTTAGATTTCCTGGAAGAGCTAATTTTTTGAAAGAGATAATTGACATAGAATGCTTATTAATTGATTTTTGCTAAGTGAAGGTGCTAAAAATATACGTTTAAAAAATCTGTCTTCTGTCGTAATTTTTTAAAGAAAGGACATCTCTACCACACGAACAAAAAACATAGTCTCAGTATGTAGCAGATACGTCTAATTTGGTTTAACTGTATAACAATATAACTATATTGTCCTTGTTTTTCAGATTAAAAAAAAAATTAGGTCAATGAAAACTTCATCATGGGCTCTGTATAGCCCGAACAAGTAACCATCATTTCTTTCGTAAACTACTCCAGTTCCTTTTCACTGATTTCCTTAGATCCCTGTTCTAAGTTATCCATTGAGACACAGCTTTAGAAAACAAACAATAAACAGGATTATCTATTTTCAATCCATAATATTAAGAAAAAAGACACTAACATAATGTTTTAGGAATATGTTAGGGAAAAGGTAAATCATTCCATTTCAGCAGACTATCTGGGCATAAAAGGCGTAGTGAGAAACAAAGCTAACAGATAAGAGCCAGGATAAGAATTTGTTCAGAGTCAATAGGAAATCTCACAAGTTTAGGGACAAAACATGCAGAGAGAACTGGAACAATAGCCAAGGAACACAACAGGATTTAGGAAGGTTGTGCTAAACATTTGTTATTTCTGACTGTCCAAAATCTAAACTCTTTCTGCTCTATTTTGGGGAATATCCCTCCTTCCACTGTGACGTTGAAGAGGCTAGGTTCTCTTTGGTCTGACTGCTCTAACAGCTATTTCTTGGCCACACGACGTAACTTTGGCATATCCCAGCCAGAACTTTCACTCCTGAACAAGCACTCAAAGACAAAAGGACTGTTACTATTCATTGTAGGATAACTTTACAAGTTGTAACCACAAAATCAAATGGAGTTATGCAAAATTATGTCAATGTAAAAATTCCTTAGAGCTAGGAAGAGTCAAATACATACAGACACAACTGGAGTAGTGAGTAATATTAGGGATAATTTTACTACAGTTGGATGATTTATGTATCTTGAACCCAAGGATATGTATTCAAAGCTTACCCCCTTTGAAGAGATAGGATTTCTTTTTTATGATGTATATAATAGGATTTGGTGTGCTCCTCCTTGTTAAGGGCAATATCTAGACCACTGACCTAGCTGGGGGTCTTTCTATCTGTTAGGAAACCAATGCAGTGGATGGGAACATCAACCTGTTTAACATAGAAGACAAAGTTTTATTTTCCCCTAGTTGGTAAAGATATGTTAAGTATGAGGAATATAAAATCATTGTTAGAATGATAAATTGAAATTACAGTATTATTTATTGTGTTAAGGAATAATCCATATATTTGATACTTTAAATATTTTCATGATTAAGAAAATGTGTCATACCAAAGTCTAGAAAAATATATTTCTGATTTTAACTTAAAATCAATAACTGAGTGATTTAGACTTGTAGTTTTATATTTAAGTTGTTCTAAATTTATAAACAGCATTGAAACATTTAAGAAAACCTAATCAGCTTATTTATAAGTTCAGTATAAATGATTTATAAGATGTACTTTAGTGCTTGGAAAGATTTAGTTTGGTATTCAAACAATTTAAATAATTAAAAAGAAATCAGATATATTAAATTTATGAATCATTTTATAATGTTAATTGTGTTTAGTTAATTAAGTTTCACAATGAGACCAAACATTAATCAAAGTCTCCTTAAAACTGGGTATTAAAATTCCCTTGATTTATAAGTAAAGTAATTCAATGTTTAAGTCAAAATTTAGTTTTACCCAAAAAAACTAGATTAAAATTTTAACTTAAAAATTGAATAGTATTTTAAAATATGTGTCTAACTACTTTTTTCAGTGCACAAAACCCAACTTCAAGTACATCAGGCAGCACACACTGAACTCATTCACAGCAGCTGTGGTACCAGTGTCCTTTTACCACCTCATCTGGAACCAAGACAGATCAATTTGCTTATTCAATATTTTCCATAGGAAATCCAGTCAAATGTAACAATCAGTGATTTTTTAAAACAGAAATGGAGAGGTCATATTATCTACTGTGCCACCTTCTATCTTTTTAAGTCTCTTCGCTTTGGTTTTTATGGTCTTTATTTTACACTCTGGTCTTTTCTATAGCCCACTTGTTAGTAATTTGATGACTCAGAATATTTCATTTTATTTTGGGAGCACAGGGGCAGACATTTGAGTTAATTGTACTTTTTACTTCAAGGCAAATTATCATCACTGCCCCATGCATGGTCCTTTTTGGCTTCACTTGTTAGTCAGAAATAGAAATTGGAAATGGTAGAGTCATATGCCATCTTTGAAAATTATGAGTGCATTTTAAAGTGGAGATTGAAATTAACAAATATAAAACCTCTTCTAATTTGGCTTTTGGACCTCATGATGTCACCTCCCTAGAATGCTATCAGTAAGTTACTTGACTCAGCACACAACTGACCCTGGTCAAAATAAGGAAGCAGCACATTGAAAGAGCTTCTATTATTATTTTATCAGAACATGCACAGATAAGGAAACTGATAAATGTTAGTTTGAATTTTTCTTTGCTATCACTAATATGTTGAGTATTGATTAGGTGTGTGTACTGTAAATGTATTATTGTGCATGAAATTAATTGGGGGGTATTTTGAGGGGCATTTATTACTATTTTCATCAGTTTTATTGAAATATAGTTAATTTACAATGTTGTGTTTCAGGTGTACAGCAAAGTGATTCAGTTTTAAATATATATGTATATATATATATATTCTTTTTCAGATTCTTTTATATTATAGGTTATTACAGATATTGAATAAAGTTCCCTGTGCTATAGAGCAAGTCCTTGTTGTTTATTTTATATGTAGTAGTGTGTATATGTTAATCCCAAATTCCTAATTTATCCCCCCTTCCCCCTTTGGTAACCATAAGTTTGTTTTCTATGTCTGTTGGTCTATTTCTGTTTTGTATATAATTTCATGTGTATCCTTTTTTTTTTAGATTGCACATATAAGTGGTATCATATGATATTTGTCCTCCGTGGCTGACTTACTTCACTTAGTATGATAATCTCTAGGTCCATCCATGTTGCCGCAAATGGCATTATTTCATTCTTTTTTTATGACTAATATTCCATTGTATATATATAGCATATTTTCTTTATCCATTCCTCTGTCAATATAAATTTAGATTGCTTCCATGTCTTGACTATTATAAATAGTGCTGCTATGAACATTGGGGTGCAGAAATTTAGAGTTTTATCCTAATATATGCCCTGGAGTGGGATTGCAGTATCATAAGGTAACTCTATTTTTAGTTTTTTAAGGAAGCTCCATGCTGTTCTCTATAGTGGCTGCATCAATTTACATCCCACCAACAGTGTAGGAGGGTTCACTTTTCTCCACACCCTCTCCAGCAATTATTATTTGTGGACTTGTTAATGATGGCCATTCTGACCAGTATGAGGTGATACCTCATTGTAGTTTCAATTTGTATTTCTCTAATATTTAGGGATATTGAGCATCTTTTCATGTGCCTGTTGGCCATCTGTATGTCTTTGGAGAAATGTCTATTTAGATCTTCTGCCCATTTTTTGATTGGGTTGTTTGTTTTTTTGACATAGAGATGCATGGGCTGTTTGTATATTTTGCAGATTAATCCCCTGTCAGTAGCATCATTTGCAAATATTTTCTCCCAGTCTGTAAGCTGTCTTTTCATTTTGTTTATGGTTTCCATTGCTGCGCAAAACCTTTTAAGTTTTTTTAGGTCCCATTTGTTCATTTTTGTTTTTATTTCCATTACTCTAGGAAATGGAGCCAAAAAGATATTGCTGCAATTTATGTCAGAGAGTGTTCTGCCTATGTTTTCCTCTAGGAGTTTTATAGTATCTGGTCTTACATTCAGCTCTTTATTCCATTTTGAGCTTACTTTTCATATATGGCATTAGAGAATGTTCTAATTTCATTCTTTTGCATGTGGCTATCCAGTTTTCCCAGCACCACTTATTGAAGAGACTGTCTTATCTGCATTGTATATTCTTGTCTCCTTTGTCATAGATTAATTGACCATAAGTGCATGGGTTTATTTCTGCACTTTCTATCTAGTTCTATTGATCTATATGTCTGTTTTTGTTTCAGTACCATACTGTTTTGATTACTGTAGCTTCGTAATATAGTCTGAAGCCAGGAAGCCTGATTCCTACAGCTCTGGTCTTCTTGCTCAAGATTGCTTTGGCTATTCAGGATCTTTTATATTTTCATACAAATTAAAAAATTTTTTGTTCTAGTTCTGTGAAAAATGCTATTGGTAATTTGATAGGGATTGCACTGAATCTGCAGATTGCCTTGGGTAGTATGATCATTTTAACAATATTGATTATTCCAATCCAAGAACATGGTATATCTTTCCATCTGTTTGTGTCATCTTCAATTTCCTTCATCAGCGTCTTAAAATTTTTGGATACAGGTCTTTTGCCTCCTTAGGTAGATTTATTCCTAGGTATTTTATTCTTTTTGATGCAATGGTAAATGGGATTGTTTCCTTAATTTCTCTTTCTGATATTTCATTGTTAGTGTACAGAAATGCAACAAATTTCTGTATATTAATTTTGTATCCAGCAACTTGACCAAATTCATTGATGAGATCTACGATTTTCTATGTATAGCATCATGTCATCTACAAACAGTGACAGTTTTACTTCTTCTTTTCCAATTTGAATTCCTTTTATTTCTTTTCTCTTGTCTGATTGCTTTGTCTAGGACTTCCAAAACTATATTGAATGAAGTAGCAAGAGTGGGCATCCTTGTCTTGTTCCTGATCTTAGAAGAAATGTTTTCAGCTTTTCACCATTGAGTATGATGTTAGCTGTGGGTTTGTCATATATGGCCTTCCTTATGGTAAAGTATGTTCGCTCTTTGCCCACTTTCTGAAGAGTTTTTATCATAAACGATGTTGAATTTTGTCAAAAGCTTTTTCTGCATCTATTGAGATGATCATATGGTTTTTATTCTTCAATTTGTTAATGTGGTGTATCACATTGATTGATTGGTAGATATTGAAAATCCTTGCATCACTGGGATAAATCTCACTTGATCATGGTGTATGTTCCTTTTAATGTATTGTTGGAGTCAGTTTGATGGTATTTTGTTGAGGATTTTTGCATCTATGTTCATCAGTGATATTGGCCTGTAATTTTCTTTTCTGTGATATCTTTGTCTGGTTTTGGTATCAGGGTAATGGTAGCCTAATAGAATGAGTTTGGAAGTGTTCCTTCATCTGCAATTTTGGGGAATAGTTTTTTTGAAGGATAGTTGTTAACTCTTCTCTAAATGTTTGATAGAATTCACCTCTGAAGCCACCAGATCCTGGATTTTGTTTGTTGGGAGTGTTTAAATTATTAAGTCAATTTCAGTACTGGTAATTGGTCTGTTCATATTTTCTATATCTTTCTGGGTCAGTCGTGGGAAATTGTACCTTGCTAAGAATTTGTCCATTTCTTTTATTGGCATATATTTGCTAATAGTCTGTTATGATCCTTTGTATTTCTGTGGAGTCAGTTGCAGCTTCTTTTTCATTTCTGATTTTACTGATTCAGGCCCTCTCCCTTTTTTTCTTGATGAGTCTGGCTAAAGGTTTATCAATTTTGTTTATCTTTTCAAAGAACTAGCTTTTAGTTTCATTGATCTTTTCTATTGTTTTCTTCGTCTCTATTTCATTTATTTCTGCTCTGACCTTTATGATTTCTTTCCTTCTACTAACTTTGGGTTTTGTTTTTCTTCTTTCTCTAGTTGCTTTAGGCATACGGTTAGGTTTTTTATTTGAGATTTTTCTTGTTTCCTGGGGTAAGCTTGTATCGCTATAAACTTCCCTCTTAGAACTGCTTTTGCTGTGTCCCATAGGTTTTGGATCATCATGTTTTCATTGTCATTTGTCCCTAGGTATTTTTTGATTTCCTCTTTATTCAGTGATCCATTGGTTGTTTAGTAGCATAATGTTTAGCCTCCATGTGTTTGTGTTTTTGTTTTTTTTACTTTTGGTGTCTGCACCCTGGTGGGTGACACTGGTCTAGAGGCTTGTGCAGGCTTCCTGGCAGGAGGGGTCATTGCCTGTCCACTTGTGGGTGGAGGTGGGTCTTGGCCCTCTGGTGGGCAGGGCCATGTTTAGGGGCATGTCTAGAGGTGACTGTGGCTCAGGAACTCTTTAGGCAGCCTGTCTGCTGACGGGTGGGGCTGTGTCCCCACCCACTTTGTTGTTTGGCCTGAGGTGTCCACCAGCACAGGAGCCTGAAGGCTGTTCAGTGGGGCCAGGTCTTGGGCCAAGATTTCAGCCTCCAGGAGAGACCATGAAGATGAATGCTCCCCAGTATGTCTGCCACCAGTGTTCATGTCCCCAGGGTGAGCCACAGCTGCCTGCACCTGCCCCCCCCACCACCAGGAGACCCTCCAATACTAGCAGGTAGGTCTGGCCCAGGATCCTATGAAATTACTGCTTTTGCCCTTGGTCCTGGGGCACGTGAGATTTTGCATGCACCCTTTAAGAGTGAAGTCTCTATCTCCCCCAATCCTGTGGTGCTCCCTGCTGGCCTTCCAAGCCAAATGCTTTGGGGGCTCCTCTTCCTGGTGCCAGACCCCCAGGCTGGGCCTGATGTGAGACTCAGAAGCCTCATTTCTTTATGTCTTTAGTTGTAGAAGAGCTTTTCTGGTAGTTTCCAGTCTTTTTTTTTTTTTTTTTTTTGGCTGAGTTGGGTCTTTGTTGCTGCGTGCAGGTTTTCTCTAGTTGCAGTGAGCGGGTGCTACTCTTCGTTGCGGTGTGTGGGCTTCTCATTGCAGTGGCTTCTCTTGTTGCAGAGCACGGGCTCTAGGCACACAGGCTTCAGCTGTTGTGGCACGTGGGCTCAGTAGTTGTGGCTCGTGGGCTCTGGAGCGCAGGCTCAGTAGTTGTGGCACATGGGATTAGTTGCTCTGCAGCATGTGGGATCTTCCCAGACCAGGAATCAAACCTGGTCCCCCTTGTCCCCCGGGATCAAACCTGGTCACCCCATCCCTTGCATTGGCAGGCAGATTCTTAACCACTGTGCCACCAGGGAAGTCCCTCCAGTCTTTTTTATCAATGGTTTTTCTGTAGTTATTTGTGATTTGGGTGTGCTCATGTGAGGAGGTGAGCTTAGGGTCCTTCTACTTCGCCATCTTGGTCACTCTCTGTTACTCTTTTTCTTTACTAAATTGATGGCTTAATAGAGTAAGCCCCCTATATACAAATGAGTTCCATTCCAAGAGCACATTTGTAAGTCCAATTTTTTCGTAAGTCCAACAGATTTAGCCTAGGTACCCAACTAATACAATTGGCTATATAGTACTGTACTGTACTAGGTTTATAATACTTTGCACACAAATAATACATAAAAAGCAAACAAATACAAAAGATAAACATTTTTAATCTTACAGTACTGAACCTTGAAAAGTAAAGTAGTACAGTACAACAGCTGGCATACAGAGGCTGGTACTGAGTGAACAGGCAAGAAGAGTTACTGACTGGAGGAGGGAGAGGAGGTGGGAGATGGTAGAGCTGAAGGATCATCAGCAGTAGGAGACAGAGGGCAAGCTGAAATTTCATTCATGCCTGACATTGATGGAAATGCACGTTCGCATCTTTGAAAGTTTGCATCTTAAAGGTTTATACGTAGGGGACTTAACTGTAGTAGATAATTTGAATCTAGATTATTTGATAGGTTTTAGCTTACTATTTCTCACATAAATTTTATAATTCTCACTAGTAATACCTAGCTCTTACTATGTCATTGAAAGTTGTCTCTCTCTTCATTTCCATTCTACAAATGAATGCTTAATTAGAAAGTTTTAGAAAGCTGTACTTAATGTGAATAAATAGTCCTCTATATGTTATCTCCTGAAATGCACAGGTCCAATCCCAAGTTATATATATCTGTGCAAATGCTTGATGATTATATTGTCTCCATTGAAGGTGTGTCCATATTATCCCATTATTCTCTGTTTTTCTACTCTTTTGTATAAAAATGGGACACATTTATTCTCTTTCACTATTAGGTTTTCTAGAGAAACATTTATAATAATTTGCGATTTTTAAAAAGGAAGCTACAGAATACACAGTATTGGTATCATTAGCTTTTGAAATATTAATAAAGGTAATTAAGATGAAATATGAGTAGCATTTGTAAATTACTTTATAGTTTTCAAAACCTGTACATATATTAATAAATAAGCAAGTATATATATTACAAATGTGAAATAAAATTATTTCAAATGCAAGTAACAAAATTCTAGCTCATAGAAGCATAAATAAGAAAGGGCAATTATTGGAAAGATACTGACTTAGCTTCCAGAAATGAAAAAAAGCCTCAGAAACTAAGGTTTTTCTGGGGAATCACAGGACCCAAAACCAGACACTTAATGATTGTTAGAACTGTCTCTCTATAAAGCCCTGTCTGCAGTTAATGTATATGTTCCTATGGTTATTGTTACTCAGATTTCTTTATTTGCTACATCTTCCTTCTCTGCTGATTGGTTTACGGTGGCTCTCTGATCACAGAAGGAAAACTCAAAGATTTGAATCTACAGTTGATCAACTAGTCTAGAACTTACCTTGTATAACCTTTAGTTTTGATTATCCTATTATAAATTTATTATTATGCTAGGCTCAACAATAGCACAAAAGCCTCAAAATGTAGCTTAAGAATTATATAATCTTAGTTTTAGTTACTCTAAACCTGTAAACTGATTAATTGGTTGCCAGACCAAAATAAAGAATTGATCAATCTGTAATAACTTGAAAGTCATTTATATGTATCTGTAACTATGTACAGAATTAGGATATGAAGTCAAGCATTTCTCTCCCTGAAGTCATCATACCACCTCTTGTATTGATACAGTCTCAGACCCTGTCTCTTTGTTGCCTCAATATCTGTTATTAAACATTTCCATGAAAGAATATATATTAATAAAACTACTTGGTTCATGATTATGTTCATTCAGTTCTACTGAATATTACGTATTCACTATTACATTTGCTAAATTGAAACATTTTTTCACTTCATATTCAATTTATCACATTTTCTTTTCACAAATGAATTCTAAGCTTGTTATGGTAATAAATATGAGTACTGGTGATACAGGGAATGGTGTGTTTTGTTCACACTAAGGAAGTTTCCAGAAGGTGAGGAGATATCGTACGTTGAATTTTCATAAACTAGATAACATTTATTTCATATTTCTTTGCCCTTTAGTCTTCATTTGGGGAAAAATTCTGAAATCTCATCCTATATCACCGTACTAACAGGATAAAAAAAATAATTTTAAGAAATCATCTTTAGCTTAAAAGGAAAAAAGGGGGATCCAAGTCTGGGGAGAGGTTATATGGAGTGTGGTGGTAACCATGGAAATCAATGTAAGAAGATCCAAGTATAAGAGAGCAACTACAGGGATGTGAAACCATATGTAAAGCCACTTCTCTCTCTCCAGTCCTTTTGATGAATGCTCTTGTTTGGTCTAGATTCTTTTTCATTTTTTATCTTTCCTAGCTGATTGATGCAGCTACATAGACAGGTATTCGTGATTTTTAAATATTCCATAACACTAATTTATTATATTGACTTATGATCATTTGCTGTCTTTCTCCACTGTATTCAACTTTGGTTCACCATAGGTCCTTCAGATCTCATAATTGGGCAGTCCTTTGACTTTTGAAGGCTTCTAATCCTCTATTAAACTTTCAGTGGGTTATTGTGTTGTTTATCTGGGAAGTGAGGATCCAGGAGATGACTTGGTTAGCAGATATTTGACCCTGTCCAAAATGTCCATAAGACATTTGGTCCACACCAAAATGTTCTTGAAATTTGGTTCTGTCCAAAACGTACATAAGACATTTAGTCCGTGCCGAATGGTTTCAGAAAGGACCAAATATCAAGGACCTTTTGTCATGGACCAAAATCCCAAAAAGGATGGCTTTTACAATCATAAACCTATTACTCTGCAATGACTCAGTCTACTTCATCATTTATTACTAAAACTTCTTTGATGTAAAGAAGAGATTGGGCTTTTGAATTGAATATATATATATATAATATTTGGGGGGAATTTTAGAGATCCACTAAACTTTAGAGATCAGCTAAATAGATCCCTATTTTAGGGGTGTACATGTAGCCTGCATGTACATCCTATGTACAGACTATGTAACAGTAGTTTGAGGCTCAGAGAGGCTCAATGTGTTTGTCAAAGATGATATAGTTAAGTAGAAAGAAAGCCAGGATTAACTTTCAGGTCCCAATCCAGGTCCCAATCCAGGACTCTTTTCACGTCTCTCTCTCTCTCTTTCTCCCCCTCCCCGACTTGAGGGATGGGAATTTGGTGCCTAGAGGCAGCAAGAAAATTGAGCACAGGTGTGTAGAACAGGATAGAAATTTTGAGACAGATTTTCTTTTCTGAAATTACCCACAAATTCTATTAAGTAAATTCTCAGTAGGATTCTTCCCTAAGACACATTATTAAAAGAAGGAGCAGTGCTATTCAAAAAACCTTTGCTCATTGCATGGTGAGTCAGTGATTTATCCCAAAGTTAATTTTTACATTCTTGTCAGGTATTTAGAAATGAGAAGAGACATTTGAAGATTATTGGAATAAACTGAATAGGGTTTATTATATTTTTTCTGCTAATTGTCAAGCACAGTCTACTGTTGGCTATCCTAAGAGCCTTATTTTGAGAATAGGCTACGTCATTTTGAGTGTACTGGGAGAAAAAAGCAAGCAAAAGATCATGCAAAAATCAATAGTTCCTTTTTTGTGTCATCTTATTTATGAGCAAGATACACATTAGAGGTCAACCAAAGCAGAAATAAGATCAGTAGGTTTGCAAATTTTAATTGGGCCTTCTTTGGCTACTGCCAAAGAATACTGGTGTCCAGTCTTTTTGAAGTCAAATGAACAAACTGCACATTTTTAGGAGGGTAGTAACTTGTCTTCCTCAGGATTGATTTTCCACAAGCATTTTTTTTAACCTATTGAGTTTAACAGTGTGATTTATAACCGGGGTAACTTTTTATGCATTGGGTTGGTCCTCATTTCTCTTTAGAACTGGAAAAGGAAATGAGCAGATTCCTTTGTTAAGAATGGTTAATTCAATCTCACCAATATTTTCTTTTTTTTCTATATTTCATGCTATTCTGAATCAGTACTACTCTGTGCCTATAAATAGATTTATTTATTGAGACCCTGCCCTTTTGATCTTTAGCCAAGTCCAAAATACTGACTTAGGAAGAGTTTCAGAGGCTTTGGTTGGGAAATTCTGATAATGAGTAAGAAACTATCATTTTTAAAAAGCAACTCTACTCACCAGGATTTCCCTAGATTCTTTATATACATTATTTCAATTGATTTGGGCGGGGGGGGGGTACCTCCCTGGGAGGTAGCTATCTTCATTTGCAGGTGTTTTACAAATGATGGGTCACTGGTAGTAAGAGGCTATGCTGGCATTTGAATACACGTGTGTGTGATAACAAGGCCTATAACCTTTCCATTTTAGTAAATTATCTAAAGTGTGTTACCTAATATGTTAATAAGTTTAACATGAAAAATGGGTTTCTATATTCCAATAAGGCTGGGCTGGAATAATCAGTTATAAAGGTCTTTTTACTACTGGCCTCCTCAAAGCATTTATTTACTTGTAGTCAAAGCAAGTGTATTGTCAGGGTCTAGGTGTGCACTATTTCACAAATTTACTTGACCCCCAGAACTCTAGGAGGGACTTTTTTAGAAGTTGTCCTCCCTACTATACTTTGGAAAATACATTAGGGAAACTACCCAAGGGAGCCTCTTGGCCCCATGATTATCTCCCCCAGGCATGACAGATGTTCTCAATAGACACTGAAGCAATGCAAGTTTTTGTTTTTGTTTTTTAAGTTTTTTTTTTTATTCAAATCATTGTCTTTACCATGTGCTGATCTATGACAATAACGTTTCTTTTTTTTTTTACTTTTTATTTTATATTGGAGTATAGTTGATTAACAATGCTGTGCTATCCTCAGGTGTTGAGCAAAGTGATTCAGCCACATACATACATGCATCCATTCTTTTTCAAACTCTCCTCCCATCTAGGTGCAATGCAAGTTTTTTGAATTGTTCCTTAGTACAAACCTACAAATCTCATGTACTGTGCATACAGGAATAGAATCTTTGTCATGGAACTCTCCTCGTAAAAGGTTTGTTCACAAGCTATGAGGAAAAGTTGTACTAAACCTACTTGTTTGCTTCTTAGATATTATGAGCTGTATCTGATAAATTGGCCAAAGAAGGAAGTAATAGTCCTGAAATTATTGACCAGGGTCTTGATATTATAGACTAGGGTAATAAAGTCTAACCGAATGTCATTGAACTTAACTAATATGTTGCTAAAAAATAAATCTATAATTTTTAACATCCACATTTTAACGATGCCAACCACAACAAGAAATAATCATTAAAAAAGATCTCCATTCAATGTGCTCCATGGTGTTGCCTCATACATACTCAGAAATGTGCCCTTCATGTTCTTCCACTAAAGTTGGCTTATCCTGTAATCACACTGCTGCCTCTGCTGCTAATTTCTCGTAATGCTGCTTCTCTGCTGGGCACAGGTGTTCTCCTCTGGCAATCACTGATGCTCCCCACTTCCTCAGATTCCCTTACTGACCACCTCTCTGGGTAACTCTCAGATTAATACTACTGTACAAGACAGCTGAATTCTAACCAACAGGTTATTTGAATCACTTCCACATTTAAAAATCAGGACAAATTAAGCGCCAGAAAGGAATATATCCCCTTTTTACTAGATTAATGCTGCCCGCAGTCCTCATTTTCTACCTTTATTATCTTCTTCCCAGAATGATGGATTGTGAAAAACTCTTCATTTAAGATGTGTGATGTGGTTTGACTCTATGAACCTGCCAAGGCAATAGGAGTGGACTAGCTTCTGGACTAATCCAACATTCAGGTTAGTCTTACCATCATGTGTAGGACATTAACAGTGTGGTTCAAATAAGAAAACACTAACAGCACTACAAGATAGTTTTGCTTTTTAATGGTTTCTCTTCCACTATGAACAGAAATTATCAGTTTTACATTACTTTTCCTGCAGTTTTAAGGGTGTCTGTTCTTAAACTCCTGTGTTTAAAAGCTTTAAAAAACTGCTTAAATAATAGCACACACATATGGAAACAAGTTTCCTACAACTCAAGAAGAAGCCATAACATAGCACAGGGATGTCTTAAACTACATAGAAAGAGAAAAAAGAAAAAAAAAATACTTCCCCAAGGCTGAGTTTGAATACACAATATTGTCTTTAAGAACTACCTATCCTTCTTATTAAACAAAAGTAAATTCTTAGGTTCCACTGACAGGGATTCTGATTTAGGAAGCACGAAGTGCTCTTTGTGGATCTGCATTTTCATGTATCACCAAGTAACTTTGAAACTGGAGATCAAGAAATCAAAGTTTAGAAAATGTGGTCTTAAAGTCAATTTCTGGAGTCCTGGATATGTTCTTAAGTAAAAGTAACAGTATTAAGGAGAACATGTAACTTTTTAATCTGAAGCACTGCTGTTCAGATGACTTCACTACATTTAGTCAGGCAGTCTCCACAAACAATGGATTGGTACTTGTTTCATTCACATAAGCATTTGAAGTGCCTATTCTGCTGTTTCTACAGTTTTTCCATTTTCAAAAATTAATTAACTAATGAGAAAAAGACTCTCTTCGCAAATAAACAAAAAAAAAGCATTTTTAGAAAAACAATGCTGTAATTAGAGCACTTCTATGGTATCTAAGTTGCTATGCCAACCTCAATTCTCTTTGTCATCCAGTCCATACTAAACGCATTGGTGCCAGTTTCCCACTTCAGCCTCTTTGTTGGCATCCTCCATCTCAAATATTCTTAGTGAAACAGTGGCCCAACACTAAAAACAGTCTTCATTATAGCTTCTACTGATATATCCAACAATGCTTCTCGCTTTTCTCTTATATGAAAAATTCACTTTAACCAAACTATTCTGCTAATTTTCCCTTTAACATTTCATACACATTTCTAACTATGTGTCTTTTCCTTTGCCATTTTCTGCCTGAAATATACTCCTTTTATTTAAGTTCAACTCTTCATTCAAAAGTCATTGAAAGTCTCAATATTTCTGTCTAAATATCTTTCACTGTTGATTTGCTTATGAATTCTTAGTTGAATTGTTTGTGTCAGCCACTTAGCATGTAGCTGATGTCATTTTATGCTGCCATTTATCATATATAAACATAAGTATATATTATGCATTCTAAATATAGGTACTATCTTCTTATCCATATTCAGTCTGTTTATTTGAGGGTAAAGTCATGCCAAACCCTTTATTTCCTTTCCTTATTCATTTTTGTATGCCAAGTACCTTTGCATAGAGTAGAAAAACGCTGTGCATTGAAAAAAAAAATGAATATGTTAATGTACGATTATAATGATTATAGAAAGGAATATGTTTTCTCTTAAATTTAATACTTAGATAATATAATTCTCTTTATGGAAAAATAACATATTTTTACTTAGATGAAGAATGAATGATGGTCGTTCCTAAAATCAACATAATCATCAGTGTCTTCACAGCCCAGTTGGAGATTTATAAAGGAACTATTTGTTTCAACAGCAAATGTTTTCCACTTGAGAAGTGTTAGCAGATCCTGAGGCATAAACATACACATTGGAAGCACGAAAGAAGTTTTGTCTGCAGTTTGTGTGTTACAATTATGGGAGTTGTTATGGCAGATGACACTTTGGCTTAACAAAAGCTGTTAAATTTGCTTGGATCCACTGCAAAATTTGGCTATGTATGCAATTCATTTTTATTCATATAGAGCTATTTGGTACATTTTGAGACAGACCTTTTCTATGTGAACCACTGTAACCCACACTGAGCCAGATACATGAACTTCTAACATTCCTTGGAATATACCGAATTGGTTTCAAAATAGATCTGATTGACTTTCACTAAGCTATAGCCATCCAAAGGGTTCTCTAGACTGGAGTTCTGTTAGGAAGAGTACCAACAAGGTTATTCAGAGAGCAGTTACAGTGTAGTCAGATGAGCACTGATGGTAAAATACAAAGTTTGCTTTCAGTGGAACAAAGTAGCCTACAAATAGATCTATCACATGCAAGAATTTGTTATACGCTACAGGAGGCAACAGAGAACAGAAGAATTATTCTTTAAATGGCCTTGGGACAGTCTATTGGCAGTGTTGAGAAAAAATACGTTGTATAGTACAAGATACATTTTACATGGATGGTGGATGTGTGTATGGAACTACTAAAAATTATCTTCTGAAAATTTGAAAAGAGAACATCTTTCTAAATTCTGAAGAAATAAGAGACCAAAATGTAAGAGATTTGACTAAGTTAAAATAATTTTTGAAGGACAAAAGAATAAATGCAAGTAACAAATATGTGCAGTAATATTTACACTTGTTATATAAGAGCTTTACTCAATTTAAGTCCTTAAGACCTCTCTATTTTTTTTAAAGGAATTCTTTTATTTATTTATTTATTTATTTATTTATTTTTGGCTGTGTTGGGTCTTCGTTTCTGTGCGAGGGCTTTCTTTAGTTGTGGCGAGCGGGGGCCACTCTTCATCGCGGTGCGCGGGTCTCTCACTATCACGGCCTCTCTTGTTGCGGAGCACAGGCTCCAGACGCGCAGGCTCAGTAGTTGTGGCACACAGGCATAGTTGCTCCGAGGCATGTGGGATCTTCCCAGACCAGGGCTCGAACCCGTGTCCCCTGCATTGGCAGGCAGATTCTCAACCACTGCGCCACCAAGGAAGCCCTATATTTAAATTAATATAAAAACTACAATATAGCTTCTCTTTAAGAAAAAGTCAAAAAATCACACATTTGATTCTTTCCTTAGATAAAGGAATTACATTAGACTAAAGGAAGAGTGTAAAGCAAATCTCTTGGATCTGAAAATACAAGGTCAAGGTTTGTTCCTACACGATGTTGTTAAGTATTTACTTTTGCTCCTAAGGAATGCCAGGAGATGCCGAGTCCAGGACATTGTAGGGGAGGAAAATTTGCCACTCTAAAATGTGTCTCTTTGCCATTGGATTATATTGAGCTGAAAACAATCAAGGCCCCAAAGACTCAGGAAGAATCTTTGACCTTCCTGTTAACTTCCAAAAAAACAATTAGATTAGAGTGCCTGTTCCCAGAATAGATCCATTACCAGAGACCTGTGAAAAGAACATGGGCCAGATTGGGGGGGCGGGGAGTGGGCTGTGGGGTGGAAACTCAACAGGGCCTGGAGATCAGAGCGCACTCTCTCCCATTGTCTCTGCGTGGCCCAGCAAACATACCAAACATTTGCTTTTCCATGTCCAGATGAATTGCCTTCCTCCCTTTGAAGTCCCAAACCACTACCCTAATATCCTCTTTTGTTTTTAGTTGAAAATGATATGTAAGGTGAGGGCTTTGGCCATTTTGGCGATTTACTCAGTTTTCCTGGGTCTCTCCCTTTTATATAGATGTTATTAAACTTTTGTTTAATTTTCTTCTGTTAATCTGTGTCATGTCAACTTAATTCTTAGGCAGGAGAGAAGAACCTAGAAGGGTAGAAGGAAAATTTCTTTATCCCTGACATTTGGTATAGTCACAGGATTCAACTTCACGATCTGAACACTATCCATCCCAAGAATGCTGCAGTTAAGAGATCCTGGGAAACTGACAAAAGCTGGCAGAAAGTCAAGGTTCTTACCACGTCAGTCAGTCTCCCACATCTTTGCCTGCAGGATCAGTTTGAAATAAGAATGGTAAGAGTCCCTTTTTCTATTTTCCAAAATTAGATTAGCAGGAGAAAATATTTGTGGAGCTAGTTCATTGGACTCAGCGATTCTTGGGAAATTTGGTAGAGTACTCTTAGTTTGTTGATTCTTTTCCTCCCAGAGATGCTTACTCTTTTTGTCTGCATTCTTTATGGCATTTGTCATAAGGAGGAAAGCCACTGGTCTAATTAGGTTTTCCTTTCATTGTGTTCTATGTCTTGAGAATTTGGCTTGTTGACCAGTAAGAAAACTGTCTGTTGTCTCAGCCATCGGGAGGGTGGACATAACAGTGTGCTTTTGCCAGTCCTTCGAATACACTGGGATTATGAGCAGCTGTATCCAGTTGGTCAGAAGCACAAGTAACAACCTAGGCTTGTGACTGTCATCTCTTTGTCAGACTGGGCCAGCTCTCAGGGAAGTTTGTCATAAGGAGTCCCAGTCCATAGGGGCCTTTGTCATTTCAAACTTTGCTGCTTTGCTAGTCCCCTTTTGCAAGGGAGGCCTTTACTTTCTTAGACAATTTTTGGGTGTGAACTTTCTGGATCTTGTGAGGGCTGCATCCTTTTAACTCTCATGGGATGCCACTTTCATCCATGCTTAAGCCATAAAAAGGTTTATTGATTTGAGTCACTGTTATGATCCTACTAATTTTTTTTTTAACATCTTTATTGGAGTATAATTGCTTTACAATGGTGTGTTAGTTTCTGCTTTATAACAAAGTGAATCAGCTATATATACATATGTTCCCATATCTCTTCCCTCTTGCGTCTGACTTTGGGTTTTTTTTTTTTTTCTTTCTTTCTCTACTTGCTTTAGGTGTAAAGTTAGCTTGTTTATTTGAGATGTTTCTTGTTTCTTAAGGTAGGATTGTATTGCTATAAACTTCCCTCTTAGAACTGTTTTTGCTGCATCCCATAGGTTTTGGGTCATCGTGTTTTCATTGTCATTTGTTTCTAGGTATTTTTTGATTTCCTCTTTGATTTCTTCAGTGATCTCTTGGTTATTAAGTAGTGTATTGTTTAGCCTCCATGTGTTTGTATTTTTTACAGATTTTTTCCTGTAATTGATATCTAGTCTCATAGCATTGTGGTCGGAAAAGATACTTGATACAATTTCAATTTTCTTAAATTTACCAAGGCTTGATTTGTGACCCAAGATATGATCTATCCTGGAGAATGTTCCATGAGCACTTGAGAAGAATGTGTATTCTGTTGTTTTTGGATGGAATGTCCTATAAATATCAATTAAGTCCATCTTGTTTAATGTATCATTTAAAGCTTGTGTTTCCTTAGTTATTTTCATTTTGGATGATCTGTCCATTGGTGAAAGCGGGGTGTGAAAGTCTCCTACTATAATTGTGTTACTGTCTATTTCCCCTTTTATGGCTGTTAGTATTTGCCTTATGTATTGAGGTGCTCCTATGTTGGGTGCATAAGTATTTACAATTGTTATATCTTCTTCTTGGATTGATCCCTTGATCATTATGTAGTGTCCTTCTTTGTCTCTTCTAATAGTCTTTATTTTAAAGTCTATTTTGTCTGAATAGAGAATTGCTACTCTAGCTTTCTTTTGATTTCCATTTGCATGGAATATCTTTTTCCATCCCCTTACTTTCAGTCTGTATGTGTCCCTAGGTCTGAAGTGGGTCTCTTGTAGACAGCATGTATGTCTTGTAGACAGGTCTTCTTTTTGTATCCATTCAGTCAGTCTATGTCTTTTGGTTGGAGCATTTAATCCATTTACATTTAAGGTAATTATCGATATGTATGTTCCTATTACCATTTTCTTAATTGTTTTGGGTTTGTTATTGTAGGTCTTTTCCTTCTCTTGTGTTTCCTGCCTATAGAAGTTCCTTTAGCATTTGTTGTAAAGCTGGTTTGGTGGTGCTGAATTCTCTTAGCTTTTGCTTGTCTGTAAAGGTTTTAATTTCTCCATCAAATCTGAATGAGATCCTTGCTGGGTAGAGTAATCTTGGTTGTAGGTTTTTCTCCTTCATCACTTTAAATATGTCCTGCCACTCCCTTCTGGCTTGCAGAGTTTCTGCTGAAAGATCAGCTGTTAAACTTACGGGGATTCCCTTTTGTGTTATTTGTTGTTTTTCCCTTGCTGCTTTTTTTTTTTTTTAAACATCTTTATTGAAGTATAATTGCTTTACAGTGGTGTGTTAGTTTCTGCTTTATAACAAAGTGAATCAGTTATACATATACATATGTTCCCAAGATGCTCTTGCATCTCCCTCCCTCCCACCCTCCCTATCCCACCCCTCTAGGTGGTCACAAAGCACCGAGCTGATCTCCCTGTGCTATGCGGCTGCTTCCCACTAGCTATCTATTTTACATTTGGTAGTGTATATATGTCCATGACACTCTCTCACCCTGTCACATCTCACCCCTCCCCCTCCCCATATCCTCAAGTCCATTCTCTAGTAGGTCTGTGTCTTTATTCCCGTCTTGCCACTAGGTTCTTCATGACCTTTTTTTTTTTTCCCTTAGATTCCATATATATGTGTTAGCATACTGTATTTCTTTTTCTCTTTCTGACTTACTTCACTCTGTATGACAGACTCTAACTCCATCCACCTCATTACAAATACCTCAATTTCATTTCTTTTTATGGCTGAGTAATATTCCATTGTATATATGTGCCACATCTTCTTTATCCATTCATCCGATGATGGACACCTAGGTTGCTTCCATGTCCTGGCTATTGTAAACAGATCCCTTGCTGCTTTTAATATGTTTTCTTTGTATTTAATTTTTGATAGTTTGCTTAATGTGTGTCTTGGCGTGTTTCTCCTTGGATTTATCCTGTATGGGACTCTCTGTGCTTCCTGGACTTGATTAACTATTTCCTTTCCCATATTAGGGAAGTTTTTCAACTATAATCTCTTCAAATACTTTCTCAGTCCCTTTCTTTTTCTCTTCTTCTTCTGGGACCCCTATAATTCGAATGTTGGTGCATTTAATGTTGTCCCAGAGGTCTCTGAGACTGTCCTCCATTCTTTTCATTCTTTTTTCTTTATTCTGCTCTGCAGTAGTTATTTCCACTATTTTATCTTCCAGGTCACTTATCCATTCTTCTGCCTCAGTTATTCTGGTATTGATCCCTTCTAGAGAATTTTTAATTTCATTTATTGTGTTGTTCATCATTGTTTGTTTGCTCTTTAGTTCTTCTAGGTCCTTGTTAAACGTTTCTTGTATTTTCTCTATTCTGTTTCCAAGATTTTGGATCATCTTTACTATCATTATTCTGAATTCTTTTCCAGGTAGGCTGCCTATTTCCTCTTCATTTGTTAGGTCTGGTGGGTTTTTACCTTGCTCCTTCATCTGCTGTGTGTTTTTCTGTCTTCTCATTTTGCTTAACTTACTGTGTTTGGGGTCTCCTTTTTGCAGGCTGCAGGTTCGTAGTTCCTGTTGTTTTTGGTATCTGTCCCCAGTGGCTAAGGTTGGTTCAGTGGGTTGTGTAGGCTTCCTGGTGGAGGGGACTAGTGCCTGTGTTCTGGTGGATGAGGCTGGATCTTGTCTTTCTGATGGGCAGGTCCACGTCTGGTGGTGTGTTTTGGGGTGTCTGTGGCCTTATTATGATTTTAGGCAGCCTCTCTGCTAATGGGTGGGGTTGTGTTCCTGTCTTGCTAGTTGTTTGGCATAGGGTGTCCAGCACTGTAGCTTGCTGGTCGTTGAGTGAAGCTGGGTCTTGTCATTGAGATGGAGATCTCTGGGAGATGTTCGCCGTTTGGTATTACGTGCGGCTGGGAGGTCTCTTGTGGACCAGTGTCCTGAAGTTGGCTCTCCCACCTCAGAGGCACAGCCCTGATGCCTGGCTGGAGCACCAAGAGCCTTTCATCCACATGGCTCAGAATAAAAGGGAGAAAAAATACAAAGAAAGAAAGAAAGAGGATAAAATAAAATAAAATAATGTAAAATAAAACAAAATAAAGTTATTAAAATAAAAAATAATTATTATGGAAAAAATTTTTTAAAGTAAAAAAAAAAAAAAAACGGATGGACAGAACCCTAGGACAAATGGTAAAAGCAAAGCTATACAGACAAAATCACACACAGAAGCATACACATACACACTCACAAAAAGAGAAAAAGGGGAAAAAAATATATCTTTGCTCCCAAAGTCCACCTCCTCAATTTGGTATGATTTGTTGTCTATTCAGGTATTTCACAGATGCAGGTACATCAGGTTGACTGTGAAAATTTAATCCGCTGCTCCTGAGGATGCTGGGAGAGATTTCCCTTTCTCTTCTTTGTTCGCACAGCTCCCAGGGTTCAGCTTTGGATTTGGACCGGCCTCTGCATGTAGGTCGCCTGAGGGCGTCTGTTCTTCGCTCAGACAGGACAGGGTTAAAGGAGCAGCTGCTTCTAGGGCTCTGGTTCACTCAGGCCGGGGGGGGGGGGGGGGGGGAGGGAGGGGTACGGAATGCGGGGCGAGCCTGCAGCAGCAGAGGCCGGCGTGACTTTGCAACAGCCTGAGGCACCGTGCATTCTCCCAGGGAAGTTGTCCCTGGATCACGGGACCCTGGCAGTGGCGGGCTGCACAGGCTCCCGGGAGGGGAGGTGTGGATAGTGACCTGTGCTTGCACACAGGCTTCTTGGTGGCGGCAGCAGCAGCCTTAGCGTTTCATGCCTGTCTCTGGGGTCCGCGCTGATAGCCGCGGCTCGCGCCCGTCTCTGGAGCTCGTTTAGGCGGCGCTCTGAATCCCCTCTCCTTGCGCACCAGGAAACAAAGAGGCAAGAAAAAGTCTCTTGCCTCTTCGGCAGCTGCAGACTTTTTCCCGGACTCCCTCCCGGCTAGCTGTGGTGCGCTAACCCCTTCAGGCTGTGTTCACGCCGCCAACCCCAGTCCTCTCCCTGCGATCCGACCGAAGACCGAGCCTCAGCTCCCAGCCCCCGCCCGCCCCGGCGGCTGAGCAGACAAGCCTCTCGGGCTGGTGAGTGCTGCTTGGCACCGATCCTCTGTGCGGGGATCTCTCCGCTTTGCCCTCCGCACCCCTGTGGCTGCGCTCTCCTCCGTGGCTCCGAATCTTCCCCCCCCCGCCCACCGCCCATCTCTGCCAGTGAAGGGGCTTCCTAGTGTGTGGAAACCTTTCCTCCTTCACAGCTCCCTCCCACTGGTGCAGGTCCCGTCCCTATTCTTTTGTCTCTGTTATTTCTTTTTTCTTTTGCCCTACCCAGGTACGTGGGGAGTTTCTTGCCTTTCGGGAGGTCTGACGTCTTCTGCCAGCGTTCAGTAGGTGTTCTATAGGAGCAGTTTCACATGTAGATATACTTCTGATGTATGTGTGGGGAGGAAGGTGATCTCTGCGTCTTACTCTTCCGCCATCTTGAAGCTCCGATCCTACTAAGTAATGACCAGATGATGCAGCCTTTGAATTGGAAAAACTTCTAAATTGGTAAATTTTTAGAGAACTGTCATCATAAACAACTGATTTATTGGTACCTATTGAGAAACTAAACTAAAAGGTGGATACAAAGAAATATAAATGCTGACCTTAAGAATTCCTTCAATAAGGAAAAAAAATAATGGTTTGGGAAGCCTTACCAAATAGTGGCTTCAGGTTCCCTTCATGGGTCTTACAGAGGCTAATAAAAATATTACATTAACTAACAAGATAATGGGAACAAGCTGGGGGAAAAATCAGGAAACTCTTCCCAACAAGGTGGAAATTTTTAAAGGATTATCAAGAAATAAGGTAAATAAAGCAAATATTGAAGGAGACAGAACAAAGAGGAATCATAAAGGGAAGTCATGGGACTCATCCCCAGCAGGGTAGAAATTTTTGGATGGTTAGTAAGAAATGGGATGAATAAAATGGACGTTCATAGAGTTAAAGCAAAGGTTTTGGTACAGCACTACCTATGGTTGGCTGGGCCAAAGTTACTCCCTATTGGTCCCCCAACATTAGAGGGCCCCAAATAACTCTGCTCTATTTACCCCAGTTTGGAGAAATTTTAAAAGCTGGAAGGCAAAAATTACTGTGAGAAATCTGACCTGCAGCAATTGCTTATGGCAACAGTTAGGCTGATTAATCAAGTTAAAAATTGACAAAAGGGCCTGGATCCCTTGGCTTAATCCCTCCCTCACTGGGGATCCAAGGCCTTTTACATAGTAGTGGGTAAAATGGCCAGGGGTTGGAGAGAAGTTTCTGGGACTCCTTGATGTGGGAACCCCATGATCTGAGGTGCCAAAACACATTGGAGGAAACTTGACATGGGCTACAATTAAATTGAGAAAACATAAAAGTGCAAGGGTTGATAGGATTATAAATGTTGGAATGCTATGTGAAGAGGTTTATATCAACAGTTGCCTGAGGGTTTATGGGAATGGATGCTATGTCTGTCTGGGAACACTTACCCTACCCAGTACTGTAAGACAGAGACTTGTTGGTGTGGTCCTAGTGGAAGGTCTTCCTTCCAATTGATGGAATTGAGGTAAAAGTTTATAAGAAAATTGGTGTATTTGAATGGGTTTTATGTAGGTGGTTGCATCTCTTTTTGCCTGATTTTATTGTGGGGATGGACTTTGTGTCTCACTGGGGAATGTTTCCCCTGCCTGGTATTATAAGACAGGACACACATATCCACCCTTCAGACAGTGTTCACTGAACATGCTAAAGGGAACCAATAGGATTGCCTGAGCCCACTCGTGTGAGGTGGAATCTGGGGTCTGGTATTGGGGCAATAGTGGAGGCTTTTTGCCCCTCGAGGGAATTGGTCTGGGTTTAAACTGTGCATTCACAACAACTTGTGCAGACTTTTTGAAGGTGTGATGCATTGAAACCTGAAGTTCTAGAACACAGAAATCTTTTGATTCCCATTTTAGTTGGAAATCTTCTCCCTGATATAAAGAATCAAAATAAAGAAAATGTAGTTGGATGGGTGGATCAGCCTTTTGATATCATTTAGTCAGCAGCCCAGTTCTTTCCCGAATTGAAAACAACTGTCTTTGTCTCACAAATCTCTACAAAATCAGAAATGTAAAACACAGTGCACAGTCTCCTGGGGCAGAGTTTGGCTAACTCAGTCAGTAGAACCTAAAAATCAAAGAAAAAAAGAAGGAAGAAGGCTTTTTCCAAAATCTAACTCATAGCCTCCTTAAGATTGTTTCTCAAGGGCAAATACAAATCTCTAAAGTCTTTTCCACAAACAGTAAAATTCCTTAGCCATCTGAGCAGATAATCTTAACTTATTCTGACTGTTCTTTATAAACCAGTGAGTTTTATATTTTTATACCTGATTCATGACTACAGTTTTAAAGTGAAAGCTAGGGGATCTCTGGTTTTGTGTGTTTGTATGTCCATGTGTGTATGTTATAGATAGGGTATTTTCTACTTTTGGAAGCTATTGTAAAATTAATTTGTAAAGGAGCTCTATTTAATTGGCTAAAACAAACAAGCACTTATATAAAAATTCTCAAAAGTATAATTGAAACTAGCCCTAATGTTTTTCAATTTCATATGATCTAGGATTAATCTTTAGTAAATAAAAACAAATTTAATGTTATTGGTTTAATTAAGATAGGCATGTCTTTAGAATTATCAGCATTAAATATAAAACGTGTATCCTACCTAGATTTACCAAAAGTCAAATAAGTTTGTGTTATCTCTGTTACAAAATTTGTCAGCAAGAAAAATAGCTTGGGATGATGGCTGACTTTGCTTAATATTTCATGAAGCTTTCATGGTTATTCTAAACATAGTTTTTGGGAACAAATGACATTTTTATTTTTTAAAAATTTTATTGGCATATAGTTGAGTTACAATGTTGTACTAGTTTCAGGTGTACAACAAAGTGATTCAGTTATACATATACATATATTCATTCTTTTTCAGATTTTTTACCCATATACGTTATTACAGAATATTGAGTAGTTTCCTGTGCTATACAGTGGGTCCTTGTTGATTATCTGTTTTATATATAGTAGTGTGTATATGTTAATCTCAAACTCCTAATTTATCCCTCCACCCCATGTTTCCCTTTTGGTAACCATAAGTTTGTTTTCAAAGTCTGTGAGTCTGTTCCTTTTTATTAATAAGTTCATTGGTATCTTGTTTTTAGAGTCCACATATAAGTGATAATATATGATATTTGTCTTTGTCTGTATGAATTCACTGAGTGTGATAAGATCTAGGTCTACCCATGTTGCTGCAAATGGCATTATTTCTTTCTTTTTTATGGCTAATAGTCCATTGTATATATGTACCACATCTTCTTTATCCATTCCTCTGTCTATGGACATTTAGGTTGGTTCCATGTCCTGGCTATTGTAAATAGTGCTGCAGTGAACATTGGGGTGCATGTATCTTTTCGAATTATGGTTTTCTCCAGATATATGCCCAGGAGTGGGATTGCTGGATCATATGGTAGCTCTATTTTTAGTTTTTTAAAAGAACCTCCATACTGTTTTCCATAGTGGCTGTACCAGTTTACTTTCCCAACAGCAGCAGTGTAAGAGGGTTCCCTTTTCTCCACACCCTCTCCAGCATTTATTGATGATGGCCATTTTGACTGGTGTGAAGTGATATCTCATTGTAGTTTTGATTTGCATTTCTCTGATAATTAGCAATGTTGAGCATCTTTTCATGTGCCTGTTGGCCATCTGCATGTCTTCTTTGGAGAAATGTCTGTTTAGATCTTCTGCCCACTTTTTGATTTGGGTTGTTTGTTTGGGGTTTTTTTTTTGACATAGAGCTGTGTGAGCTGTTTGTAGATTTTTTGTAGATTAATCCGTTGTGGTCGCTTCGTCTGCAAATATTTTCTCCCATTCTGAGGGTTGTCTTTTCATTTTGTTTATGATTTCCTTTGCTGTGCAAAAGCTCTTAAGTTTAATTAGGTCCCACTTGTTTATTTTTGTTTTTATTTTCATTACTCTAGGAGGTGGATAGAAAAAGATCTTGCTGCGATTTATGCCAAAAGAAGTGTTTTGCCTATGTTTTCCTTTAAGAGTTTTATAGTGTCTGGCCTTACTTTTAGGTCTATTGATCCATTTTGAGTCTATTTTTGTGTACGGTATTAGAGAACATTCTAATTTCATTCTTTTACTTGTAGCTGTCTAGTTTTCCCAGCACCACTTACTGAAGAGACTGTCTTTTCTCCATTGTATATTCTTGCCTCCTTTGGCTGGAATCTGTTAAAAAATGGAAGAAAACACTAGGCAGAGCTGGATATAAGCTGGAGATTTTAGGAACATGGATTTTAAAACATGAAGAAACAGAAGTAGTATTAGGACATCTTCACTGGAAAATCCACAAAGACAACTGAATAATTCATGAAGAGAGACTAGAGATAAAATCTGGCTACATGCATTAAATAATCTCAGTGCCACATAAAAGGTACCCCATGAACTAAAATTTTGAGAGCTCTCTCTGAGCACAAATTAACAAAAAGGGGTGGGGGTAATGGGGGAAGAAACACAAAACCAAGGTGAAGAGAAGACAATTGTATGAATCTGTACTAACAGTGCCATAGTGTCCAGAAGATTCACTAAAACCAGTCATTCATTTATTATGCATTTTAAGGTGACAAGCATTGTGCTGGGCACTGGAAACACAATGTTTGACACAGCTGACAACCCCTGCTCTCAGAGAGCTTATAGCCTCCTGAGACTGACCAATATAAATAGGCCTACACATAAACATATAATCATAAATTTGTGACAAATACTGTGAAGAAAAAAACACAGGAAGCCTAGCACAAGGAGGCCATGACCTAGAATGGGGCCTCAGGGGAGAATTTTCCTGAGGCAGAGTTAACGTGGGGTGTGTATGTGTCTGTGTGTGTGTATATAGAAACGATCCCCTAGACTGAGAGCAACATATGAAAAAGTTCTGAAATGGAAAAGTCTACAGCTCATTCAAGAAACAGCAGTGCCAGCTAAAGCAGGAAGATGGCAGGCCAGTAGGAGATGGGCAGGGGCTAGATCATGGAAAGCCCACTAGGTCATGTGATGGATTTGGGTCTTCCTCTACTGAGGTGATTTAAGCAGGAAAGTCACATGACCAGATCTGCATTTTTAAAACTCACACAGGCTACAATATGGAGAACATAGAAACAAGGCAGAGGAAAGAAAATCAGTTGTAACATGGTTGTAATAGTTCAGGCAGGAGATGATGACAGTTGGGACCATGATAGTGCAGTGTCATTGGAGCAGAAAGGAGAGACTGAGAGACATTTAAGGAACAAAATCACCACAGCTTAGTGGTTTAGTGATGGATTTGATGAAGGCAGTGAAGGAAAGGTTGACCAGTGATGCTATCTGAACCAACTTATATCTTTTCCTTTTGAGGGGGAGAGTGCATAGGGGATTCTTATGAGTTTTAAGTCTCTCTTATTCTATAACAGTCCCCCTTCCTTTTCTCTGCCATTTATATGTTAGTAAAACTGGGTCTTTTGGCCTATCGAGTACCAAGTATCTCATATTCTCATTTGACTGATTACTTCCTTGTACTATTGATTACCTTTTTCCTATAGCCACTGGGTTTCCTGTAAAATGATATACAGTAAGTCCCCTACATATGAACCTTCAAGTTGTGAACTTTCAAAGATGTGAACGTGCATTCGTTCACACGTCTAATGCATGTGTCTGGCATACACTGTCACGTGCATGCATCCTCTACAAGTGGTTGTACTTTTTTCTGTACTTTACCGTACAGTACTGTATAGAGTACCATATCTTTATTTCAAGCCCAGGATGTCCAGAAGCAAGCGTAAAACAGCCGTGATGTAGCTGGCACTACTGTACTTTTCAAGGTTCTGTACTGTAAGGTTTAAAATGTTTTCTTTATCTTTTGTGTTTGTTTTTTATGTATTATTTGTGTGACAAGTATTATAAACCTAGTACAGTACAGTACTATATAGCCGATTGTGTTAATTGGGTACCTAGGCTAACTTTGTTAGACTTACGAACAAATTGGACTTGCAAATGTGCTCACAGCACTCGTTTGTATGCACGGGACTTACTGTAGCTTTGAAGGCTCCATTGATTCTGGTTCAAGTTATTTTTTCCTTTTGACTAGACTACTTCATGGGTTGCACTGGACACTTACTATTACATCACATCCTGATACAACAACGTACCGCTCAGAGCGCCTTTAGTGATGCTGGGATTGGGAGTGTAAGTGGGGTCAGCATGACCCTCCCATTATGAAGTTCCTCTTTCACCTTTTTAACGGTTCTATCATCCATTGATGGTGGTCACCTCAATCTCCCCAAAACTGACTTAGATGAAAGAGAATAAAGAGATTCTCTTTTATCTAAGCACGCAGACATTTTAGCAAAACATGAGTTGGACTCCATCACCCAAGCTTTTCTAATTTTCCTCCAGCTGTTTTGGGTACATCTTATCAATGGCTGCTTTAATGCTTCTGACTCAAAATGTAAATATCAAAGTCCTATCTTCTGTCCCTTTTCTGTTCTCTCTGGTAAATTGTATCCACTCCTTGCAAACTTCTATCTGTGCAAAAATCTCATACAATCAGAACTGTAGCCTCCATCTGCGTGGCAATGTTCAGTTGCCAACTGGTCCCTTGCTCTGCCATAAATCACACTTGCCACCTTAATTTCCAAACCACCTTCAGACCCCTCTCTTTCGGCCAAGGATATCATGATTCTCTCAATCACCATTGACTCTTCCTCCCCGCCCCACCCACTGTCTACATCAGTAAGTTGAAGACTGTGCAATCTCCCTCCAACACATCATTCTCATTTTTCTCCTTCCAAATTGCTGCCACCCCTCTAGCACAGTTCATTATCTCTTGCCTAAACTATTGTAAATAGCTTTTCAATGGCTCTACCAGCTTCAAGGCTCTGCCATGTGCAGTCCACCCTGAAAGCGGGGCTGGAAAATGCCCCTGCAAAAACATCTGGAGTCATGTCATTCCCCTGCTCAAACAAACAGCTTCACTTGCTGCCCACTAGCTACCCAAAGAAATACAAGCTGTTCACGCCACATTCACTCTGTCTCATCTGCCTCTCCAGACATTGTTCCACCTGTGTGTTACCCAGGCCTGCACCCCTGGAAAGCTGGTCCCTGAGCCTCCTCCCAGGAGTCATGCCTAGAGTCAGTCCTTCCTTCCTGATGCCCAAACCATCCTCGATTACCAGCAACCTACTCATTTGTTTTCCTCCTCACTAAGTGACATATATATTTTCATTGCCAGTTATTTGAATCACAAAGGTGTTATATTATTTTTGTAACAAGTTCCCCTTCCCTTCTCTATTTCTACCACCCTATGGGAATAACATTGTGTTTTCTTCCATAATTGTTCTTTAACCTACATAAAAATAGATGTACCTTGTTTTTTCTTGCCACCTGCCTGCTTGAGTTGGGACGTCAGTCTCCTCCTGCCCTTGGACTGGGCTTTACACCATCAGTTATACTGGTTCTCAGGCCTTTGGACAGGGACTGGAATTACACCACTGGCTTTCCTGGGTCTCCAGTTTGCAGATGGCAGATGATGTGATTCTTAGTTTCCTTAATCACTCATTTTTTTCTGGGCACTTAAAGCATTTTTCAATATGAGGAATATATAATCATGGTTCTAAAGATGGAGAGGAAGAAATATATAAACTTAGTCAGCCAATCTGAACAGAAAGCATTTGCTTACATGGAAACCTGATGGTTCTCATCTTACCCAATTTTAATTATTTTGAAATTGTCTGAATCTATAGAACCTAAACATGATCATAGCTTTTTATTTTGATTTCCATTGGTGAAACATATTTCAGGGGCAAATTCTATTTCCATCCCTTTTAATTATTAACATTCTTACAGATTTCCTCAGCCAGATTATTTCTTTCTTTATTTTAAATTGAAAGTCAAAGTTTCTATTCTGTTTTCCTTAGACAATTAATGCATTTTTCAACAACTAAAACTGAAAATACAAATGTGTGAAAATAAAAAGCTAACTCTCCTTTTTCTAAGTCCATCCTGAAGTAAACCAGTGTTACTGACTTGGCAAACAGTTATTTGCATTTTCCTTAAATTTATAAAAACATGCAAAAATATACAGGGCCCTACAGTTTTATTCTTCTATGCATTTTTTGGACAAACTGGAGCTTTAATCACTTAAAATACCTTTTTAGTTCAGTAGATAGAAGGCATTATTTTTTTATACTGAGCTATAATTGACATATAACATTATATTAGTTTCTAGTGTACAACATAATGACTCATCACTTGATCATTTGTACAGACTGCAGAACGATCACTGTAATAAGCCTAGTCAACCTCTGTCATCACACGCAACTACAGGATTGTTTCTTCTTCTGATGAGAACTTTAAGATTTACCGTCTTAGTGGCTTTCAAATCTGCGAGAGCATTATTAACTATAGTTGCAATGCTGTATATTACATCCCCATGACATTTCATGAGAAGACATTATTTTAAATTATAGCACAGTATCTCACCATAATATTCCATATTTCTGTAATATACTCAGCCATTATTAATAAATACTGGCTGTTTAGATGAATTTTATAATTATTTTCACGATTAAATAAACATTCTTTTATATGTAAAAAATATATGCACAAAGATATAATGATGAATAATTTGGTTTATAAAGGTATATTATATATACATAAAATATACATATATATTAATTATTCTGCAACTAGCTTTTCTCATACAATTCACATAGACTCCTTTTACCTCAGTATATAGAGATTTGCTTCCTTCATATCAATAACAGCCTCAGATTCGACATTATAAGTAGTTCTTATTCTGTCATTCCCATAGATGACCATTCAGTTTGATCCCTTTTTAACTATTACACACAAGGTGGAAATAAATATCATTGTATGTAAACCTTTATAACTTATTACTTTTTTTTCATATCCATTCTCAGAAATGGATTCCTGGGTTGAAAGGCACTCACAATTTAAATTCTAATAGGAGACAGCTAGATTACTTTCCAAAAGTAATAATGTACTCCTATGCCAACAGTATATGAAGAGAAGTATTTATTTCTCCACACCTTTTCTAATTACAATGTGTTAATTTTTTCATTTCTGTCAAATTATTACTTGAAAATTGATATCTCTGAAGTTTAGCATTCCATGCCCGTTCTCTAAGACCCCATCTAAAATACCACATCCTTTATGAATCCTTTCTTCTCTCATCCTAGATATCCTCCCTTTCCTCTGGAACTTTTGTAGCATATGTTTTGTCCTTCTGTGGAACTTTTCATATTACACTTTATGCTGAATTGAGTTTTCTCACTTTACATGTCTACCACACTGTAGCTCAAAAAGGAGAGGTCACGTATCTTACCTATTCTTGTAACTTCCTTAACATTAGCACAGAAGCCGTGCATAGAAGATGCTCCACTTTCTGCCTCACAGGATCCAGCTGATCAGTCAAGGGAAATGGGAGCTCAAGGCTAGGAAACAGAAGTATATGACTCTGTGTCCTCTTGGAGGAAACTGCAAGCAGATTGCTGCCAAATTCTATCACCGACAAAACAGTTGAACAAAACAGATATACCATGTTTACTTATCAAAGCTACCACTTGAACATCCAGGGTAGGTGAAGCCAACTGACAAGAATATGACAGCATCACGATATTTATAAGCCAGAACTGTGGGCAGAAGCAAATCCAAAAGGAAGCACAACATGTAAGAAAAGCACTTTAAAAAAAATTTTGTAGGTACCTTATTTTAAAGTGAATTCAGATAGAAGGCTTACCAGTGGGTAAAAGATAAAAAAGAAAGATTATAGCTCAGCATACAAATGAACAACTAAAAGGCAACAGAGCTAACATGAATTGACTATGGCTATGGACCAGTTGCCTTGCATACATTATCCCATTGCGCACACACACATCCCTGTGCAGTAGATATTATTATTATCATCCACATGTCATATATGGGATTTAACTTTCCCGAGGTCATAGATGGTACTTATGAGGGAACTGAGTAGAAGACCCAGATCTGTTTGAGTGTAGGCTGTAATAATATCCCACCCGTAGAGGTACTAACACAGAGACCAGATGATTCTTTGTCAGCAGTGCCATAGAAACCATATTTTTATTAAGGGCAAAGAATGGAAGGACGGGGCTTCCTTGATGGCACAGTGGTTAAGAATCCGCCTGCCCATGCAGGGGACACATGTTCGAGCCCTGGTCCAGGAAGATCCCACATGCCGCAGAGCAGCTAAGCCCGTGCGCCACAATTACTGAGCCTGCACTCTAGAGCCTGCAAGCCACAAGTACTGAGCCCATGCACCTAGAGCCCATGCTCTGCAACAAGAAAAGCCACTGCAATGAGAAGCCTGCTCACCACAACTACAGAAAGCCCACGCGCAGCAACGAAGACCCAACGCAGCCAAAAAAAAGAAAAAAGGATGACATCTAAACCTGTCCATAGAACTTATTATGCTATCAGAGAAGTAAGAATCTCCTCAGAGTCAAAAACCCACAAGAAAAAAACAAGCAGTGTTCTACTTACTGTTACTTCATAGGGACAAAGAAAGGCCCAAAGATGACGTAAGTTCATTTTTAAAATACATAAACCATACAAATATAAAGGAATGAGTAACAAAGTATACCTACCAAGTGCAAACAGCACAGTCACTTAAAACTGTGATAAAGTTCAATTTCTAAATATTTTCTTGGCTGACTGCACCCAGTCTTCTGAACCGGGGCCACCTATCATGCAGTACAAGTGTTAAATGCCACATTAGCACTTCTTGCTCATTGCTCAGAGCCTCAACAACTTCCTTTAAGTTCATCCAGCCTAATTCTCGTTTTCCAAAGTTACCAATGTCTGCACTTCTCTTAAATATCGGCCTCTTAGTTTTCTCTCATTTCCTTCTTGAGACAAGGAGACACTGATAAAGACATCTGAATTCAATCTCTTTTAACGGGATTGAATCAGTGAAGGCCCTTCTCTGGGCAGATAGTGCCCATGAACTCTGCAGCCCAATCATGATAGAGATTAAAATTTGTGAGATAAGGAGCTATGATTCACAAAGATTCAAATTCAAATTCTCAAGCTTACTACTGTAGAACCCTGAGTAACATATTTAACCTACTTGATCCTCAGTTTTGACAGTACCAAAATGATATTGTTGGTTTCATTTGTTGTAACTCATTTCAAATAAACTTTATACTACTGAACTGAATGGATGGATCACAATGCATCAGAACAAGTTAAATCTTTCTATGTCTGGTCTGTCATTGCAATACCATATAATCTTTTTCTCTATTTTAATTATACTCCAGTTTCTTGTAGTCTGATTTCTTCTGAGCCTTAGCCTCTGATCCAGGCTAACCCACTAAGTCATCGCAAGGCAATAATTTTAGAAGAGTCTTCAGGTAAACAATAGGCAGCACTCATCTGGTATTTATACTTATGAAATCATGTTGTTGGTATATTAATCTCTCTGATTTTCCTTAAAGTGGTTAAATTAGACCACTTCCTTTATGCCACATGTGTAGGAACATTTTTGCTTTCTCTAGTCTAATAAAATTTGACTCCATCATCAAATGGAAAGCATAAGTCAATGATCAGAAGCAAGCATGTTATTATATTTTAGTTCAATTAGTGAATCTTACAGAGTAGAAGGGAGGGATGGAGGAGAGAAGGAACACCACAGTAAGCACTATGTCATCATGTAGCTCCTCACAGGGATTCTCAGAGGTCATTATTATAAGAAAATGTCAATTCAGAGAGGTTAATTATTCAGTCACACAGCAAATACCTGTCTGTTCTAGATCTTGAATTAATGTATAAATCAGGAAAAGGCATTAAGGAGCTGTCTACTCAAGAAATACACATATCAGTGGAGGTCCCTTAGCTTTTGCTTTAGTTTAGAAAATATTCAATGCAGGGAAACACTAAGCAAGTCCGAGCTGAGGAGAAAGCAAAAATATCTGAAAACCACAAGGGGGAGATCTCAAGTGAGTAGAAGAGAACAAACAGGTACAGAGAGAGAGAAAGAGAGGAGAGAGTGTACATGTAAACTGGAAGCGGAAATCCAAGGGCCAAAAAAGAAAGAGTCACAGACAATGTAGGTTCATATCTTACAAGTGGGAGAAGACGCTCAGAACTCTAAAAGTCAAAGTCTAAAATTATGACAGCCAAGAGGAATCTAAGGAGAAGGACTACTAGATGTAATGTGGTTAGGACCTAGAACAGAAAAAAGACATTAGGAAAAAACTAAGGAATTCTGAATAATGTATGGACTTAATGATAATAGCTCGATATTGTTCATCAGTTGTGACAAATGTACCATATTAATGCAAGATGTTAATATTAGGGGAAACTGGATGCAGGGTATATGGGAACTCTCTGTACTACCCTCACAATTTTTCTTTAAACCCCAAAGTATTCTAAAATAAAATGTTTATTATTTTTTTTAAGTCAACAGTTTAGGAACAGATTTTTTTTTTAATGGTAATCTTGTCCCAAGGAAAATCCTAGAAGCATAGACCCAAGCTCCCAACTCTACCCTCAGGAGGAATAAGGACCCTTAGGGACAACATATTGGTACAAGTCTTGACTCACTGAGGTATGTTTTTATTCCACATGTAAATATAATCTACCAATTAAGGTATTAAAAAAACCCTGTGCCTTTAAAAACAATACATTTTCTTAAAGGTAGCAAAAATTTTAAACTTAGCCTTGTTTAATGCTATGAAGGCAAGAAATCAAACAACCTTCTGTTTATTTAAACAAATTGCCTGGAAAATGTAGTCTTAATCAGGTAATACCAATTAAGTGTCTCCTTAAGCATACTAAAATTCTGTAGCTAGAGAAAGCCAAGAACATCAGACCAAAAGTAATTAGCATTTTACACTCTGTAGATGGATGACGTTGCCTCCAAAGGAAAAAAAAATAAAAGGAGCTCAGTGCCACTATTATTAATTAATTTTATTAAAAAACAACAACAACTGTAATACCACTAAGCAGAAAAGGGTCCAGCGGTAACAGGATCACTGTGTGCATAGTTCACTAACCAGTTACTAAATAATACCCAAGCTACTTAACAAAGGGCCCTAAAATACAAGTAGAAGGAGAGAATAGCCCCACATTCCATTTGGAATATCAACTTTAGTCTACTCTTTCCACACCTGGAAATGTATTTCTGTCTTTCTGTAACAATCTTGCATCTCCCATCAGGGAGCTGAGCCTGAAATATTTGAAAGGGACCCAAGGCCTACTGTGGCCATTTGAGTTCACGTAAAATCAGGACACTTTCAAAGGGATTCTACTGAATGTCAGGTTTGAGTCAAGGTTTTAATTTCACAGTAGCTTTAACTGAAGAGATTTAATTTTACCAAATAAAATATGCATGCCTGACTGACAACAACCCCCAAGCCCTCCAGGAGTGAAGTCAGAGAAAGTTTGATCCGAGCCTCAATGAGAAAGAAAAAGGCAATGATGCCAGATGCCCTAGTTTAAAACCTCTGAGGCTCAGAATGGAGGAAAATGGGAGAATTAACACTCTGTGAAAAGGATGCCATTCTTGCTGACTGGAGTCAATTTTTTTCAATCGAAGGGCATCCATCTGCCCTCAGCTCACTCCTCAACAGTCCACTTTTATACATGAGTAACACAAATTGTGTCCAACCAACTCCCAGCAATGGAGAGGAAGAGATTGGTGGCTAACACTAGTCATCAATAATATGCTAGTGTCTTCCATGACTGTGAGCATGGGTGAAATAGTAAAGGAATGCAAACCACCTGCAAAAACATAATCACGTAAAGGAAAGGAGAAGGGGGAGGAAGCAAGGGAATAGGTATCAGCTGGTGAGAAACGCTGAGTAGAGAAGAGAGTTGTGACTAATATTAATACATCACTACCATGTAGCAGACGCTGTGATAGACTGTTATATACATTAGCTCATCCTCACAATTATCCTACAGTATAGATACCATTTAAATTGTAAAATGGAAAAACTGAGGGTCACTGGGGTTTAAGTACCTTGCCCTAGAAACATTCTGAATTTCTAGGCATAAGACAAAATCCAAGGTTCTTTTAACTCTCTGGGCCTTTGTTTATTATCCTGACTGTCCAAGGGAGAAAGTTAGTACCTAGGTAATGTAACTCATAAGATAAAGTGAGTTTCCAGAATTTCACATTTGTGCATAAACCTTAATTATCCATCTAGGTTGTCAACTCCTTAAGACGAGGACCAACAAGTTCATGTGCTTTTAAGGAAAATAATATTTTACACTTACATAAACTCGATGAATCAAAATATATACTTCCATAAAAATTTGAGTTTGAAGGTGCTGAAGTAAGGCATTCCACCAAGAAAATAAAGCCAAATAATGGTGATCTGTTACACAGTAAAAAGTTGATCTATCAATCTGCAGATCTGTACACTTATGATAGTACATTTTACTGCATGTAAATTATAAATCAACTAAAATAATAAAGAAAAAATGGGCAGTGATTTCCACTTCTGATTATACTGGATGTGGCAGACCTATGCTCTTCTTAAGAACAACTAAAAATTCAGCTAATACTTGAAAATTCTTTAAAGAAATTGGATTGCTACTGAGAAAATGAAACTTCAGAGGTCAAAATCCAGGAGAGAATAAACTCGGCAAGATGAATCAAATATTTTGTGTCCAGCCTCTCTCCTCATGGCATATATATTTTCTTGGTTATGGGGAGAGGTTGAGAAACCAAGGAGACGGTGGCTGCTATGAAATCATCAGAGAATTCAGAAGCTTTCAGAGCTGAGGAGATAAAAACTACAGATTGGGCTGCTGATCTAGGCAGGACTGGAGGGACCAAGTTTTCCTAAAGAAGAAAGATGCATAGAAGTAAGACCAACAGTGTATTTTCCCTCAGTATATTTGCTAAATACTTAAGCTACCACAGAGCAAGAGGCTGGAAAGCCAATAAGAAGTAGCTGAAAAACAAGGGGAGCTCAAGGTGGTGGAGAAAGAGAACACTGGACTCACCTCCCCTCATGAACACACCAAAACTGCAACCACATATAGACAGAGCAACTCCTGCTGAAATCAAACAGCTGGGAACTAGAACAGCTTTTCTACAACCAAGGCTAAAAAGATCCACACACAGTCTGGTAAAAAGGAAGGAGAAGCAATCTGGTGGAGACCCACATCCCTAGCAGGGGACACAGAAGAGGAGGAGGTTATCACAGGCTCGGGGAACCTCCCTGGGGAATGAGGGGTTCAAGCCATATATTAGGCACACAGCACCGGGGTCTGACGCCAGGAAGGTTAGACCCCTGAGCTGGTTTGAAAACCCGTGCAGCTGACCGGAGGGCTGTAAGAAACTGAGACTCTGCTCTTCAAGATGAGAGCACAGCGTGGAGGCAGGGGACTGAAAACTGCCTGGGGCGCTGGCTGTCCTGCCAGGACCCTCCTAGCGCACCCCCCAGCCCTCACCAGGCTCCTGCTCCAGAGCCTCTTGCTCGGCACTGCTCCCCACTAAGGTGGAGCCTGCCCTGGCCAATAACAGTGTGTGGACCCCAGCCCTGCCTCTGCCCAGGGCCAAGGCAGCCATTGCCAGCACACACTGTGGTGCACACACCTGAAAAGGAGCAAGGCTAGCTCCAGGTTGGAGACCCCCATTCCCCGGGCACACTCAGAAGGGAGCAAAGCTAGGCACGGTGGAGACTTCTATCAGCCAGAGTGTGGGTCTCTGTGTGCACTTGGGAGGGAGTGGGGCCAGCTCGATCGTGTGGCACCACTCCTTAAGCCCTAACCCACCCTCTGACCAAGGCGTGTGTGCCCCAGAAGAAAAAGTGAAACCAGCACAGAAATGCAGCCCAAAGTCCTCAGGCCCCAGGCACATCCCAAACCAATGTGGAGACTGCTATCACACTCTGGAGAAATCTGACTACCTCAGGGCTCCGGCTCCAGCCCCTCAGGCCCCAACCTCACCCCTGATAGGGCAGTAACGGTCACTGAGCATAGGAGCAGCCCTGGCTCACATCTGGCTCTGGCTCTAGTCCCTCCAACTTCAGCCATACCTGCCACAAAGGCAGTGGCTGACAGCAAACCCCAGAAGATGCAGCCCATGCTCACTTCAGATCAGCTCTCCCACCAAAGTCACTGGCAGACTGCATAGGGACACTCCCACAAAAACACACCCCTTCAAGACCAGGATCGATAACTATTCCATGTAATTTCATCGAGACAGAGAAAGTTAAACAAAAACATAAAAGAGAGGACTATGTTTCAAACAAAAAAACCAGGGAAAAAACCCTGAGTAAAACCCTAATGCAACAGAGATAAATAATTTACCTGACAGGAAGTTCAAAGCAATAGTAATAAGAATGCTAACTGATCTAGGGAAAAGAATACAGGAACACAGTGAGAATTTTAACAAAGAACTAGAAAATCAAAACTGCAATGAGATATCATCTCACACCTGTCTGAATGGCTATCATCAAAAAGACAACAAATAATAAATGTTGGTGAGGATGTGGAGAAAAGACCCTGGTTCACTGTTGGTAGGAATGGAATTTGGTATGCCACTATTGAAAACAGTATAGAGCTCCCTTTAAAAATAAAAATTGTGACTACCATATGATCCAGCAATTCCACTCCTGGGTATATATCCAACTAAAACAAAAACACTAATTTGAAAACATAAACGCACCTCAATGTTCACAGCATTAGCTACAATAGCCAAGATATGCAAACATTTAAGTGCCACCGACAGATGACTGCATAAAGAAGATGTGGTATATCTATACAATGGAATATTACTCAGCCACAAAAAAGAATGAAATTTCACCATTTGCCACAACACAGACGGACCTGGAGGGTATTATACTAAGTGAAGTAAGTCAGATAGAGAAAGACAAATACTGTATGTTTTAACTTATATGTGGATCTAAAAATAAAACAAAGGAATGAATATAACAAAACAGAAACAGACTCATAGGTACAGAGGGAGAGGGGTGGTAGGGAGGGACAAGATAGGGGAAGGGGATTAAAAAGTATAAACTACTAGATATAAAATAAATAAGGTACTAGGATGTAATGTACCACACAGGGAATATTATCAATACTGTATAATAACTTTAAATGGCGTATAATCTATAAAAATATCTAATTACTCCACTGTATGCCTGAAGCTAATATTACATTGTAAATCAACTATAATTCAATCAAAAAGTTAATTAAAAATATAGATAGAAATAGCTGAAAACAGAGTAGAGTATTTGCAGTCTTATGGTGCATAAAACTAGAAATTGGACCCTAATACCCACCAGCAGATATGGTTTCATAAAGTAACACTATATAGCAATGAGAATTTGATCCATGCAGTATTATGGATGAATCTTACAAACATAATGTTGAGACACAGAAGGTAGTTACAAAAAAAGTACATATAATATATTTCCATTTATATAAACTTAAAGAATAGGCAGATTTTGGTCACCTAATCTATGAAAAGGGAGGCAAGAATATACAATGGAGAAAAGACAGTCTCTTCAATAAGTGGTGCTGGGAAAACTGGACAGCTATATGATATGTAAAAGAATGAAATTAGAACACTCCCTAACACCATACACAAAAATAAACTCAAAGTGGATTAAACTCCTAAATGTAAGGCCGGATACTATAAAACTCTTAGAGGAAAACACAGGCAGAACACTCTGTGACATAAATCGCAGCAAGATCTTTTTTGACCCACCTCCTAGAGTAATGAAAATAAAAACAAAAATAAACAAATGGGACCTAATGAAACTTAAAAGCTTTTGCACAGCAAAGGAAACCATAAACAAGACAAAAAGACAACCCTCAGAATGGGAGAAAATATTTGCAAACGAAGCGACCAACAAATTATTAATCTCCAAAATATACAAACAGCTCATGCAGCTCAATATCAAAAAAAAAAAAAAAAAACAACCCAATCAAAAAGTGGGCAGAAGATCTAAATAGACATTTCTCCAAAGATATACAGATTGCCAACAAACACATGAAAGGATGCTCAACATCACTAAGTATTAGAGGAATGCAAATCAATGCATTACAATTAGGTATCGCCTCACACCAGTCAGAATGGCCATCATCAAAAAATCTACAAACGATAAATGCTGGAGAGGGTGGGGAGAAAAGGGAACCCTCATACACTGTTAGTTTGAATGTAAATTGATACAGCCACTATGGAGAACAGTATGGAGGTTCCTTAAAAAACTAAAAATAAAACTACCATGTGATCCACCAATCCCACTCCTGGGCATATATCTGGAGAAAACCATAATTCGAAAAGATACATACACCCCAATGTCCACTGCAGCACTATTTACAATAGCCAGGACATGGAAGCAACCTAAATGTCCATTGACAGATGAATGGATAAAGAAGATGTGGTACAGATATACAATGGAAATTACTCAGCCATAAAAAAAGTAAACTAATGCCATCTGCAGCAACATGGATGGACCTAGAGATTGTCATACTGAGTACATCAAAGACAAATATCATACGATATCACTTATATGTGGAATCTTAAAAAATGGTACAAATGAACATATTTACAAAACAGAAATATAGTCACAGCTGTAGAAAACAACTTATGATTACCAGGTGGGGAAGATGAATTGGGAGACTGGGATTGACATATACACACTACTATATATAAGAAAGATAACTAATAAGGACCTACTGTATAGGACAGGCAACACTAATCAATACACTGTAATGGCCTATATGGGAAAAGAATCTAAAAAAGAGTAGATATATGTATACATATAACTGATTCACTTTGCTGTACAGCAGAAACTAACACAACATTGAAAATCAACTATACTCCATTGAAGATTTAAAAAACAAATAAATAAAAAGAATAGGCAGATTTTATTGTGATAGAAATCAAGACTTTTTATCTTTGGTAGAGTAGTGACTAAGAGGGTAAAGAGAGGCAGCTTTCTAATTGCTAGTAAGTTTCAGTTTTCAATATGGGTATGTTCATTTGAGAAAATTCAATGAAGTGTATACCTATGATATATGTACTTCTTTCTATTAATATTTTAAAGAAATAAAATTTACTTTCACACAAGAAATCTTATATATCTACTACCTTTTCCTTTACCTGTTAACAGAAACTAAAAGATGACAAAATGAATGTACATGTAATATATACATTTTTAAACTTAGAAATACAATGTTTTTAAAATACGTTAGGCACTTAAAAGTGCAGAGATCTGAATACACATAGTATAGTCATATTTTCAGCCAGATAATGAAGTACTGGTGAGAATGCTAGATTTCATTAATAAACATTTTATAATGTCCTGCAAAGAATACCATGAAATTAAAATATTCCTATATCTGAACTCCATACAATTTTCAATGTGCTTTCACATTTAGATATCATTTAAAGTTATCTCATTATCTCATTTAATGAGATAGCTCACTTAAAGATATTTCATTAATATCTCCATGAAAAAGGCAGAACAGAATTTTTTTCTCCATTTGACAAATGAAAAAAATAAATAACCTAGCCTCAGAGGAGTTCATCTGTTCATGTTTACATGTCTATTACATGGCTGAAGTGAATATCTATTGTTTTGGCCTGCTTGGGATCTTTCCCCTGTGTTTTAGTATCAGTACCCCCTTTCTCTTTGTCATTTTGATACTGTAAAACAGGGTATCTCACCACCACCCCTTGCTGTGTTTAGTAGTATGATACCACGTGAAGTCAATGATATTCTATCTCCTAGGAATCAGAATCTTGACTTGAGTAATATATGATTGAAAGTAGTTGGGTCTGAGAATACACTGGCAGTACCCTAAAAAATATGGTCAATTCGTTTCTACTATCCAGATTCCTGAAGCTCTCCAGCATCTAAACTAATTTCCCATGACCTAATTGTTCAACTTTTAATTTGATTCTGTAGATTACTCAGTATTCTTTTAGATTAATTAGCCAGAGTGGGTTTCTGTTGCTTACAACCAAGAATGCTAATGAGTTCTGTGGTCTACCAATAAATTATAAGGCCAGGTCTATCCCATCCCTTCACTTGGTCAGCCCCTTCTCCAGCTCACCAAGGAACATTCCACGTGTGCCACAATGATATACTACTGCCATTCAATAAGATAAATTACCAAAAGTTTAGTATGAGTGCAACTGTAGATGGGGATTAATAAAGTTGAATAGAGAAATGATAATCTTGAAGGAACTTCAAAAAAATCTAATTGAGATTTTCATTCAATAATATCAGAGTTTATGTAAAATCGATAGCTAATGGGAAGCAGCCACATAGCACAGGGAGATCAGTTCGGTGCTCTGTGACCACCTACAGGGGTGGGATAGGGAGGGTGGGAGGGAGGGAGACGCAAGAGGGAAGAGATATGGGGATATATGTATATGTATAGCTGATTCACTTTGTTATAAAGCAGAAACTAACCATTGTAAAGCAATTATACTCCAATAAAGATGTTAAAAAAATAATAATAATATCAGAGTTTTGTGATAACTCTACCGTACAAGTCTTGGGTTTCCACAGATGACGATTTCATTATTAACTACTCTAAGATTTGCCAAAAATATGAGCAATGAAAATAACCTCCCTTCTAAAACCAAAAATCCAATTAAAAATTTTTAAGTTTAGTTTTCCAAATTAGCTGATTTTTTCCAAAAATAATGTTTTTTATTTGATTCAAAATGATGGCCTTACCTCACCTAAATCATTATTTTTCTCAAAACTGAGGGGAAATGCAAATTGTGGAGATAATGGAATTCAAGTATTCCGGATGCAGAAGAAAAGAGCAGAAACACAATGTTAAGCACAGGAGGTAACAAGGAGTGAGGAAGTGATGGGTATTTTTTTAAATAAGATAAAATTTGCTAGTAAAACTAGTTTACGTCAGAAAAAAAGTCAAATATTTTTTCGAAAGAGGCAATGTCTGAAAAAATAAAATCCTCAGTGGGAAGTAGGAAAGCTGACAACATTGTCAGTTGTGATTCATTTGAGAAGAAGCTCAAATAGGGAAAGGTGAATTTATTTTTTTGCTAAGAAAACTATGATCAATTACACAAAATATTCCAAGACACCAGCCTAAGAGACCAACAAACACTGAAGAAATCTTTCGTGGCCTTCTTTGAAGGCCACTAAGGTTCAAAACTCTAAGAGAAAGGTACTGTTAGTCTGAAACTAGTTTTCTCCATAGCAATGACAACAATGATTCATCTTTTCTTAAACTAATTGTTGGGCTAGCTCAAATCGTGAGCCAATAAAACAAGCTGAAGGTGACTGAAATAATTCATCAAATAGCAGTCTTCATCTCTGCAACCCTTTGACAAGACACTCTGCAACTAATAGGAGACCAATGCTAATTCACCCAATATATTGGCCAACTCCACATAAAAGGTTGATCAGCCTTGGCTTGAAACATAAAAACACCTCAGAGAAGATGCAAAGAGAACTCTGAAGCTTTCTTGGGTAGTCTGTCACTTGTTTATTCCTACATCTTGAAATCCTCTAGCCTGCCCAACCATAATGATAGTTCAGCCTTTCAAAGCATGAGCATGATCGAGAAACTCACAAATTCCCACTCAGCCTCAAATACTTGTTTCTTTCCTCCTTACCTACACAGGACTATACTCAAGTTATCACCCCATACTTCCCTCCCATGTCAACCTATAACATTAGGTGTATCTAAAGGTCTCTATGCAAATAAAATCATTACTTTGGGAAGGAGGCAGTCTGATATTCTCTCAAAGATCATGAAAAAAAATAAGAAGTATGTCTTATACTTGGATCACTCAGATTCTTGCCCAACAGATTTTGCTGAGTGGATTATCCTCACCCAACTCAATGATGGTTGAATAGGTCCAAATGGGGGAGACCCAAGTGGGAGGACTAAAAACTTGGAGGAGTTAGACCACATTTCACCACACCAAAGGCAGGGTAGAGGGAGAGATGAGAGAGAGAGAGAAACATCTTAAATTTTTGAGGCAGGACCACATATGTCTGTGATGCCATGAAAGGTGAGTTCTCTCTACTCAGTCTCTGGGAAAATATATATTGTCCAAGTTCCTGAGGGAATAAGACTTCCGAGAGCACAGGACACGATAAAGATTGTTCCTAATTCCAAGATACAAACAGCTCAACAGCAGTCATGTTAGAAGGAAGTCTATCTGATCTGGATATTAAAATAGCCACATCCTTTCTTTTCATGAATAAAACCTTTAGAGGGAGATCAAAGCTTTTAACCTGGTCTATCCTCAAACGGGCTTTTCAGCCCTGACATCACATTCCCTCATATCCTTACTGAGCATCAATTCTCCTATAAGTCAATGTGCAAAATTACCTGTCTATACAGACCATTTGCTTGTCCCTGGTATATGGTGATATTAATTTTCACTCAGGTTCTGAGGTTACTGGCTTCCAAAAAGAGAATTACTATGAGTAAATTTTGGATGGAAATAGGTCATGGAATTTAAACTCAGAAGTTAGAAACCCTATCTAGACTGGATCCAACAAGAGCCAGGTAGGATGGCAGGCTCAGGAAAAAGGGATAGGAGTTTGTTATAGGCATATATATTCCATGTGAAGCAATAAGGTATATATATTTAAAAGGACAGAGAGCCTATGGGTGGGCAATGCCTCAGGATTTGGGAGAAGGAAAGGACTTTCTTCAAGAGAGAGTCCCTTTGTCTTTCCTCCCTGGCACCAGTGGAGGGTAGAAAGATCCCTACTAACCCAAAACATTTTCTCTGCTGCATTCACCTAGTTCGTGTTAGGGTCATAAAAAACATGCCATGTGTCAGTGACCCTCACCCCCCACTAGAAAACCCATTCCTGCCAGGCAAGAGCTCAGAGATTATTCATCTTTGTCATTTCTTTCAGCCTCTCCCCAACCCTCTTTGATGGTCTGTGATGTGTCATTGTCCTTACACTTAGGGAGCACCCTGCCAGTGCCAGCTAAGAAGTCAGAATAAATAGATGTTGATTTTTACAAGCCCAATGCTGTTCTCTCTGCATCTAGCTCAACCGTTCTGTGTTTTCTGAGAACCTGCAACCTGTTTAGCCCATTTCTAGGAATCTGAAAAGATTCAGAATTAGTATTATGCATCTGTCCCAAGCAAGACTATGAGCTACATGAAGAAAGGAGCAAGACCTACACACAAATAAGAACGAATAGAAGACTTTATACAAACTCTTAGAGGTAAACATTAGTATAAGTTAGATAGGAGTTTAGGAGAAACATGTCAGTAAGGATTGCAGTTCTCAAGGAAGGATTTGTGGAGGAAGTATTTACAATTTTTCAATTCTTTTTTTAACAAGCATTATTATCACAAATGTAATACATACACTTTAAAGAATTCAAACAATGTATAAATATAAGAAAAGATAAATTTCCTCCCCAAGATCACACTCCTCAAGAGATAATTACTGTTAGTGACATGGTTTATACTCTTATCTTTTTCTCCTCTTATTATAAATATGTACACATATCAGAATTTACTTTTACTACAATTCTTTTTTTCATGGTATACCTTGATCATGTTCCCTCACCAGGACACACAGCTGTACCTCATTTTTAAATTTTTGAACGTGATATGTCATAGTAAACATATAGGAGGAAAAATGTTCGGTTGAAATAGATGGTGAAAAGAGATGCTATTTCAAGTGGAAGAGACAGAAAGAACAGGACTGAGCATAGCATATTCCTGGGACAGCCAGAAAACGGTCATCAGACTAGAGGAATAGTAGATGTGAAGATGGAGAAGGTGTCAGCCTGTAAAGGGTATTGGGGACTTCCCTGGTGGGGCAGTGGTTAACAATCCTCCTGCCAATGCAGGGGACATGGTTTCAAGCCCTGGTACAGGAAGATCCCACATGCCACGGAGCAACTAAGCCCGTGTGCCACAACTACTGAGCCCGCCCGCCACAACTACTGAGCCCGTGTGCTGCAACTACTGAAGCCTGCGTGCCTAGAGCCCGTGCTCTGCAACAAGAGAAGCCACCGCAATAAGAAACCCGTGCACCACAATGAGGAGTAGCCCCCACTCACCACAACTAGAGAAAAACCCGTGAACAGTAACAAAGACCCAATGCAGCCAAAAAAAAAAAACTAAAAAAAAAAAAAGATTGTAAAGGGTATTGAAAATCAAGCAAATAATTTTAGATTTGGCTGAAAATATGAGCCTTTTTAACTCTGGGGAAACTACCCTATTTTAATGTACCATGTTTCTGTGATAAAGTCAGAGGCTGAGCTGTTACCAGGGCTGGAGAACTGGACTTTGCTCCACGTACCAAAATATAGAATATCTGTTTAAAGAGTAAACAGTTTTAAAACCTGCTGCATTTACGTCACAGTAGTGCAATAAAAGCAGCTGAGCCTGGCGAGTATAATTGGTTAAAACCCACAACTAGGCATTGGATTATATGTTCTTCCATGGACTCAAGAGGAAAGTTTATTTAAAGTGTGACACTAGGGACTTCTCTGGTGGTCCAGCAGTAAAGAATCCGCCTTACAATGCAGGGGACGTGGGTTTGATCTCTGGTTGGGGAACTAAGATCCCACATGCTGGGGGGCAACTCAGCCTGCGTGCCGCAACTACTGAGCTCCCACGCCTCAACTAGAGAGCCCACGTGCCACAAACTACAGAGCCCATGTGCTCTGGAACCCATGCACCACAACTAGAGAGAGAAAACCCTTGTGCCAGAACTAGAGAGAAGCCCACGCACCACAACGAAAGATCCTGCATGCCTCAAGGAAGATCCTGCGTGCTGCAACTAAGACCTGATGCAGCCAAAAATAAATCAAATAAATAAATAAATAATAAATAAATCTAAAAAGAAAAAACAGTGTGATGCTAGCATTGGTTCTAAAATGGTGTCATAGCCTTATCTTGGTCGAACCCCTTCCTTATGGCTCATCTTTTGTGTTTTTTCCTTCACTGGTGAACTGAGGTGATACCCTGGCATGTTTCATTTAAGATCAACTAACACTGGTTGGCTTGAGTTGGTAACGGTGCTCTGGAAGATAAGAAATGGAAGTAAAAAATCTCCCAGTTCTTGCTGTGGCTCAGTACATACACTGAAAACAGACCCTCTTCAGCATCATGTTCAGCCCCCAGCAAAAATAAGAGTGGCCTAGAAGTGTAAAAAACCTTTGTAATCTATTCTGTATGGGCCTGTATAATTTGAATTTTTAAAGAGTTAATTATTCTCATATGTGTAATATAAGGCATTTTAAATATTAAGAGATAAATTTTGAAAAGCAAAGTATTCATTCTCTTATTTCCTAGTAGACTTTTTCTCTGCTTGTTAGTCCTGTCCCTTTTTCCTCATCATTGCAATGTCCATTTTATGAACTCTAGTTTAATGATTTGGACTAATTTTCGTAGGGAAAAATGATGAATAATTTTTTAAGTTCTCATAATAGGTGTTAAAGTCAGAGGCCATGTGTTCACTGAAATGAAGTTATTAATTTAACTAGATCAGAAAGTGAGAACAATAAAATGAATTTAATCCCTTTCCCTTCTATTGTCAGATCTTTTTTTATGCCTCTTATACTTGTTTCTGACCCATTCTCCTGCCTGATTCTATTAAGAAGTCCTCTTTGGTGACATCTACTTAATGTCATTGTATATACATTAACAATGAACTATCTAAAAAATGAAGAAAACAATCTCCTTTACACTGGCATAAAAAATAAAATACTTATAAATAAATTTAACCAAGGAGGTAAAATATCTATACACTGAAAACTATAAGACACTGAAGAAAAAAACTGAGGAAGACACACACAAAAAACAAACGATATCTCATGTTCATGAACTGGAAGACTTAATATTGTTTAACTGTTCATACTATCCAAAGTGACCTACAACTTCAATGCAATCCCCATCAAAATTCCAATTACATTTTTCACAGAAATAGAAAAAATAATCCTAAAATGTGTATGGAACTGCAAAAGAGCCCAAATAGCCAAAGCAATGTGATAAAGAGCAAGGGCAGCATCACACTTCCTGACTATATTACAAAGCTATAATAATCAAAATATTATGGCACAAAAACAGAAACATAGATCAATGGAACAGAATAGAGAGCCCACAAATAAACCCAAACACATATGGTCAATAAATATTTGACAAGGGAGCCAAGAATATTCAATTGGGAAAGTATAGTTTCTTTAATAAATGCTTCTGGGAAAACTGGATATTAACAGGCAAAAGAATGAAGTTGGACCCCAGTTTACAACACTCACAAAAATTAATCCAAAATGAATTAAAAATTTAAATGTAAGACCTGAAACCATAAAACTCCTAGAAGAAAACATAGGGGAAAATTTCCTTGACGTTGGTCTTAGCAATGATTTTTTGGATCTGACCCCTAAAGCACCAAAAACAAAAGCAAAAATCAACAAGTGGGACTACGTCAAACTAAAAGGCTCTGCATTAACAGAAATTAAGCCCTAGAGATGAGCAAGACAGAAGGAATAATTGAATTTTAGGGGTCACACAGTTAATCCAGACTTTGTCTATATTTCCAGCCTTATAACCAGACACCTCCACACTTAGCATTCACTCAATTAACAAATATTTCACTAACAACATATTTGGCATGTTGTTAAGGCCCTAAGTTCTGAGTGAGAGAACATTATAATAAACATACCATGCTGTTACTACATCTCTATCCTTTTGCACATATTGTTTTTTCTGCCTGAAATGCCCTTTCCCCCTCTGGACTACTCGGTGAATACCTATTCATATATTAAATTCCAGTTTAAATAGTCCCTTTTCTGGTAAGCCTTCTATAGATTCATTGTAGAATTCATTTGCTCAAGTTTCCTTTGTACCTTGCGCATATGTCTACTATTATATTTAACCACTCTATTTCAGTCATTTACTTGTTATAAGTTGCCTCCTTCTTGGACTGTGAGTTCCTTGAAGTCAGATACTGTGTTTTGTGCATGATCAAGTGCCTCATGATTGCAAAACCCTTAGCACAGAATTGATGCCTAACAAATGTATTAGGTGAAATGATCTATCTGATTTCTAACCCACCCTTCCTTGATGGGCAGGGCCAAGTGTAATAAATGATGATGGTCACACAGGAACGTGGGAAGGTTGCAAGTTGTGGGTTATTGATTACTGCAGTTACAGACCAAGGAAAGCATATGAAGATTCATATTGGAGGCAATGTTATGACCAAAGCCAGGAATAGGATCCCCATTAGGGTCCACTGTCATATTGGCCCTGAGAATTGAGGGAACATGACAGAACAATAAAGAGTATAATTCTGGAGAATTAACTCTGGCTGAGGCACCGGGTTAAACCTGGCTCTGACCCTTGCAGGCTGTGTAAGATTGGGCAAGTTTCTTAATCTCTCTATTCAGTTTCCTCATCTATAAAAGTGGGCATAATAATAAATAGTACTATGGTAGTTTTAAATAATATCTGCACATTATTTGACATTCCTCCCATGACAAGTTAAATCTAATCCCTCTCACCTTGCTTCTATTGAGCAGAATGTGGCAGAAATGACCTTGAATGATTGTCAAGGCTAGGTTATAAACGATGATGCAGTGATACAACTTCTCCTTGGCTCTCTCCCTCTTGAGATTTGTGCCTATGAAGTCCTGAGCTGCCATGTAAAAAGTATATAAACACTGAATCTGCCATACTGAAGAAACCAGATAAAGAGACCTCATGAGGATAGAGAGATATCTGAAGACTCTCTGGTCCTAGATATTTGAGTCCTCCCGACCCAGGTGCATACATGTGAGTGAGCTTTCAGCTGACTCCAACTCCAGCTTTTGAGCTACCCAGTCTGACACTGAGTATAGGAAAAGTGTGGTACTCCACTAAGTTTTGCCCAAATTGCAAATTTGTGGGCAAAAATAATTTTTTTTATTTTTATTTTAAGCCACTGTGTTTTGGTTTCAAAGATGGAGTCCTGCTATAATAAAATCTAAAATAAGTGGCTTTGGAACTAGATAGAGAAAGAAGCTGGAATAACTTAGACTGTTAGCCAAAGCTTGGTGAACCAAGAGGCTGTTTATGAGGGTTTAAAAAACGTTTTAAAAAATGTTATTGAAAGTTGGAGGAAAATGTGCAGTTGTTTTGTAGTGACAGGAAATTTAGCAGCATTGTTGCCTACAGTAAGTTGGAAAATAGAAAATGTACCTAATGAGGTGGATGATCAGCTAAGGGGATTCTCAGGCAAAGTATTTGAAGGTGCTACCTGACTTTCTTTGTGTGCGTGTGTGTGTGTGTGTGTGTAGCCTATAGTAAAGTGTGAGAGGATAGAGGTAAAGTAATGAAATAACGGTTTTATATAATATATATATGTATGTGTGTGTGAATATATATATATAAGGGAGCTAGGGCTTTTCTGAATTTGAAAATAAAATTGTTTCTTAGTCTCCATCTCTCAGATGGCAAATGATGCTAAAATTAAGAAATGGCTTTCTAGGGACTTCCCTTGTGGTGCAGTGGTTAAGAATCTGCCTGCTAATGCAGGGGACACGGGTTTGAGGATCCTACATGCCACAGAGCAACTGGGCCCCTGCGCCACAACTGCTGGGCCTGTGCTCTGGAGCCCACGGGCCGCAACTGCTGAGCCCTTGTGCTGCAACTACTGAAGCCCGCATGCCTAGACCCCGTGCTCCACAACAAAGACAAGCCACTGCCGTGAGAAGCCTGCACACTGCAGCAAAGAGTAGTCCCCACTCACCACAACTAGAGAAAGCCTGTGCACAGCAAAGAAGACGCAACACAGCCAAAAATAAATAAATAAATAAATTTATGTATAAAAAAAGAAATGGCTTTCTAGAAACGATCAATTCTAGATGTCATAGGAAAAGTGATCAAAAGATGCAGCCAAGTGTGACTTTAGAACCTCAGGAAATTTAAGATGGGTGCCTCAAACAGAGAAATATAAAGCCCCTCCAATTATCTTAAGAACATGCTTTGCAGATCCTCTTCATAAACTAATAGGGTTTCTAATAATCTTAGGCATATTTTCTGATAGCTGCCTTACAGGAAGCCCAAGGTGGATAAGGCTTATGCCAATGAGATTTGTGGGTGTGACCTTTGTCCAATGGAGTGACTCCAACAAGATTCATAGCAGGCCCATAAAGTTCTTAAAAGAATGGCATGAACAGGCTGAGTAAACTATTCAGCTGCAAACACCAGCCGTTTCCTATGGAGAAGGAAAAATGTGTCCCAGCATGCAGAACCAAAAGTTGTGGAGAATCATTCCCAGGTACTAGGACTGAGTTCTGATCAAGGAAATGACAACATGGGATGAACAGGATTTTAGACCAGGAATTCCTGTGTGCTTCCCATTCTCCTCTTTTTGAACAGGAGGGTCTACATCAGTTCAACTGTGCCTGCTCCACCAATATACGTTGAGGGTGTGGACGAAAGACAGCTTATCTCTTGAGGTCTCAGGGCTTCAGATGGAGAGGGACTCTACCCAGAGAGCTGTATTCAAGGATGTACAGACTATAAGTCTCATCTGTACCTGGATCTGATTTGGATGACCTCAGTGTTGATCCTGAAGCCGCAATAGATGAGACTTCTGGGGGGTCTTGAGTGGGGGTGAGTATATTTTGATGTGGGACAAATACAAATAATTTGTGGCCAAAGGGCAAGACTGTGGTGGTTTTAAGAGCTATCTGTAAATTCTTTGACATTCCTTTCATAAAATGGTGGAATCTAATCCCCTTTCTTTTGAATAAAACTGGTCTTAGTGACTTGCTTCTGAAAAATATTGAATGAAGCTAAAGTGACATTTTGTGACTTCCAGGCGTCTGGAGCCTGTGCTCCACAACAAGAGAGGCCGCGACAGTGAGAGGCCTGCACACCGCGATGAAGAGTGGCCCCCGCTCGCCGCAACTAGAGAAAGCCCTCGCACAGAAAAGAAAACCCAACACAGCCAAAAATAAATAAATAAATAAATAAATGTATAAAAAAAAAAAAGAGAGAGTAAAATAAAAGACTAAAATCTTAATAAAGTCAATAGATGAATACTATTTTCATTTCAGATTCATCTAGTTAGAAAAAAAGTGAGAAAGGGGAAAAAATCTATTACCAATATAGGAAGTCAACAAAGAGCAAAATCGCATTCACACAAAAAGCTCAAAGGAGACAACTAAACTTTGTTCTAAATAAAACATGGGGTCCTCACAGGCGGGCACATTAGAAAAGACCACTGATCAATTAACTGGAACCAAACACCAGAGCAAGTACGTGAGTTCCCTGGGTATATCTGAATTTCAAAAATAAAAAGATGTTCTCAAGTTGAACTTAATTCAAAGTTATTTTTGAAGTTTTCATACTTTAGATAATAGCCCACTATGATTGATAAGATGAAACAATGCTTTGAAACACACATTCTTCTCTTCTTTGAAACATACTTTGATAGCACCTTGCTGGAAAAGATGCATTTGAAAATCATGGAAATGGTGAGAAGATGACTCACCATTTGATGTCATTTTGTTAGCCTGTGAGGCAGGTCACATTAAGCTCTGTAAGGATCAATTTTTTTTCTCCCATATCTGCCTTGCCTTTGAGCCTAATCTTCTAAGTGCGCTAGGTAGTGCATTTCATTCTTATTCACATCATTCGTAGTAATAATTACATTCTACCTTGAGACTCAGAATGTACAAACATTCACATGTACATATAACTGAAACTAAAGTTTTATGCTGGCTATGACTCCGTAAATGGATTGTGTAACCTACTAGTGGATAGCTGACCAACACTTTAGATACCACTGTGCTAGGGATATTGCCTAGTCCTTTTGAAGTTAAATTTGTTGATTCCCCTATGAATTGCTCAAATTTTCAGTCAATAAATCTATCTGATTTGAGGTGTTATCTGTCTGGAGATTTATTTGGATTTCTATTCAAACAGTCTTTACTGTGTCAAATATGACTTTCATATATGACATATTCCAGGCATATAGGAATGAAGGATAAAATGGAAAACAAAATAAACACAGTGCTACTTTCAAGGAGTTTAAGGTTAAAAAATATAGGAATGTAAAAAGTAACGTCATGAATATAAAATCAAAAAATTAAAATTGCTATAAAGAAAGCCTACAAGATTCAGTGATAAAGAAAACAAAATAACATAAGAGACTTACTTAGATAGAGTGATCAAAGAAGGATTTTCTGTAAAGATGATATCTCTACCAGATCCTATCTAGACTATTAGGTGCTCCTCAATAATTGGTCTCCTTCTTTTCCATTTTAATGTGGTCTTAATTAGGATGATGGTTCCCCAGCTAAATATTCTATTTCTCAGCTTCCTTGGCAGCTAAGTATAACCAAGTGACTAAATTCTAGTCACTGGGTTGTGAGCAGAAGCAATTTGTGCCATTTCTGGGTATTGTTCTACTATTGTTATTATTATTTTATTATTGTTACTGTAAGAACACAACATGAGATCTACCTTCTTAACAAAATTTTAAGTGCACAGTACAGTGCAATTGAACATGCACTCCATCTTTTTCCCCTGCCAACTAGCTGGAAGATGGCACACTCTGGGACTTAGAGTTAGAAATGTAAGTCATGTGTGAAAATTGCTGAGTTGCCTTTCAAACCTGGATCACCAATCTTTGGGCTCTCACATGAAAAATAAATACACTTCCATATTATTAAGCCACAGTATTACAGACTCGCTTTGTTCTGTCCCCAAAATAAAATAGTGCAAAAACTTAAAGATGACAGGAACTAGCCATTTGAAGAGTGGGGTTTATAGGTAGTGGTTGAAGGGGCAAGGGTGTCCAAGGCAGAAGGAACAGTGTATACAAAGCCCCCAAGGAAGGGAAGATTTTTCTAGTGTTCCAGAGAAGAGAGGAGGATGGCATGCCTGGAGTATAGTAGATGAATGAAGGATGGAATGATATTGAGTGAGATGGATGAAAGCAAAGCTGACCACAATGGTGTTTTGAATAGGTATGATAACAGTTATCAAGGTATGTCAAGGTGATTGAGAGAATTCCATGATGGCACCTATTAAGCATCTCGAACTGTTCCTGGTATATATTAGGTGCTTGATTCTTATTCTTCCTCTCCCCTTTCTTTGGTTCACTCTGAATCTCCAATCTGCTGCTTCCTCCCTGTTTAAAGACCTAGCAGGGAATTTCTACAGCAGTTCAACTTTGTGTAAGGACCAGTTTATCTCTGGAATTGATTAAATGATTGACTACCAAAACCACATGGCACAGATACATGTCTTTGTCCCAGATGAAGGTTAGTATTTTGCCTGATTCTACATAAAGGACAGACCCATAGAGATGCTGTAACTTTTATTTGCACTAATTTTCATAAGACGTCACATCATTGTTTCATTGATGATTTAGGATAATCAAGGTCAATGTTCATTTTTGTCTTATTGTTATGAAGTAAAATTAGTTCAACCCCAGTCAGCTCAAACCACAAACAATATAATCCAATTTCCTTTCACTCTCATAACTTATTTTAGCTGTCTTTTATGCTAAACTTGTTAGTAAATCAACTTTAATATCTGCAAGCAAAATGTTCTGCTTTTATTTTAATGTCACTATGTCCAGCTTGAATAGGTCTTTAAAATGATTTGCAGCACATCCTACTGACATGCAGAGATTTTAAAAATTTAATAATAATGAAACAAAATCTGTTTTCATTGATAGAAATTTCCAACTGTTTTCTCAAAATCTATCAAGTGTAATGAAAGAGGTATGAAGGATTTAGACATAAAGATTGCCTAATTGGCTGGAAATATTTGAAATTATACCACTAGGTTTATGGACATGAGGCAAAACAGACTGCTATTTTCAACTAGGATGAAATTCAAGGAGCGCTGTAATTTACCTTCTATTATTTTAGCCGGGGTCATATGAGAACTAACTTCAGGGATCTAATTTATCAGCACTGTAGAAAGATATTTTCACATTTTCTTTTAATATACTAATGAAAATATACAGCAAACCCATTTAGATGCACTAATAAATTCTTTGCGGGGGGGGGATGACAAAATAAAAATTATTTGGGTGGAACTTGATCCTTAAGTTTAAATAATGAACATTATTCCACTAACCTTAAAGAAAAAACAACACAACTCCCACTTCTCTCTGACAAATCACTCAACTGAGCCACCCACTCTAAAGGTCTAACACAGCTCATAAACTCTATGAATAGGTACAGCAGGAAAAAGCAAAGATGTAGCATTTTGGATGACTGGACCATTGATTAAACCTCAAATTTAACCTCGTCACCTGAAAAAAAAATACAGTCCACAATATTCCTCTCTAAAATAACAGCAAAGATATTTTTATGGAAATAACTTCCAGTAGTAGTATTCTGCCACCTGGAACCTTCCAAAATGAATCATCCTAAATAATTGTGCTTTCCTAATAAGCTTATATCTAACACATTTGATTTTGAATTTTATGATCTCTCTTAAATAGAATGTGTAGACCAGAATTTACTCTTCACTGATGATTCAAGGCCATCATTTTGAAAAACAATCATCTTGCCCTGTTATGATACAGAGATATTCTCAAAGGCTATTCAGCTTGACCCCACTCTAAGTAGCATTGGATGACCCTGAGTTTTTTATTTTTGAGTCATTGTGATTGTCACTGTGATTTCTTTGAGTCTCTTTACTTGCCAACTGGTCCTGTATTGTTTCTCTCAAAAAGAAAGTTTCATGTGGTTTTGAAGTCCTACAAAACACATTTTGAATCCTTGCTCTGTGCCTTAGTAGCAAGAGGACTTCAAACAACATCCTTACTTTTCTGGGTAGAAGTTTTCTCATATGCAAAATAGCATATTATACTCTTAATATGAAAAAATGAGATGAATACTTAGAATAGTTCTTGCTTTATAACTCGCTTTCACATTTTTATACATAGCTTCCATTGAGAACCTTTCAGTAACATGAGGTAACCAATGCTATGTCCCTGGATATTGTTATAATTGCAGCCAAAGGCAAAGAAATGTGTTTTAATTGGTCAAAGTAGTATAACAGCATATAAAATTTAATTTTAATTTAATCTCTGAAATACAAGAATATGAGGGCCAGAGAAATTAAAAAGCTTTCTTAAAGTCATACTGCTAATGGCAGAATCTACAGGTACCATGTCCTTCTAACTGAGGCAGATTCTTTAAAACTGACTCCATAGATCTGAGTTCTAGTCCTGGTTCTGCTGTTAACTCTCTGAGTGATCTAGGGCTGGGTGATGAATTTCTCTAGACTTCAATTTACTCATCAGTCATAAATGACAGCTGAATTAGATTAAAGAGCCCTTTTCATATTATCAAGTAATAAAAAGGAATGAAGTACTGACATATGTGACTTTATGTAAAAACATTATGTGAAATGAAAGAGGTCAGTCACACAAAAGGCGGCATATTGTATGATTCCATTTATATTGAAATGTCTAGAAAAGGCAAATCTACAGAGATAGAAAGTAGCTAGTGTTGGGCAGGGGCTGCAGGGAGGGAAGCAATGGGGAGTGACTGCTAATAAGTATGGGATTTCTTTCGGGGAGGACAAAATATTCTAAAATTAGATTGTGGTGATGGTTATAGACTCTCTCTGTGAACATACTAAATACTGCTGAATTGTACACTTAAATGAGTGAATTGTATAGTATGTGAAATTTGTATCAATAAAGTTGTTATTTATAAAAAGAAAGAAAGGGCCCTTTCCAGCTCTGGCATCCTTTAATTTTACTGTAAGGATCCACATGCTACGGTTCCTAATTTCCATACCAATTTTCTTAATGCCTAGCTTAAGTCAGTGTCACCTGGTGAATTTTAACAATTAAACATGAATATCACATGCAACACTTCTTTATTGTCTTCAGATGACATTTGGAAAGAGAATACAGAGGATAGCATCATATTACTCGTCTAGTTATTTATGCTAAGAAAGTTGTGGGTAGGATCATGTGTTACAAAGTGTCTACTTTTGGACCTACTAAGAAGCATAATATCTAAAACAATCAAAATCTAGTACAATTCCATTTGTAAAGGAATAATGAAATTCTAATTAGGCACTTGATGTAACTCTGGAATATTCATATACTATGATTGAGAGAATTGATTGGTATGTTTTGTTTGATGATTACCAAGTATGTTTGCCAGAATCTATGTTTATGCATTCCATTTTTTAAAATAGAAGTATTTGAGCAGAAGTATTTATTATGTATTTGAAAATGAAGACACACACATATAGCTATAATTTGTTGGGTTTGTGTCTATCAGGAACGTGATCAATAACTATTTTATACAGGTTCTCCTCAAAAGAAATATAAGTCACAAAATAAATGGCAATATATTTAATATTTAGCTTTACTCAACTAGGAAAGTAACAAAGACTACCTAGAAACAATCGATATGTTTAAAAAAAAAAAAAGAAATTCTGTTAGGGGATATGGCCAAGATGGCAGAGTAGGAAGATCATGAGCTCACCTCTTCCCATGGGCACACCAAAATTACAGCTATTTACAAAGCAACTATCTATGAGAGTGACCTGAGAACTAACAGAAAAGATGTTCTACAACTAAAGATATAAAGAAGGAACTGGGCTTCCCTGGTGGCGCAGTGGTTGAGAGTCTGCCTGCCAATGCAGGGGACACGGGTTCGAGCCCTGGTCTGGGGGGATCCCACATGCCGCAGAGCAACTAGGCCCATGAGCCACAACTGCTGAGCCTGTGCGTCTGGAGCCTGTGCTCCGCAACAAGAGAGGCCGCGATAGTGAGAGGCCCGCGCATCGCGATGAGGAGTGGCCCCCGCTTGCCGCAACTAGAGAAAGCCCTTGCACAGAAACGAAGACCCAACACAGTCAAAAATAAATAAATTAATTAATTAAAAAAAAAAAAAGAAGGAACTACAATGAGACAAGTAGGAAGGCTGGAGATGTGGTATAGTCAAGACCCACACCCCCAGGTAGGTGACCCACAAACGGAGTGTAATCACAACTGCAGAGGTTCTCCTCAAAAAGCAAGGGATCCAAGCCCCACATCAAGCTCCCTAGCCTGTGGGTCCTGCACTGGGAAGATGAGCCCTCCAGAATACCTGGTTTTGAAGGTCAGCAGGGCTTGTGTACAAGAGAGCTCTTAAAGGGCACTCACAAAATCTTACTTGCTTGGAGTTCAAGACAGAGGCAGTAATTTTAAAGGCACCTGGGTCAGATCCACTTGCTCATCTTGGAGAGCCTCACAGACAGGCAGGAGGCAACTGGAATTCCACCTGGGCATATAGATGCTGGCAAAAACCATTTTGGAGTCCTCCCTCTAGCGTATTAGTGCAAGGGGCTTACCCATCCACCAGAGGGCTGGCACCAGACCCAGGAACTCCACCCTAGAAGGAGCCATGCAGGGACACAGTCCCCCACCAGCAGGCTGGCACCAGCCCCAACCCTTGCAGGCCCCACAACCAGCCATGCCAGAATCCGACCCTGCCCACTAATAGGCTGGAGCCACGGCACAGCAGCAGGACCTGGAAGCCAACCAGGCCATGGGCTAGCTTGCCTAGCACTGTCACCACAGTGGTCTACCCACCTTAACAGAAGGGCCCTCACAGCCTACAAAGAGGGCAGCCCTAGAGCATACAGTGCTGATGACCAGAGGGGGCTATGCTACTGGGCCCCATAGGCTATCTCCAAAATGAGGCCACTTCCCCAAGATCAGGAAACATAACAAACTTACCTAAAACACAGAAATAAACACAGAGAATTAGGCAAAATGAAGAGACAGGAATATGTTCCAAATGAGGGAACAAGACAAAACCCCAAAGAAGAACTAAGGGAAGTGGAGACTAACAATCTACCTGATAAAGAGTTCAAGGTAATGATCATAAAGATGCTCAACAAACTTGAGAAAAGAATGGATGAACACAGGGAGAATTTAACAAAGAGTTAGAAAATATAAAAAAGAACCAAACAGAGCTGAAAAATTCAATAACTGAAATAAAAAAATATACGGAATCAACAGTAGATTAGATGATACAGAGGAATAGATCAGTGAACTGAAAGACAGAGTAGTGGAAATCACCCAAGCTAAACAGAAAAAAGCACTTTAAAAGATGATAGCAGTGTAAGAGACCTCTGGGACAACATCAAGCATACTAACATTCACATTATAGGGGTCCCAGAAGGAGGAGAGAGAGAGAGAAAGGCAAAGAACTTATCTGAAAAAAATAATAGCTGAAAAATTCCCTAACCTGGGAAAGGAAACAGACATCCAGATCCAGGAAGCACAGAGAATCCCAAACAAGATGAACTCCAACAGGTCCACCCCAAGACACATTGTAATTAAATGGCAAAAATTAAAGATAAGGAAAAAATCTTAAAACCAGCAAGGGAAAAGCAACTAGTTATGTACAAGGGAACTCCCATAAGCCTATCAGCTGACTTTTCAGCAGAAACTTTGCAGGCCAGAAGGGAGTGGCATAATATATTCAGAATGATAATAGGAAAAAACCTACAGCCAAGAATACTCTACACAACAAGGTTATCATTCAGATTTGAAGGAGAGATAAAGAGTCTTACAAAGTAGTAAAAACTAAAAGAGTTCAACACCACTAACGCAACTTTACAAGAAATGTTAAAAGCACTTCTCTAAGTGGAAAAGACAAGACCACAACTAGAAATGTGAAACTTATGAAAGGAAAAATCACACTGGTAAAGGCAAACATACAGTAAAGGTAATAGCTCAACCACTTATAAAGCTAGTAGGAAGATTAAAAGACAAAAGTAGTAAAATCATCTATATTCATAATAAGTAATTAAGGAATACACACAATAAAAAGATGTAAAACATGATGTCAAAAACATTCAACATGTGGGGGAGTAAAAATGCAGAATTGTTAGAATGCATTCAAACTTAAGAGGTCATCAACCTAAAAATAATCATATATATACTGCTATATATAAACTTCATGGTAACCACAAACCAAAAATCAATAATAAATAGACAAAAAAGAGAAAGGAATCCAAATATAACACTAAAGAAAGTCATCAAATCACAAGGGAAGAGAGTAAAATAAGAAGAAAGGAACAAAAAGAATTATAAAAACAACCAAAGAAGAATTAAGAAAATGGCAGTAAGTACATACCTACCAATAATTACTTTAAATGTAAATAGATTAATGCTCCAATCAAAAGACACAGAGTGGCTGAATGGATTAAAAAACAAGACCCATATATATGCTACCTGCAAGAGACTCACATCAGATCTAAAGACACACACAGACTCAAATTGAGAGGATAGAAAAAGTTACTCCAAGTGAATGGAAACAAAAAGAAAGCTGAGGTAGCAACAGTTATGTCAGACAAATAGACTTTAAAACAAAGACTGGAGTCAGAAACAAAGAAGGACATTCATAATGATTAAGGGATCAATCCATCAAGAAGATATAACAATTGTAAATATATATGCACCCAACATAGGACCACCTCAATACATAAAGCAAATAATAACAGACATAAAGGAAGAAATTGACAGTAACACAATAATAGTGGGGGACTTTAACACCCCGCTTACATCAATGGACAGATCATCTAGACAGAAAATCAATAGGGAAACACTAGCCTTAAATGACACATTAGATCAAATAAACTTAATAGATATATATAGAACATTCCATCCAAAAACAGCAGAATACACATTCTTTTCAAGTGCATGTGAAACATTCTCCAGGATAGATCACATGCTAGGCCACAAAACAAGTCTCAATCATTTAAGAAGACTGAAGTCATATCAAGGATCTTTTCTGACAACAATGGTATGAGACTACAAAGCAACTATAAGAAAAAAAAACTGCAAAAAACACAAACACAAGGAGGCTAAACAACATGCTACTAAACAACCAATGGGTCACTGAAGAAATCAAAGAGGAAATTAAAAAATACCTACGGACAAATGAAAAGGGAAACACAATGGTACAAAATCTAGGGGATGCAGCCAAAGCAGTTCCAAGAGGGAAGTTTATAGTGATACAAACCTACCTCAGGAAATGAGAAAAATCTCAAGCAACAATCTAACCTCACACCAAAAGTAACTAGAAAAAAAAGAACAAACAAAACTCAAAGTTAGTACAAGGAAAGAAATCATAAAGATCAAAGCAGAAATAAATGAAATAGAGACTGAAAAAAACAATAGAAAAGATCCATGAAACTAAGAGCTGGTTCTTTGAAAAGACAAACAAAATTGATAAACCCTTAGCCAGCCAGACTCAACAAGGAAAAAAGAGAGGAGGCTCAAGTAAATAAATTCATAAATGAAAGAAGACAAGTTACAACTGACACCACAGAAATGCAAATGATCATAAGAGGTTACTATGAACAATGATAAAACAATAAGATGGACAATCTAGAAGAAATGGATACGTTCCTAGAAACACACAATCTCCCAAGACTGAATCAGGAAGAAGTAGAAAATATAAATAAACTGATTACCAGTCATGAAGTTGAATCAGTAATTTAAAAAAAACTCTCAACAAACAGAAGTCCAGGACCAGATGCCTTAACAGTTGAGTTTTACCAAACACTTAAAGAATTTATCCCTGGGATGCAAGAATGGCTCAACATATGCAAATCAATAAATGTTATACACCACATTAATATTGATACAATGAAAGATAAAAATCATATGATCAAAACTCCTAGAAAAAAACATAGGCAGTATGTTCTTTGGTATCAGTCTTAGCAATAATTTTTTTGACACGTCCCCTCAGGCAAGGGAAACAAAAGCAAAAACAAACAAATGGGACTACGTCAAACTAAAAATCTTTGCACAGCAAAAGAAACTATGAACAAATGAAAAGACCACCTACTGAATGGGACAAAACAGTTGCAAATGATATATCCAATAAGAAGTTAATATCTAAAATATACAAAGAATTCATACAACTCAACATCAAAAATAAAACAAACTTTATTAAAAAATGGGCAGAGGCCCTGAATAGACATTTTTCCAAAGAAGACATACAGATGGTCAACAGACACATGAAAATATGCTCATCATCACTAATCCTCAGGGAAATGTAAATCAAAACCACAATGAGACATCACTTCACAACTGTCAGAATGGCTATCATAAAATAGTCAACAAATAATAAGTGTTGGTGAGGATGTGGAGAAAAGGGAACCCTAGTATACTGTTGGTGGGAATGTACATTGGTACAGCCACTATGGAATAGTAGGGATGTTCCTCAAAAAATTAAAAATAGAATTACCATATGATCCAGCAATTCCACTTCTGCATATATTGATATATCCAAAGAAGTGAAAACACTAATTCAAAAAGATATATGGATCCCAATGTTCATGGCATCATTATTTATTATAGCCAAGATATGGAAGCAACCTAGGTGTCCATCAACAGATGAATGGATAAAGGAAGTGTGGTATATATACATTAGAATATTAATCAGCCATAAAAAAAGAATAAAATTTGTCATTTGCAACAACACGGATGGACCTTGAGGATATTCTGCTTAGTGAAATAAGTCAGACAGAGAAAGATAAATACAGTATTTTTCTCTTATATATGCAATCTAAAAAATAAAACAAACAAGCATAACAAAAGAGAAACAGATTCACAGATACAGAAAACAAATAGGTGGTTGCCAGAGGGGAGGAGAGTGGGGAGATGAGTGAAGTAGGTTAGGGAGATTAAGAAGTAAAAACTTCTAGCTATAAAATAAATAAGTCATGGGGATGTAATGTACAGCATAGGGAATATGGTCAATAATATTGTAATAATTTTTTATGGTAACTAGAATTATCATGATGATCATTTTGCAATATATAAAAATGTCAAGTTGCTATGTCATACACCTGAAACTATTATAATATTGTAAGTCAATAAAAAATTAAAAAATAAAGAAATTCTATTAAGCATGAAGTTGCAAGTTTATCTACATTGTCACCTGTTTGAAAACATTCCCGTGGGTAGTAGAACATCAGTCACTATATTTCTTCCCTCTTTTTGAAGTTATGCTTTTATAACTTTACTAGAGAGAGACAAGAAAGACAGTGGTCCACTTGTCTCTCTTGGACAATTAATTTGATTCTATTTATGTAGTTTTGTGTTTAGTCATTTTAATTGATGTTAGAGGATACCTAATTTATAGAAGAAAGTTTTTGGAGTTGTTTTGAATTATAAATGACCAATGTAAAGAAAATTCTTTTTTTATTGAATTTAAGAATCTAATAATTGGGATCCATTTTTCAAAATATTACTTCAACATCAACAAACATAAATTAAGAGACATGGGTCAGAATGTCTTTACCTGGGTTTGAATCCCAGTTATACCACTTATGTACCAACTGACATGAGTAAAGTTACTCATATTTCATGTGCCTCTGTTTTTCCATCTATAAAATGAGGATAATAATAATACCTACCTATAGAATTGTTGAGGGGATTAAATACAGAAATGTGCATAGCAAGATTTTAAAAGTACCTTGAATGTTATAGTAGTAAATAAATGTAAATTGTAGTTGTTGTTATTGAGGTCTTTTGTTTGCATAACCTTGTTCTCTAGTTAAAACAAGCAATACAGCATAATGGTTAAGAGTATATTCCCTCCATCTAAATTTCTTAGGTTGAAATCTTAACTTGGCCACTTACTGGTTATGTGAAGTTGGTGAAATTCTTACCCACTCTCTACTTCAATTTCCCCATCATCCAAATGTGAATAGTAATAATAGCATTTAGTGTCTAGTGCTATTGTAAGGATCAAATAGGTTTGTATTTCGTATATAGTAAACTTTCAGTAGGATTAGCTAGTATAATAAATATTATTCTTTGTGATTGCATAAGCAAAGTACATAGATATTTGTTTATGAAATTTGTGGATTTTGCTAGAGTTTTGATATAAAAAATTATGTCCTGTTACCCTCTTAAATGCCATGCCAGCTGTCACGATTTCCTGCTTGAAAAATATGGGCACTGCATTTCTAGTTATTGCCCACTGGGAAATAGAGGCTATTTTACAGTCGCAATGTAATTGCCCAGGCAGCAATGCTCACAGTAAAACTCTCTAAGAAAAAAACCCATTGACAAGCCTGCTGGACCTCCCTTGCCTGAGGAAAAGCAAGTTTGTCACTGAAATGCCAAAAGGATGTCATTCTTTTCACTGTAAGTTTGTAATGTCCCCAACTTCACTTCTCAGGGCTACTAACACCAACTTTTTAAAATCCCCTTGTAACAGAAAATTTACCAAAGCTCTGGTGAAAAAAATGACTGAAAGATTAACTCTGTATCTCTAAGAGGAGGCTGTCTTTTCATTAGGCTGAGGAGAGACTGTAGCTCAAGTGCAGTGCTTAGCTAATCGTCTGACATAGGGCACATCTGACCGATAACAGGCCACAGGGTAACATGCCCCCAGGGCCAGAAAGAGAGAGATTAATGGACAGAATTTGAGGCTCTTATTTCTTGACAAACATGAGAGCTACTGATGAATCTCAAGGTCTCATGTAGGTTTCGGGAGTGAGTTTGTTGTGAAGATAAAAATGTATTTGCTGCCTCTGGAGAAGATAGCAATAAATTAACTAATTAACCTTCTTTTACCTCTAATTCTGACTGAAGGCAAATTTAACGAGCACAATTAGATTTGGGGGATTCCAGGAATTTTCTCAGAGGATTGTTTGAGATTTCTTCCAGCTAAGAACAATGTTCCCTGTGTCTTCTTGACCTCACCTGCTGCTGTGGAAGGTTAGTTGTAACTGAAGGCATTTGACCTTTCTCTTGACCATACAGCGCTCTTAACCTGCTCAGTTGATCCACATTTAGAGAGCATTGCCTGATCTGAGCATTTTCTGAGACTAGCACTTGGCATCAGGTTTCCTACACCATCATCCCAGGGTCCAGAGCAAAAGTAGTGGGCCTGACTTTATCTAATCCATGCACACCCTTTGCATCTGTCTGCATCTTTCTGAGCACACAATTGGAATGTAAAGTCTTAAAACAAGATTAAAAAATTAAATTCATTCTGCTAATGCTTATTGAGCTCCTTTTGTGTGCAAAGCACTTTATACAATAGAAACCAAAATATAGTGCTTGCTATAGAGTAAATCAGGAGTAAGACGAAAATCTTTCAGGGAGAAGTTATAATTATTTGCAGTCCTCACACTGGTTGTTAAAAAATGGCTGCGTAAGGACCAGAGAGGCTCAGAGAGCATGTGCAGGCTGCTTCAACGTCAAATCCTGGTTCCACCACTTATTACACATCATGTGACCATGAAGAAGCTATTTAACCTTTCTGATCCCCAGCTTCATTGCCTTAAGTCTGGGGAAAACATTATATTCTAACTCACAGGGCAACTATGAGAATTGATTGCAATAATTAATGAAAAGCACTTAGCACACATTATTATTATTGTCAATGTTACTGTTACCTGACCAAAAGCAAGGCATATCTGATTGTTCTCAGTACCCAGCATGGATCAACCACATAACCCTAGTGTGATTTAGCTTTCTCATCAGTCTGAGGGGCTAAGGGCATTCACCAACTCTTTATCTCTCAATTTCTGTTTCTCACCATTGTAATAACATTGGGGTTTTGAAAAACCTGACCAGTATTTAAAATGAAAGTGCTGTTTGCATAGTTTCCTTAGGATGGAAACCGAGCAAATTAACTAAATTCATATCACTGAGTACACTAAGACACCTGTTTGTCAAACCATCCCTGATGACTTGAGAGACAGAGGTAAGATCATTACTTAGAGGAACTTGGAATGTGTTTTTCATTAACCTGCTCATTACATTTGATTAGCAAATAGGCATTGCGTTTCCCCATTATTAATGGTTGGCGGAGGACATGTGGCACCTCTGAAAGCTGCCTTTTACTATATACTGTTAACATTGCTCAGAGGGTGATGAGAAGGAAAGCAAGCAGTAACATGCAGTTAACAGTCTACACAGGCTATGAACCTAAACATATACAAAGAGCCATTTAGCTTTCATCAAATTTGAATGAAGTCAAGTACCTTGTATGTACAGAAACCACACATCCCAGATTGTCCATAACATTCTTGATTTCAAATATTGTCCCATTGTTCCCATGAGGTCATTCATATTTGTCAGACAACAGAATTGACTTTCAGTTCAGAAAATATGGGAACTCTATTTCTATACAGCCTAATACACACAGAGCAACAGTCTGTCCTGTTTCATCTGCAGCCTTGAACACCAGTAATGTTCATTCACTGCTGTACAGCTGATGTCAAAAAAAATATCCACAAAGATTGAAATTTTAAGGTCTGGCCAAACATGGATATAGCAATGGAGCAGAAACCTTTGTTGCTGTGACCTTTGGAATATATTAAATGCATTTTCCAAAAGCTTTCTAAAGTATCTAGTGAGAGAGAAAATCAAAAAATGCAAGCTCTATGCAAGGGCTTCTGTGAAGTGGTCATCTGGGGTTCTTTTCTTGTGAACTGACTGGAGGGGAGAAGGTGACCCTTTGACTTCCTGTCAGTAGCCAGGGTTTCAAGCCTGTGTCTTCTCATGGGCAGTGATGACACCAAAAACCTGTTCAGATGTAGCACTTTGAGTTGTTAACCTCCGGTTGACTCATCGGAGAGCTATTTCTTTAAGCTACCTAAAGGGACAGCTAGTCATTTTCTGAGGCAGTGGGGAATCTTGCCAAAACCTCAGCCATGACTGCATTCTGTGCACACTGACTCCAAAGACCTTGGTTCATCAAACATCAAATCAATGACAGCCATTACTCAGAGCTGAGGAAATATATTTGCTCTTAAAGACAGAAAGCTGCCTGTCATTTGAACAGATGTTGTATGCCAAGTTACAAACTATTTGGATATGGAAGAAATGTCATCATATCCTAAAGTAAGTGATTTTTGCAACTGTGATTAGGCTTCTCTGACCCACCAGTCCTTGACTTCAGGTGATCACTAATGCTCATGTCTGTTCCAAACAGCACTACTCATTCACAGAAAAATGAAGCTGTTCAATTTCATCAACTCTTTTTTTCCATTTTTGGGAGACAGTAGGAAAAAAGACCCCATTTAGAATGACAAGACATATGTTTCTGAGTGTGTTAGAGCATATTTTAATATCTTTAAAAGTGGGACATCATTGCTTAAGAAGTCTCCTAAAAATGGAATAAGAAGTTTAGTGTTCAGGAGACTTCTGTCTGCTGAGAAAATGAGGAATTGGTGGTATTTGTGATAGAAATTTTTAAAAATTGTGTACTAAGAAGTTTGATTTTTTAAGTGATTCAAATGCTAAGGAAGCTTAAAAGAAAATCTGTGAAGATTTTTAAAGTTTAATCAAGCTATTTCTAGCTTTGTTTTACATAATCCCCAATGGAACTAATTGAAAAGTTATATATCCATTTTCCTATTTAGGGGATTGGAGCAAAGAGGAAAGTCAGAATTTGTGTTAACTTGGTGGAAATTATTTGTGGAATACACAAAGGAAGAACGTCAAAGAGCCGGTTAGAATTTCTGTGCAGACTACTAGCTAAACCGTAAGCAAGTTGTTAAATCCTTTAAAAAATTTGTCTGCTTTATTTTACTCAATCTACAGCTCCCAGATCAGTCCATTTAGGGATTAATAATGTGGCTCACCTGCTGCAGCTGGTGGATTTTTTTTTTTCCATGTCCCAGGCTATTTGACAAAGTCTGTTTCTAATCTGTTAGAATGTGAAAAGAGCCTTCCTAGACCAGTAACTAGGCTTCCATTCCATTTACTACTGGTCCTATTTTGACCCTGAAGTTGAGTTCCCACAATTAGACTCCTGTTTCCTTTTTTCTGTGCCTAAGTTATGACTTGCTTCCTGATCTGGACCCTTGTTTTTCTAAGTTAGGATTCAGTCCTGCTTTTAAAAATATAGTGGGTTCACTTATGGACCAAAAAAGGTATACCTAAGTCCTAACCACTCCCATACCTATGAATGTGAATTCATTTGGGATTAGTGTCTTTGTAGATGCATAATTAAGGATCTCAAGATGAGACAATCCTGGACTTAGGGTGGGCCCTAAATCCAATGACTGGTGTCCTTGTTATAGAAAGGGGCAGAAGATTTGAGAGACACAGGAGAAACACAGCAAGAAAAACAATGTGAAGATAGAGGCAGAGACTGGAATGATGCACCTACAAGCCAAGGAATGTCAAGGACTTCCAGTGCCATCAGAAGCTAGGAGAGAGTCATGGAGCAGGTTTTTCCTCAGAGACTCCAAAAGCAACCAATCCTACTGACACCTTCATTTCAGACTTCTGGCTTCCAGAACCCTGAACAATTAAATTTCTATTGTTGTAAGCCACCATGTTTGCAGTAATCTGTTATGGCAGCCCTAGAAAATTAATATAACCAATCACAAGGAAGACTTAAGTTTTCCCCTGAACTCTTCACTTTGTAATTGGGACATGGTACCTTATGCCAAGAGCTGCCTAATAATAACCACAGTGTACATGTGTCTCTTCGTATTTTCTGCTCATACACTTGGCCTGCTTACCTCCACTACACCTAACTGCTAGCCCATTCTGGGCCTCATTGATATCAATATACCCTCTGGGCATCATGTTCTGACAGACAGCCAAAATTCCTACTGGGCCTGTTGCCCAGTGGCTCAGTCCCACCGGGGGGATAGTTTGGCCTCAAGGAAGAAAAACAGAACCTAATTATTATATCTGAAATAAAGAATATGGTTGGCTTACTTTATGACACTTTTCCATCCCCAGTCTAGCCAGTCATGACCAGGAGGATGAAATCAAATGAATGACTGCTCATTCAGCAGGATCCATGGGAGCAATAATTTCAGAAGGAAGTGTGGGGAAAGAAAAGAAATTATTAACAGAGGAAATAATTGGCATCTCTACTACCTTCTCCCTGGTAAGTGTGTTGGTGCCTGACTGACTCATCTTTTCACTGATCTAATTCTCATTAGGAAAATAACCTCTAAACTAGTCCTGAAATATGTCATTTGTTTGATGGGAAAAGATGACTTCCCTTTGCTAATTTCCCCTGTGTCATGGAGTTTACAATCTAGAGGAAATTACATTCATTATATATGTAATCACAGGTTTAATTTCAAAGTGGAAAGTTCAGAGTCTGATGGAGGCAAATACAGGACAAAGCTAACTTAGATCAGAACGTGCCAAACCCAGAGGAAAGAAAGAGTATAACATACTTGAAGAAGAGAAAGAAGACCAATATTTCTGGTCTAACTTAGTAATGGGGCTAAATAAACCCTAGAGTAAAGATTATACTAGATCTGTCCTTACGGAACTCAAAATAAGCCTGGAAAGGATCAAACTGGACCACAAGTAACCTAACCGTCTAACAGAACAAAACAGAATCTAGACACTCAACAACATAAAATTCGCAATGTATAGGACCCAATCAAAAAATGCAAAGATGTTGGAAAGTATGACACATAAACCAGGAGAAAAATTAGTAGAAACAGACTCAAAAATAATGAAGATAATGGAATTGGCAGACAAGAATGTGAAACAGCTATTAGAAGAATGTTCAAGTATTAAAGGAAAAAATGTGAACAGAGTGAGGAAGAAATGGAAGATATTTCTAGAACCAAACAGAATATCTAGAGAAATGAAAACACTGGTGGATGAAAGGAGACTAGTATGGCAGGACCACTGAGCACATGGGGAAGAGTTGTGCTGCATTTGGGTAGTTATACAGGTAACTTCTGGAAGAACTTGAAAGCCATGGTATGGTTTGGAACTTAGCTCTAAAGTTTTGGGGAAGCCATGAATATTAAGAAAAATAAGGGGGCATGGTGGGGGACTGCTACGTGGTGAGTTGAAAATGCAGTTCTTTTTAAATTGGCTTTTCACCAGCCCTAGATAGAAAAGAAAATGGAGCTCTTTCTGCTTCATATTTTTTTTTTAAAGATTTTTTTCTAATGTGGGCCATATTTTAAAGTCTTTATTGAATTTGTTACAATATTGCTTCTGTTTTATGTTTTGGTTTTTTGGCCCCGGGGCATGTGGGATCTTAGCTACCCGACCAGGGATCAAACCCACACCCCCTGCATTGGAAGGCGAAGTCTTAACCACTGGACCTCCAGGGAAGTCCCTGCTTCATATTTTTAAGTCAATAAACTGGTTCCATGTAGGAGTCTGAACTCTGAAAGAGTTCATTGACAACTGGCACTTCCACAGTACCCTGGAGTGGGAACTAGGAGGCACTCTCATAGTTGACATTCATTCAACATTTATTCAGAGTCTGATATGAGCCATGCATTATTCTTGAACTGGAATACAACTGTGAACAAAAATGTCTAAGGACTCTATCCTCATGGAGGTTATACTCATAACAGAAAAGAGGATGTTCACAGCTATTTTCTTAGTAAGAATTGGCTCAAGAGAAGATAACATTTCTAGCCCAGGGTACAACAGCTTGTAGAGCCTATGAAGTGACGGAGCATCATTTACTTTCTTAAATATTTAGAAAACTGGTTGGTGGCATGTCAATGGAATTTTAAAGCTTTGAAATTAGTGTTACCACCTGAACTTGATAAACCATAAAGCCATGTCAAAGTCACAGTTTAAGTGGTTCAGTTTTTTAAATGAACACAAAGATCAGATGCATTTCAGTTTTATTCAAGCCAATTAAATTTCATCCCCCTAAAATGAAGTATCATTTTCAGTGGATCTTTGCTTTGCTTAGGCTTTTAGCTAACAGACAGTCCCTTTTGTTTGAAGGTATTGATTTTGATAATATTAAGTGACTGCAAGTATATTGTCAATAGCTTATGGTGAGAGAGGGGAATAGAAGTTTAAAATCTGTATATTTCATTTGTAGATTTCTTGAATAAGACAAATCAAGATTAGATACAAGTTTAACTATAAGATTTTTCTAAAAGAAACCATTTTGAAAACTTGCTTGCCTGTGAATCTTTTGTTTTAAAAGCATCTTTGTTTAGAGTCTAATCTGATCAATCTCAATAAAGAGTGGGCAAGTTATCCAAATTACTTAAATTCTTTCCAAACCCTTCAAATTCGTGACAGCATCTTGGAAGGGGAAGACTTATCCAACTCTTAATTATTCAGGCTAATGGTGACCTGCAGTGTTCAAAATGTGATGAGGCACTCAGGCCAAGTTCAATGTCAGGCTGGTGTCAAATGCCAGATGTCGTGACAAAGAATATCTCTGGGATAAAGACAGGAGCTGAGGCACCACTGGCCATCATGAGTGAGCCACTTTCTTATTCCCTAGGCAGTCACTGATTGTTCTCTGTTGGTTAAAAAAAAGAATGATCTTTTTAAAAGCTTCTGTTTTATTTTAAGCCCCTTTTCTTAGAAAACTCCGAAGCTCCTATGATATTTTTGCTCTAGACTTCGTCTACCAGGGAACCTCAAAATATCTGAGAATTTAAATTAAAAAAGGGTGTTTGAGTTGATGACCTGTGAGCCATCAAGGGATAAAGTAATATAATAATTGGAGTAGACCTATTGTATTGCTCTATTCATTTTTAATCCTAATTTACTCTAATGTTGCTGCTTAATCTAACCAATTCATGGTGGGAAAAATATCTAGAGATGCATGAAGCTTCAGAGCTTGATAAATAAATTGAGGCACAAAAGGTGCACTGCTAGAAACATGGGTAAAAGAACCCACATTTTATCTTTGGAATGCTCCACATATTCCACCAAAGAAACCCTAAGAGAGGGCAGGTAGACTGGTGGTATTATCACATAATCAGCTACAGTCTTAATATTCAACGTTTGCCCACAAACAGCATCTGTCATTGCCTGGGAGCTTATTAGAAATACAGAACCTCAGGCCACGATCCAGATCTACTCAATCAGAATCTGCAGTTTAACAAGATCCCTAGGTGATTCTTTGCACACTACAATAGGTGAAGCACTGATCTACTTCGTATCTCTCAACCCTGGAGGCTCTCAACCTGAGGAGAGTTAAAAAAAATACCAAGGCAAGGTTCCTGCTCTAGAGATTCCAGCTTAATGGATCAAATACATCACTAGGTTTTTTAACTTCTATAATTGGGTAGATGACATTTCCAGTCACCACATAGAAAATAAAGGAGAAAAAAATGTTATGTGAAGAGTTTGGTTTTCACATGTTAGTTTATGATGCTTATGGAGCATATACAAAAAGCTATGGTACATGAATAAATGGATAGACATATAGATGAATGAATGGAATAATGATATGAAAATTTTCAGTAATGAACTATACAGTTTCAGTAAACAGCTATAGAGGTCTGTAATGTAAGAGAGAGGTCTAGAATATAGACACACAGATATGTAGAAGTTTTGGAATCATTGAATGTAGAGGTGATAATGAATGCATGGGAATAGATAAGAATGTGACTAGAATGAGAAAAGTAAAGATCAAGAATAGAATCTCTTGCATCATCAACTTTTAAAAAGTAGGTAGGCCAAGTAAATTGAGCTCACTAATGAGATTAAATTAGCACATCTAGAAAGAAGAGAAATCAGGAGAAAAGGGAAACACATATACCAAGGTAAGAGTTTCAAGAGAACAGATAGTGTCAAATACTGCAGGACATCAGAAACACAGGAATTCAACAGAATCCACTGGCTTTACCATCTAAGAATTAATATATAAACTTGACAAGACAGTGAATGGGTTGAAAACCAGATTGTAATTCACTGAGGAATGAATGGAATATGAGGGAGTGGAAATACATAGCTTCTATTTCTCTTTTAAAAACGTAGCAGTAAAGGGGAAATTTTAAATATGGTGGTAGCTAGAAGAAAGTGTAGGATTTAAAACCCTAAGCTCCATTTAGGGACTCCACAAACTTTCAGAGGCTTGAGAGTTGGATCCACTAATCGCACTGTTTCTAGAGTAAACACACGTCCCTCATAACCATATGTATTTTTCATTATAAATGTTTATGTTTCTAGTATATTGTTGGGGAACAATATTGCCTATTTAAACATGTTAGATGTTGCTTTTATGTAGACACAGCTATCATGATGTTCCACACCAGAGATTAGCGCCATACTGTGGTCCCACATTTTTCAGTTCCTCTTAAATTAGGTTGGCCAATTAAATATTTAGATGAAAAGAAACATGATACTCAGATACCTCTATATAAACACTGTGGTTTGGTCATAACTTTTTACTACTTACATCTGTGGGACTGGAAAACTACTATTTTGGTACAGCCTTCTCTATTGTAGGAGAAAAAATAGAAAATGAAAGGCAATAGGATATTGCTTTAAAATCAATAATTTAAAATTGTTATGTCTAGTGAGCTGGATTTGTATATAAATTTTATTTTTATTAATTAGTTTTACAGCAGTCACCTGATTTTAAATGGTGCAAGAATCCAATAAGGTAAATAGAAGAGGTATTATCACCAAATTTTATGAGTTTGGAAACTGAAGAGAAGGATGACAAGGCCTAGAACACAGGTAAAAACTTCAATACTAAAAAGTCACTCCTTCCTTACTTTTAAAATAGGATCAAACATACGTCCCCTTTTAAACTCTCAGAATTGGTACAGTGTTTAATAAAATAATGTATATTAATGCACTATAAACTCTAAAATATTATATGAATTTAAGTCCAAGCATTCTGAGTCATATTTTCAGCACCTAAATCAGTGCCTGACATGCACCTAAAAAAAGTTCTTGGGAATTAAATACAAAATACATAGCTCTGAAGAAAGTGCCCTGTAATATTTTGTAATGGTGGCCATTACAAAGGATCAGAGTTATGTCCTAATCATTCCCTAGATTTCCCTCAACAGTCTATTATCCCTTCTTTTTTATTTTCAATATGAATAACTGAGTTAGGGTAACTCAGTTCTCAGTTGCCTAGGCAAAGCCTCTTCCTAGATTAGGTTGGTTGGGACAACCCTGCCTGGAAAAGACCTTTCAATTTCTGAAAGGAAAACACCTTCACCTGCATATAGGATTAGGACACTTTTCTGGATAGTTGTTTTTGGGTCAAGGAGTTGAATTGTGTTCAGATCCAAGTTTAGGTCTTACTCTCCAATATTACACCAGATTCTCTTCCAATGAAGTAGAAACTATCCATTGGAAAAAACGTATTGAGATGCTACTATGTTACCCCTTTTTTCTGAGAGCCAGGAGACTGAGAACACTTATCCTCCATCAGCCTCCTGAGTCCCAAACCACTGAAATCGTTCTAGAAGATTTGGCTCCATGGGCAAAAGACCTATGAGCCACCACCAAAGGTTATTATCCCAGAGTCCACCTTCTCATTGACTACTCTAAAAATGATACCCAATTTTCATTTAAAATCTTAAAATGAAGTAATTCTACTAGGTCTCACCTGTCATCAAAAATTACTACCATCTATATTTGCTTCCTTCTGTATTCTGCTAATCCACTTCTTCCCAAACTTATCAAAATGCATCAGATGGATCTCCATACCAAGTAAATCCAAGTGTGTGTGTGTGTGTGTGTGTGTGTGTGAGAGAGAGAGAGAGAGAGAGAGAGAGAGTGTTTAAGAGCTTTAACTTTAAAGTCAGATATAACTGGATTTGAATCCAGCCTCTATTACTAACTGTGACCTTGGGAAGGTTATTTAACCTCTCTGAGTCTCAGTTTCCCCATCTGAAAAACAAAAGTAATGACATTGACTTCTTGATATTTTGGTGATGATTAAATGACACAGTGCATATAGATCACATAGCACTATTCCCAAAATATACAGCCTCAGAGTCCTTTTATACATGCCGTGTGGGTATGTATCAACCTCCCCACAAACCCTCCTTATACCACACTTTTTGCTATTCTGGAGGCTATCAATTTTTTTTTTAATTTATTTTTTCTATATAGCAGGTTCTTACTAGTTATCCATTTTATACATATTAGTGTATATATGAAAATCCCAATCTCCCAATTCATCACACCACCACCACCACCAGCTGCCACTTTCCCACCTTGGTGTCCATACATTTGCTCTCTACATCTGTGTCTCAATTTCTGCCCTGCAAACTGGTTCATCTGTACCATTTTTCTAGGTTCCACATATATGCGTTAATATACGATATTTGTTTTTCTCTTTCTGACTTACTTCACTCTGTATGACAGTCTTTAGATCCATCCACGTCTCTACAAATGACCCAGCTTTGTTCCTTTTTATGGCTGAGTAATATTCCATTATATATATGTACCACAACTTCATTATCCATTTGTCAGTCAATGGGCATTTAGGTTGCTTCCATGACCTGGCTATTGTAAACACTGCTGCAATGAACACTGGGGTGCAAGTGTCTTTTTGAATTATGGTATTCTCTGGGTATATGCCCAGTAGTGGGATTGCTGGGTCATATGGTAATTATATTTTTAGTTTTTTAAGGAACCTCCATACTGTTCTCCATAGTGGCTGTATCAATTTACATTCCCACCAACAGTGCAAGAGGGTTCCCTTTTCTCCACACCCTCTCCAGCATTTGTTGTTTGTAGATTTTCTGATAATGCCCATTCTAACTGGTATGAGGGGATACCTCACTGTAGTTTTGATTTGCATTTCTCTAATAATTAGTGATGTTGAGCAGCTTTTCATGTGCCTCTTGGCCATCTGTATGTCTTCTTTGGAGAAATGTCTATTTAGGTCTTCTGCCCATTTTCGGATTGGGTTGTTTGTTTTTTTAATACTGAGCTACATGAGCTGTTTATATATTTTGGAGATTAATCCTTTGTTGATTCATTTACAAATATTTTCTCCCATTCTGAGGGTTGTGTTTTTGTCTTGTTTGCAGTTTCCTTTGCTTTGCAAAAGCTTTTAAGTTTCATTACGCCTCATCTGTTTATTTTTGTTTTTATTTCCATTACTCTAGGAGGTGGATCAAAGAAGATCTTGCTGTGATTTATGTCAAAGAGTGTTCTTCCTATGTTTTCCTCTAAGAGTTTTATAGTGTCCAGTCTTACATTTAGGTCTCTAATCCATTTTGAGTTTATTTTTGTGTATGGTGTTAGGGAGTGTTCTAATGTCATTCTTTTACATGTACCTGTCCAGTTTTCCCAGCACCACTTATTGAAGAGGCTGTCTTTTCTCCATTGTATATCCTTGCCTCCTTTGTCATAGATTAGTTGACCATAGGTGTGTGGGTTTATCTCTGGGCTTTCTATCCTGTTCCATTGATCTATATTTCTGTTTTTATGCCAGTACCATATTGTCTTGATTACTGTAGCTTTATAGTATAGTCTGAAGTCAGGGAGTCTGATTCCTCCAGCTCTGTTTTTTCCCTCAAGACTGCTTTGGCTATTCAGGGTCTATTGTGCCTCCATACAAATTTTAAGATTTTTTGTTATAGTTCTGTGAAAAATGTCATTGGTAGTTTGATAGGGATTGCATTGAATCTTCAGATTGCTTTGGGTAGTATAGTCATTTTCACAATATTGATTCTTCCAATCCAAGAACATGGTATATCTCTCCATCTGTTGGTATCATCTTTAATTTCTTTCATAAGTCTCTTATAGTTTTCTGCATATAGGTCTTTTGTCTCCCTAGGTAGGTTTATTCCTAGGTATTTTATTCTTTTTGTTGCAGTGGTAAATGGGAGTGTTTCCTTAATTTCTCTTTCAGATTTTTCATCATTAGTGTATAGGAACGCAAGAGATTTCTGTGCATTAATTTTGTATCCTGCTACTTTACCAAATTCATTGATTAGCTCTAGTAGTTTTCTGGTGGCACCTTTAGGATTCTCTAAGTATAGTATCATGTCATCTGCAAACAGTGACAGTTTTACTTCTTCTTTTCCAATTTGTATTTCTTTTTCTTCTCTGATTGCTGTGGCTAGGACTTCCAAAACTATGTTGAATAATAGTGGTGAGAGTGGACATCCTTGTCTTTTTCCTGATCTTAGAGGAAATGCTTTCAGTTTTTCACCATTGAAAATGATATTTGCTGTGGGTTTGTCATATATGGCCTTTATAATGTTGAGGTAGGTTCCCTCTATGCCCACTTTCTGGAGAGTTTTTATCACAAATGGTGTTGAATTTTGTCAAAAGCTTTTTCTGCATCTATTGAGATGATCATATAGTTTTCCTTCTTCAGTTTGTTAATATGGAGTATCACATTGATTGATTTGTGTGTATTGAAGAATCCTTGCATCCCTGGGATAAATCCCACTTGGTCGTGGTGTATGATCCTTTTAATGTGTTGTTGGATTCTGTTTGCTAGTATTTTGTTGAGGATTTTTACATCTATATTCATTAGTGATATTGGTCTGTAATTTTCTTTTTTTGTAGTATCTTTGTCTGGTTTTGGTATCAGGGTGATGTTGGCCTCATAGAATGAGTTTGGGAGTGTTCCTTCCTCTGCAATTTTTTGGAAGAGTTTGATAAGGATGGGTGTTAGTTCTTCTCTAAATGTTTCATAGAATTCACCTGTGAAGCCATCTCATCCTGGACTTTTCTTTGTTGGAAGATTTTTAATCACAGCTTCAATTTCATTACTTGTGATTGGTCTGTTCATATTTTCTATTTCTTCCTGGTTCAGTCTTGGAAGGTTATACCTTTCTAAGAATTTGTTCATTTCTTCCAGTTTGTCCATTTTATTGGCATAGAGTTGCTTATAGTAGTCTCTTAGGATGCTCTGTATTTCAGCGGTGTCTGTTGTAACTTCTCCTTTTTCATTTCTAATTTTATTGATTTGAGTCCTCTCCCTCTTTTTCGTGATGAGTCTGGCTAGTGGTTTATCAATTTTGTTTATCTTCTCAAAGAAGCAGCTTTTAGTTTTATTGATCTTTGCAATTGTTTTCTTTGTTTCTATTGCATTTATTTCTGCTCTGATCTTTATGATTTCTTTCCTTCTGCTAACTTTGCATTTTGTTTGTTCTTCTTTTTCTAGTTCCTTAGGTATAAGTTTAGATTGTTTATTTGAGATTTTTCTTGTTTGTTGAGGTAAGCTTGTATTGCTATAAACTTCCCTCTTAGAACTGCTGTTGCCGCATCCTGTAGGTTTTGGATCGTCGTGCTTTCGTTGTCATTTTTCTCTAGGTATTTTTTGATCTCCTCTTTGATTTCTTCAGTGATCTCTTGGTTATTTAGTAAAGTATTATTTAGCCCCATGTATTTGTTTTTTACATTTCTTTCTCTGTAACTGATTTCTAATCTCATAGCCTTGAGGTCAGAAAAGATGCTTGATATGATTTCAATTTTCTTAAATTTACTGAGGCTTGATTTGTGACCCAAGATGTGATCTATCCTGGAGAATGTTCCGTGTGCACTTGAGAAGAAAGTGTAATCTGCTGTTTTTGGAGGGAATGTCCTATAAATATCAATTAAAGCTATCTGGTCTATTGTGTCATTTAAGGCTTGTGTTTCCTTATTAATTTTCTGTCTGGATGATCTGTCCATTGTTGTAAGTGAGGTATTAAAGTCCCCCACTATTATTGTGTTACTGTCGATTTCCTCTTTTAGAGCTGTTAGCAGTTGCCTTATGTATTGAGGTGCTCCTATGTTGGTTCATATATATATATAATTGTTATATCTTCTTCTTGGATTGACCCCTTGATCATTATGTAGTGTCCTTCCTTGTCTCTTCTAACATTCTTTATTTTAAAATCTATTTTATCTGATATGAGTATTGCTACTCCAGCTTTCTTTTGATTTCCATTTGCATGCAATATCTTTTTCCATCTCCTCACTTTCAGTCTGTATGTGTTCCTAGGTCTGAAGTGAGTCTCTTTTAGACAGCATATATATGGGTCTTGTTTTTGTATCCATTCAGCAAGGCTGTGTCTCGGTTGGAGCATTTAATCCATTCACGTTTAAGGTAATTATCGATATGTATGTTCCTATTACCATTTTCTTAATTGTTTTGGGTTTGTTTTTCTCGGTCCTTTTCTTCTCTTGTGTTTCCCACTTAAAGAAGTTCCTTTAGCATTTGTTGTAGAGCTGGTTTGGTGGTGCTGAATTCTCTTAGCTTTTGCTTGTCTGTAAAGCTTTTGATTTCTCCATCGAATCTGAATGAGATCCTTGCCAGGTAGAGTAATCTTGGTTGTAGGTTCTTCCCTTTCATCACTTTAAATATGTCATGCCACTCCCTTCTGGCTTGTAGAGTTTCTGCTGAGAAATCAGCTGTTAACCTTATGGGAGTTCCCTTGTATGTTATTTGTCATTTTTCCCTTGTTGCTTTCAATAATTTTTCTGTGTCTTTAATTTTTGTCAATTTGATTACTGTGTGTGTTGGCGTGTTTCTCCTTGGGTTTATCCTGTATGGGACTCTCTGCGCTTCCTGGACTTGGATGGCTATTTCCTTTCCCATGCTATGGAAATTTTCGACTATAATCTCTTCAAATATTTTCTCGGGTCCTTTATCTCTCTCTTCTTCTGGGACCCCTATAACGTGAATGTTTTTGCATTTAATGTTGTCCCAGAGGTCTCTTAGGCTGTCTTCATTTCTTTTCATTCTTTTTTCTTTATTCTGTTCTGCAGCAGTGAATTCCACCGTTCTGTCTTGCAGGTTACTTCTCCGTTCTTCTGCCTCAGTTATTCTGTTATTGATTTCTTCTAGTGTATTTTTCATTTCAGTTGTTGTATTGTTCATCTCTGTTTGTTTGTTCTTTAATTCTTCTAGTTCTTTGTTAAACATTTCTTGCATCTTCTTGATCTTTGCCTCCATTCTTTTTCTGAGGTCCTGGGTCATCTTCACTATCATTATTCTGAATTCTTTTTCTGGAAGGTTGCCTATCTCCACTTCATTTAGTTGTTTTTCTGGGGTTTTATCTTATTCCTTCATCTGGTACATAGCCCTCTGCCTTTTTATCTTGTCTATCTTTCTGTGAATGTGGTTTTTGTTCCACAGGCTGCAGGATTGTAGTTCTTCTTGCTTCTGCTGTCTGCCCTTGACTATCAATTTTTGAAGTGCCACCCAGGACTCCTAAATGAATTTTGTGTCTGACGTATAGGTTGTATTTTAAATTGGACCATACTTAGCATCTATGTGTTTTCACAAGAGGAAGTAATAGACAGCCAGAAACTTATTTTTATTCATTTGGTTTCTCATAAACTATCTTTGGCTACTGCAGGGGTCCCCTACAGACCAATTCAGCATCACTGTAGCATTAAATTCTTTATCTCTACATCATGGCAAAACAGTTAAAAGCACAAACACTAAAGCCAGACTGCCTGGGCTGAAATACCATTTCTGCCTTTAACTGTCTGTGCAAATTTGAGCAAGTTACTTGACTTCTCTGTCCTTCAATTTCTTCAATTGTTATATGGGATGATAGTAACAGTGCCTACTTTGCAGCCTTTTTTTGTGAGTCTAAAACAGGTTAATATATGTAAAGTACTTAGAATAGTATCTGGCACACAGTTAACATTTTATGGCTGAGTGTTCAGTTTTACTAACTACTTATAAAGTAGGATGAAATTAATTAATTCTACAAACATTTGCTAATTGGTTACGTGCCAACACTATACTGAAAGCTAAAAGATGATTCTGGTCCTGATCACAAGGTGCTTGCAATAAAAAAGGATATTATATGTACATATATGTATAACACATACATATATACAACATATAATCTGGTATACATACATACACACATATCACATATTTTAGGCTATAACAATACCTGACATTTTATAATCTGAGATTACCAATCTGTTCCCTTTGGCTTCTACCTTTTTTTGCCCTTAATCAATGATAAATGTGGATTTATATCTGGACTAACCACTTGGACCAGCCTTCTATGTGATGGATGCCAAGAAGCATATTGACTATAAGCACCTCCGATTACTTGTTACCAAGGTCCCCATATCAAATCACATTTTTACTAATCAAATCATTGTATGAAAGCCAATGGTTATGGAAGCTGAAAAACTTAAATCAATTCCTAAATCTGTAAATGAAGACATGGAGAAGTATCCTCAATTTGAGTAAACAAAGAACAAAACTATGGCTGATTTGACCTGAATTGTTCAAACTATTTCTAGTTTATAGAACACAATGGAAACAATATTTTAACCTGGATATACTTCCTGAGAACTGGATAACAACAAGTTTATGGACAAAGTTGGTGTCCTTTTGTCAGATGGGAGAAAATTCTCTTTACAAGGCACCTGCCTTCCCTCTTAGCAGGTGGCTAAATCCCCACTCCTCATAGGCAGCGGTGCCTTCCACTTTCTCTCCGTAATAAATCCTGACCTCACTTAGTTGGCCTTGAGGTTTAAGTTGTTCTTCTGCACTGCAAGGGTGAGGTCTTTTAAAGACCAAGAGCAACAGCTGCCTCATAAGGCATTGCCTATGAAGTAGCTGGTACCCACTGACAGTGGTTGGTCCCGGTTCCTTAGCGACAGCCCTGCTGCTTCCAGAATCAAAGGAAGCTTCTGTCGGTCCTTTAGCCTGTCTATCTTTCCCATGATTTTCTATTCTTTCTTGTCAGCAAGTGTTATCACAGCGCTTAAACACTGAACTCTCCCCGAGGCCACTAACTTCATCCTTGGATTCTCCTCTCTGCAGCTGAGTTGAAGGGATCACGTAAGTAAATGACACATAGAAGTAAGTGACTTCTCAGACAGACTTAATGTGAAATACCTTCCAGAGGCATTTCAATCAGAGGTAGTCCTTTCAAGGACTAGCCATAGGTTAGTGAGATGATAATTATTTCAATATAATTATTAGTCTTTACTGAGCACCTACTATATATCAAGCAGTTGTCTTATTTATTATATTTTATCCATAAATGACCCTAAAATTAGGGATCTTTACCCCTATTTTAAAGGTGAGAAAAATGAGATTCAGAGACTCTTTTTAACTGCTAATTATCACACAAAAACTGTGTTCTTTCCTCTTCCCTGGATGATGGAGCTTTCTTTTTGTTCCTCAATCATACCAGTATCAGCAGCTTCCAACTTACCCATTAGGTAAGACTGACCCCATAGACAAGTATAATGAGCTAAGCAAAAATATTTTCATTCCTAAGTGGGAATTTCTGATCTCTAAAACCAGCATGCAAAGGAGTCAGCAGCCTGAGTCGTCCCAAATTTCATACCCTTTATAAAGGGAAAGAAGAAAAGCCAATTACAGTGCTAAATATAAAATGACCCACGGAACTGTGCCGTTGAAGTTGCTTTTGCTCTGCTGTCTATGGCGACCTTTAAATCGGCAAACAGGTCATTCCTTGACCATGGAATCTTTTCAAATTAATTGATTTGACAAAATAACAACAAATTAACCACTCAGTTCTGTTGCTTTTTTAAAAAAATATTCTGACAAATGACCAAAGATATGTGCCCTTTTGCCATCCTAGTTTAACTGTTAAGCAGACAGCAGGAATCCTAATCAGTTAAGACAATGCATAATACAAGTGGCATCAAATTTACACAACTAATTTGAGTACTAATGGAGTCTGTTTTCCTTTACTTGCCTGCATTGTGTCATGATATATTCTGGCAAATAGTGTCTCTTTTTGTTTTGGAATCATTCATATAGAGTTCTATGCTAAGAAAGGATTTTCCATTTTTGTGGACATATTCCAGGTAGATTCTCTGAAAAAAGTCATTCCCAAATAACTGTTTAAGGTCCTAAATCATTAGTTGAATACTGATAGTAAACTACAACATGGTGTTAACTTCAACATAACAAGAGGTGGTTTCAGAAATACAATTGAAAAACCATTTAATTCTAGGAAATGAGTTAATATTTTTAGTTTTCTCTCAGAACAGGTTTTAGTAACATGTGCTTTTTATGCATGATCAGAGGATAGTTACAAACATACATCTGTAAAATACTAATCCAGAAATTGTTCTTTAGTTTGGTACTAGTCCTATGTGGGTCCACATTTGAAAATTCAAGGAAGAGTAGAATTTCTGGACATTTGATTTCCATTTAGTCATTCAGCATGCAATATCACATTTTAAATATAATACTACATACATGGACTTATATTCTTCAGGATGCCTTCTCAGCTTAATTCTTTCCAGCTCTGATAACAGCAGGATTCATTTATTCTCAGATATTCTTTATCTTTTTATTAAATACATTGTCCCTCTTTTGTCTCACCTATGTAGATAGTACTTAGCAGTGGGCATCTCTGCTAGGAGTTACTGCTGAGTTCTATGGGCTATATGGCGTTATATTTTTGGCTGTTACAAGATAGGGTATTATGTTAGGGCTTTCCAGAGAACAGAACCAATAGGATTTATTTTACAAATGAATATATTTTTATATTTATATATTTATAGGTAAACATAAATGTGACTTGTTGTAAGGGATTGGCTTGTGTGAACATGGGGGCTGAGAAGTCCCACCATCTACTGTCTTAAAGCTGTAGACCCAGGAAAGCTGGTGGTGTAAATTCTAATCCGAATGTGAAGGTCTTAGAACCAGGAGCACTTATGGTATTAAGTCCAAGAGGAGCACTTACGGTATCTCAGTCCAAGAGCAGGAGAAGACCGATATCCCAGCTCAAACAGTCAGGTGGAGAGAGTGAATTCAACCTTCTTCTACTTTTTTGTCCTATTCAGGCCCTCAATGGATTGGATACTGCCCATCCACACTGGGGAGGGCAAGCTACTTTACTCAGTCCACCAATTCAAATGCTATTCCATTCTGGATGTCTTCCAGAAACATCCTCACAGACACTTCCAGAAATAATATTTAACCAGATATTTGGGCATCCCATGGCCTAGTCAAGTTGACACATGAAATTAACCATCAGAGATGTTAGTAATACATGCCATAAAATCTTTAGTGCAAAATAACAGTGGACATGTTCTATTCAGTAACACTTGAGGGTCTAGAGATCCATACGTCTGTGCTACAGAGTAAGTTCAGAGTGTCTGAAGAGAATATTGGTCGTTCTTGAGACTGTCCTCTGGTTTCCTTGGTGCAGAGGTTGGGCATGACTGGGTCAGAGGCCTTCTTTTCACCTGTTCTGTCCCAAGCTCTGAAGTCTTTTAAGGAATATAGGTCTGATGACAGCTACCCTCCTGGTTCTTAGCAGGAAGTGTGATCTCAAGCCCATGGCCACTTAGTATTTGTTAAGACTTTATCAAGAGAAAAAACATTCAGCACAATTGCTTGGATAACAAGTATTTTACCTTTCTCTAGATAGTCTAAAACATGCTCCTGAATCAGGGCCAGGTTAATACTTTAAAGACCATAAGAATTGAGAAGATTATGGTGCCTCCTCCTGCCATATGCAATTTGAAATATATCATTTTCAAAATTACATAAAACATGAATGAACACTAAATATTTTTATTGATATTCTGATTAAATAAGTTCTTCAGAACTTATTTTATTGATATTCTTTTTTCTTGATATTCTGATTAAATAAGTTCTTCAGAAATTGCCTTTTCTTTTTTAATATACATATAATTTGTTGGTGCCTTAAACACTAGCTTAGTCTGCCCCATGGGATAACCTAGCACTCTTTAGGATTTAAGCCAAACTAACAGAGGGAAAGGTACCTAGACTGAATTACATTGGCCTCCACCATCTACCACTACCAGCGGTAGAACTGATTCTCATGAATTAATTCTTGTTAAGAGAACACTGATGTCTATCAAGGGATCATTTTAAAGAAAAGCTTATCCTCACATATATCATAATAACGTCCAGGACATGTTCATGGAGGTTATATATACTTTATGTATTTTGTATATAATGGATTTTGTGAATCATGCAATCACCCAAGCTTCTCTTTTCAACTCACTGGCTAGAACTCTGATATCCAAATATGTGTTTATCCATGGCGAGCACAGAGGTCATGATGGCAGATGTCCTCTTCCTCCTCCACTTGATGATCCCACCCTTATTCTTCTATAACCACTCATTCCACTTGCTATCTTATCTTTTTATGTAATCTTCTAACATCCTAAATCCTCTATGAGACAATAGGATTTATATATAAATAGGTTTACTTCTAGTAGTTTCTTAACATAGTATATTTGTAGTTCGTATACATGGTTTCCTCTCTTATACAACTATACAAGCAGGAATCTTATGATAGTAACTTAAGTAAAATGTGCTGAATTAATTTTTAAATATCTTTTATAACCGACTTACTATAAGTGGTGATATTACGGGTAATTTTTTATTACTTCTTTCTTTATATGTTTCTGAATTTTCAAAATTTCTCTAGTAAGTATGTTTCAACCTTATAATTTGTAAAAAAAATTCAGAAAAATCATTCACAATAGGTCTATACTATATAATCATATAATAAAAACATAAAAATCCTCAATTCAGATTTGGGGAGATTAAAATAAATCAAGTGTGACATTTAAATTTCAATATATATTTATCCAATGTGTTCAACATGTCATACTTTCCAGTGATTCAATATAAATAACCAAACAATCTAAAAATTGTTCCTGAGATTCTACGTTTTTGATTTTAATAGACTAAAATCAAAAATGTATCATTTTTGCAATCATTTTGTAGAACCATTATCTTGCAAACTTCCAGTTTTTATAAGCATGTTTTAAGTCCTAGATATTGTTTTATGAATACTATTGATAAACTTTACTATGAAAAAAAAAAAATCCAGTAGTCCAAGTGGGCTGTGATGCTTTGAGTACTAACCAGGGGAGCACCTTTGATTCTTAGAGATTAGATGGAAAAAGTAAATGTTATCAGTCCCCGCTGAATTCCATAATCAGTCTAGAAGATGTCAAGGCACTCAGTAAATACAAAAATGTAAAATAAATATCTTCAGAAGTCCCAAAGGCTATGATCTAAATGTTTCTGAGACAGAAAAATCACACTTAAATAAACTTCAGGTTTCTGTCTGCTATAGTAAATTTTAAAATCCAGTGCACCCAATGAATGTTTTACTTGGGGTGCAGCCACATGAATTAGCAGTCAGATAACTGACCTAGAAAGGATTCAGGCTGAATGTCAGTCTTAGCATTATGAATGCCAGATTAATGTCAGTAACCAATTAGGTTCTGAATTCCAACTGTGAATCTGTCCTAAGAGGCAACTGACCATCTTGAGAAGAAACTTGAAGAAGAAAGAACACTGGGATGGAGACAGAAGACCACGCTTTATGCCTTGTCCAAGTGTTTTTTACCACTAGGAGCCTTGGTTTCCTTTTCTATATGAAGAAGAGTTTGGATTATATCATCTCTAAGGATCCTTCCAAAGCTGCAGTTCAATGAATTTCTGAACTGAAACAGTGTTCTCCCTCTCCCAGGCTTTATCCAGTAGCCATCAAATGGTCATTAACTCTGGGTTACCAGTCATTGTGCTTGTACATGGAAAGCTGACCTCACTGGTGTCCCCTTGGATTTAAAATTGCTGGTGATAAACTCTCCAGAAATAATTATTCCTGCTACCCTGGTGTGCAGTTCCAATTTATGGCAATTACGTACGATTAGTCATAGCTTCCTTATCCTTTTACTCTCTAGATCTTAGCATTCAGAAAGGGCAGTCGTTTCAGAAAGTCAGTGTGCATCAGAATAAATATATCTGGGCTTTCAATAGAAAATATCTCTCAGTTTTCCCTTATAATAGTGGGAAAAGGATGGGCCCTTGTTTTCTACATCACGTATAAAATTGCCCACTACTCAGGCCGGCAGAATTTTTGCCAAAAAGAGAAATAAATTGAAAGAAAATTCTCGGGGACCTTGAGATTAATTTTATGTATTTTATTTTAAAATTACCACTGATAAATAGTTCTGGGTTTTGTGGTTTCAGCTGTTATCCTAGGCTTGTCTTTCTGTTTTCATTTCAGTAGATAATTGCCTGCCTCAGGATATTGTTCATTTTATAGAGAGAAATTTCTCGTATCCGATTTTAAGTGCTTTCTTAAATTAACTCTTGGGTTCCCACTTTGGCACAGACAAAAATCATTCTCTAGTGAAGGCCTGTGTGGGGAATGCTACAGATCCCTCCTCTTTTGCCCTTTCACCAAATATGAAGGTTCATACTTGGTCCTTGATGATACTGCAGAGTTTACTAGAAAAATAAAACTGCATGCACAAAATTGTAACAAGCCATTTAGCTGTACATTCTACTTATCATTTTCCTTCCACGTGTACTACCGAATCACACACAGTTAAACTAACAAAGAATGGGTGCTACATAAAAATCTATTGACGGGATAAATGAATGAATAAATATAGGAGAGTATTTTCATTGACATATTTTAAGTGATGGTACAAAACACTCACCACACATGGGGCTACAACAAGAGCTATTTGGTGGGTCAATAAAATTAACACATTTAGCTTTAACTTTGAATATCCTTGCTTGGATCGTTAGAGTGCTGAATTATAAATAAATATGTAAACTATCTGCACCTTTTCAGATTAGATATCTAAAACTTTAGAAGGTCTTGATAGGGGAAAGTACTGAAGAATATTTCAACTAGCAGAAATAAAAAGGGATTCTACACCTGAAAGAGATTGTAGAGATAATTTTAGTCCAGGAGTCCCTAACCCACTGTTCACAAGCCAAATGTGGTCCCCATATACCTTTGTGTTTTAAAAATGTGATGTGAAAGCCTCTAGTCAGGGTCTGTACTTTTGGTTCTCCATGGGCCTCAGAACTTCTTGTCTTACACAAGCTGATTCCATATTCCACACTGCTGCCTTGCCCATCGACATTTGCATTTGTGACTTCTAATGTAGGACAGCGTCCTTAAGGCTGTGACAACTGAGGCCTGGAGGGCACCAAGGCAGAGTGAGGATTAGAGCAGAGCCTAGGGGTTGGACTCTAGTCTAAATATTGCTTATTTCAAATACACAATAATAGTTTGCTTTTCAAATAGCTAGAGAATAAGAGCTAAAAACTTCTGAATTGCCCTCTGACTTTGTCCACATGAGGTATGTACACGAGAGTCAGAAAATAGAGTTTATTTAACTGCAAAGGAAATTAGGCCCAGAGTGGCTGTGACTTGCTTAGGATCACACAGCCACCAAGGGCAGAGCCACTGAATTGTCATCAGCACTGGGTGACCCAAGAAGCATAACCAGCAATGCCCTAGGGCTGTGGTTCTCAGCTGGGGATGATTTTGCCCTCCCAGGGGACATTTTACAATTTCTGGAGACATCTGTGGTCATCACAACTGCAGGGTGTTACTAGCATCTAGTGGGTAATGGCCAGGGATGCTGCTGACCATCCAATAATGCACAAGACAGAACCCCACAACAAGGAATTATAGGCTCAAAAAGCCAACAGTGTAAGGCTGAAAGACCCCATTCTAGAAAACCAGGCAAGAAGGAACATCAAAAATTACTTTTTGGAGGGGTGGAAAGGGCTGCAGGATGTGATAAATGAGCCTATAAAAGTCTTAATCTGTCCTAATTGCTTGATCTCTAATACATGACTTTCTATTATTCTACACTTAACAAGTGTGTAAAGTAAAATTAATGGAAGAGAATACATATTTGGGGGACAATCAGGCAAGAGCATAGTAGAAAGGACATGGACTCTGCAGTCAGATTCCATAGGTTTAAATTCTGGCTCTACCATGTGCTAACTCGAGCAAATTACTTTCCCTTACTCATCTCAGAGCTTTCCCTCACTTTTTTCATCTGTAAAATAAGGGTAATAATAGTGCCTTCCTCATAGGAGGATTAAATGACCTATCCCATTCCAAATGCCTGGCACATACATAGCATTTAGCTATGATGACTGTCCAACTTCATCTCCCCCACCTTCCTAGGAGAGAAGAGCTAGTATCCTAGTTTTATAGATGAGTTAAATGAAGCTCAGAGAATGTGTTGTAACACTGGCAGCAGCAACAACTTCAGAGTAGACAGGGGATGCTGTAGGGAGTTGGCATTCCTCAACCACCCCTCCCCAGCACACCACAATGCGGTCTCTCTCGCTTTCTTCTCGTCTCTTCTCTTTCATATACCTACACGCCTCACAGGTAGAAGCCTCTGATTACAACATGAAGAGTCTCTCCAGGACACCCTGCTCACAATGGGTATTTTAATTTTTTGTTTCTGTTTTAATAACAACAAAAACCTGTAACATTTCAACTGTTTCAGAACAAATAAAACTTATCTTTCATAATTTATGTTACTTATGTCATGCACTGTAATGTTTCACGTCCTATCAAATTTTAGATGATAATACTTCCCCACAAGTAAGTGATTAATTACAAATGGAAACATATTCAACTTTACTGTGAAGAAACCTGGTGTACATTCCCTTAACCAAGTGATCCAAGTTAACATACCAATATTGGGACAAACACCATTTGCCTCCTGATATCATGCACTGAGGACACACCGTCCCTTAAATTATATTCCTGCCAAACAAAGCATAAAGTATCAGGAAAACTAAAACTGGCCTGTGCTCTTCAAAAATATCAAACTCATAAAGACAAAGAATGGAAGAGGAACTATTCCAATTTTTTTTAAAAACCAAAGAGGCATGGCAACTAAATATAATGTGTAAGCCTGGATTGGATCCTGGATCGGGATGGGCAATAGCTATAAAGGACTTTATTGGAGTCACTGATGAAATTTAATATAGACTTGGATTACATAATGGCATTATATCAGTGTTAAATTTTCTCATGTTGGTCTTTTTACCGTAGTTGGGTAAGAGAATATCATTCTTAGAGGCATGAAATATTTAGTCGTAATGCAGGTAAATGAGATTTCTGGAGAAAAAAAATCAAAACCCTGATTTGTAGGGTTTGCTTATTTCTGTGGTATAAATGTTCTCACCATGGCCAATTTCAGGCTACCAATGGGAATTCACTGAATGCAGAATTGGGAAGATATATATATATCATACATATAAATATACATGTAATCTATACATGTATTAAATGAGAGAGATAAGCAAATATGGAAAAATATTAGTAGGGAATCTAGATAAAGGGATAAGTGAGAAATCTTTGCATTATACTTGAAATTTTTCTGTAAATTTAAAATTGCACCAAAATATTAAAGTTTAAAACCATTTAGATGGTTACCAAAAAAAAAAAAAAAAAAAAGCTTCTCCATCTAGGTCAATGGAATGTTTTTGCAGTGCTTAAGGGAGGATTATAAGCTGCAGGAAGAGCATTTTCATGCTAAGCTTCAGAGACTTTGACTAAATTACTTAAGATCACTGACATTTCATCTTATCCAGGGGGTTAAATGTTAAAGTAAAGGGATATCTTATAGAGTCAAAAACAGTCTTGGTGGGGGGCGGCTTAACGCATCCATTAAGACAGTATAGTACTGGCCATTAGTGAGTCCAACCCAACCAGTTTTTCCTCCAGCCCTGGAGCTGTTTGCTGTTCCTTTAATAGAGCTTCAGATGGAGAAGGATAGGGACTACATTTTAATTAAAAAAAAAAATTCTTCCTGACCATTTAAACACTGAGACCACACAACACTGAGCGATGGATGCTCACAGTGTGAGAGATGACTGGGCACACATTCAGCTAAAGGGACAACAGATTTATTGCTTCCACAGTCATGGACATATACTACGGGAAGAAATGGTGAATGGAAGGGGGACACTATTTCAATCCCTCTCTCTGTCTCTCGCCCTCCCCTCTCTCCCCCTCTTACTCTCCCCTTCTCTGCAATTATAAGTTTCAGAGTCAGAATTCGTTGAACTCCTCTAACTGGAGGCTTATTCTCTTCTACTACCTCACATCTGTCTCTAGTAGATCCAGAGTTGAGGACCACCTTAGGGAGACTCTACATTTGAGCACTGGAGAAGGAGAGAGAATAATGATGGGAAAAGACCGTAGGAGACTGAGATTTGTCCAATTTGTGGGAGTTAGGAGAGCAGAAAATTTGAGAAAGTGGTAATGAATAGTAACAAATGGCATTATAAAAGACAGGAAAATGAAGACTGGAAAAAACCATAGGACTGAGCAACTAGGCAATCATTTGGTGTATGAAGAAAGACATTTAATTAAAGCAATAGGAACAAAAGCCAGATTTAAGTGATGAGGAGATGATGATGAAAAGGATACAGTAAGTATCAATTATTATTTAAAGACAGTAGAGTGTAAAAACTAGAAAATGGCTAAAGACTAAAGGAATAGCAGAGTCTTTTCCAGTTTCTTTTTTTTTTCCTTTGGTTCTCTAAGTTCAACATTCACATCACCAAAAAACTTAGTAGTTGTGTATTTATATTCACCTGGTAGTAATGCTGCTAAAATATTCTTTAAGTTATTTGGGTTCATTTGTGGTATGAAGCTGTGCTCATGTGACTCGTGACTTTGGGGAGGAATATGATTTGGACGAAATCCAGTAGTCTGTGCAAATAATTGTATATTTACAAAATTAAAGACCACGATGTATTCCTTGTGGGTGGCCTATTTTAGTCTCTAATTGGATAAGGACAGAGCCCTCAGGACCAAGTTGGCCCATCAGATAATATCAAAGTAGCACATTTCCCCTCCACTCAATAAAATTTACTTTCATTGCCATATGGCACTTCTGCTTATGTTCATGGGACTGGCTTTTCTACATTCGTCAGTGAGAATTGTTCATAAAGTACGAGGTTATTGTCGGCACATGGTGGACAGCCTTCAACCTTCTGTAAGCACTTCAACAAGTAACCTGGTTAACAGTTTGATAAAAACCACCCCTACCCTCAACCCCATATTTATATAATCACGATCATTTCATTACTAAATTACTTGTTAGTACAGTTAAGATTCAGAAGTACTGTCAACAGAAGGCATTCATTGCTCTGGCTTTAAAGCATTTGAACAAGCAAACAAAAAAAATAGCAATAACTTTATCAGGTGAAGATTACAATAATATTACAGAATATATACACTTCCACTTTGGTAACTAAAACACAAAGCTAATGTTTTTAAGAAGTGGTCACTTTTAGGAAAATCCTATATCCCTCTAAAACTGCCTCTAAAACTACATTGATGGCCCATATACCACCCACTTGACAATCACCATGCCCATGATTTTTCTTCTCCACTCTGTGTCTCACCACTTTGTTGCCTCCTTAAATAGAAAACTTCCTTCCCATTGTGGAAAGTGTGACCAGATTTTTGCTTCAGAAAAATAACATAAAAATATTTGGACGCAAGCCAGCTGGTTATCAAACATCAGAACATCGTCAACTGTCAATCAATTTGGTTCTTGCTGAAGTTTTTTGCAAACCTACATCTTATTCAAGTTTTCAATATTCTTCTTAAAACATTATCCAGTGTGATAATTAAATGTTAAGGCCATTTTTCGGAAGTAGCTTTCTTTTCTCTCTCTCCTAAGCATTATTCAGAAAATGTTATTAAGTATAATATTTGAAAAACTGGTCATGTAGTTTTGGCAATACATGGGTTCTTGGTAGTCATGCTAATTTTTCTTCCTCTTTTATTTCTAGCAATGTATTTGTATTTTGTTTTAGTTTCCGAAGACTGCCATTAACAAACTACCACCAACTGGGTGGTTTTAAACAACAGAATTTTACTTTCTAACAGTTCTGAAGGCCAGAAGTCTAAAATCAAGGTGTACGCTAGGCCATTCTCTCACACAGGCTCTAGCGGGGAATCTATTCCATGCCTTTCTCGGTTTCTGATGTCATCTATAATCTTTGGTATTCCTTGGCTTACGGCTACAGAGCTCCAATCTCTGCCTTCATCATCATATAGAATTCTCCCTCTGTGTCTTTCTCTGTGTCCAAATTTCCCTCATCTTATAAGGACACCAGTCACATCACTCTAATGACCTCACTTTAACTTGACTACATCCACAAAGACCCTATTTCCAAATAAGGTAACATTCGCAGGTACTGCAATACCTTTTTTTGGAGGAGACACAATTCAGTCTATAACAGATTTGTTCATCACAGTACAGTTAATTATCCTCACTAGCAGGGTCACATAATATTGCCCAGTTGAAAGTTCAAACTACTAGAGAGATCAGGTTTCTCTTTTTACACTACATGATGTCTTAGGTTGGTGGACATCATGTTGCATTCAGCCACTATGTGACTATCTCAGCTATATGGACGTCTTCATCCAAACATCTGGAAATACCTAGAACCATATGCATTAATTCCATTTTTGGTCACTATGTAGACCTAACCTGTTTTACTCTATAATACTTATAAGAATTCAAAGTCACATGAGTTCATAGAGGACTAATATATGTATAAAACAAAGTTATGCCTGGGACCTTTTATGAAGCTTCTGCTGCTCACCTGTTTCTTTGTTTTCACTTTTTACTTCAAAAGTAATACATATTCATTGCAATAAGTCAAACAATATAGAAGTGTAAAAAAAGTTATTACTAATCTCATTCTCCCATCTTCAATCCAATGCCCTTGAGGTAAGCAATATAATCCTTCCACATCTTTGCAATGCTCATAAATAAACACAGACAAACATATACAGTTATACAGGATTTTTTCCTCATTTTTATCAATAAAAAGATTGTGCTATACATATTAATTTACAGCTTGCTTTTTTTGCTTAATATATCATATTTTCTTTCAAGAGCAATATGTATATATTCACTGCATTCTTTTTAATATCAAGATAGTAGTTCCTAGTATTGCTAACCTATAATTTATTCAACCATTCTTCTTAAGCTGGACATTCTTCTCAGATATATCCTATAGAAAACATACCCATCCTTACCTACTATTATAGTTGTAAAATAATTTTTAAAAGTTGGATTCCTGGGTCAAAAGATACATGCATTTTAAATTCTTTAAAAGATTAGGGAGTGCCACTTGACAACCTGCCTGGGCTCCTAGAAGAAGTTTCAGCTAACACCTACTGACTCCTACCCTTTACCAAGCACCTTCCTAGGAACTGTGAAGAAGAAGATGCTCTCACAATGTAACAAACAAGAAGTCAATGGTTACAACACAGTGCATTTAAGCATTATGATAGAAAAATGTGCTAGTAATGACAGGTGAGAGACCTTCAAGATGGCAGAGGAGTAAGACGTGGAGATCACCTTCCTCCCCACAAATACATCGGAAATACATCTACATGTGGAACAACTCCTTCGGAACACCTACTGAATGCTGATGGAAGACCTCAGACTTCCCAAAAGATATATATTTTTCCTTCTTCTCTTTTCGTGAGTGTGTATGTGTATGCTTCTTTGTGTGATTCTGTCTGTATAGCTTTGCTTTTACCATTTGTCCTAGGGTTCTCTCTGTCCATTTTTTAAATTTTTTTTTATTTTTTAGTATAGTTTTAGCACTTGTTATCATTAGTGGATTTGTTTTTTAGTTTGGTTGCTCTCTTCTTTCTTTTTTTTTTTAAACTTTAAATTTTTTTTATTTTTAATAATTTTTTTAGTTTTCATTTTAATAACTTTATTTTCTTTCTTCCTTGCATCCTTTCTTTCTTCTTTCTTTCTTTCTTTTCTTTCTCTCTTCCTTTCCTTCTTTCTTTCTTTTTTCTTCCTTCCTTCCTTCCTTCCTTCCTTCCTTCTTTCTTTCTTTCTTGCTTGCTTTCTCTTTCTCTCTTTCTCTCTTTCTTTCTCCCTTTTCTTCTGAGCCGTGTGGCTGACAGGGTCTTGTTGCTCTGGCTGGGTGTCAGGCCTGTGCCTGAAGTGGGAGAGCTGAGTTCAGGACACTGGTCCACCAGAGACCTCCCAGCACCACGTAATATCAAACAGCAAAAGCTCTCACAGAGATCTCCATCTCAACCTTAAGACCCAGCTCTACTCAACAACCAGCAAGCTACAGTGCTGGACACCCTATGCAAAACAACTAGCAAGACAGGAACACAAACCCACCCATTAGCCGAGAGGCTGCCTAAAATCATAATAAGGCCACAGACACCCCAAAACACACCAGTGGATGTGGTCTTGCCCACCAGAAAGACAAGATCCAGCCTCATCCACCAGAACACGGGCAACAGTCCCCTCCACCAGGAAGCCTACACAAGCCACTGAACCAATCTCAGCCACTGGGGGCAGACACCAAAAACAATGGGAACTATGAACCTGCAGCCTGTGAAAAGGAGACCCCAAACACAATAAGTTAAGCAAAATGAGAAGACACAGAAACACACAGCAGATGAAGGAGCAATGTAAAAACCCACCAGATCAAACAAATGAAAAGGAAATAGGCAGTCTACCTGAAAAAGAATTCAGAGTGATGATAGTAAAGATGATCCAAAATCTTGAAAATAGAATGGAGAAAACAGAAGAAACGTTTAACAAGGACCTAGAAGAACTAAAGAGCAAACAAACAATGATGAACAACACAATAAATGAAATTAAAAATTCTCTAGAAGGAATCAAAAGCAGAATAACTGAGACAGAAGAATGGAGAAGTGACCTGGAAGATAAAATAGTGGAAATAACTACTGCAGAGCAGAATAAAGAAGAAAAATGAAAAGAATGGAGGACAGTCTTACAGACCTCTAGGACAACATTAAATGCACCAACATTCGAATTATAGGGGTCCCAGAAGAGGAAGAGAAAAAGAAAGGGACTGAGAAAATATTTGAAGAGTTATAGTTGAAAACTTCCCTAATATGGGAAAGGAAACAGTCAATCAAGTCCAGGAAGCACAGAGAATCCCATACAGGATAAATCCAAGGAGAAACACACCAAGACACATATTAACCAAACTATCAAAAGTTAAATACAAAGAAAAAATATTAAAAGCAGCAAGGGAAAAACAACAAATAACATACAAGGGAATCCCCATAAGGTTAACAGCTGATCCTTCAGCAGAAACTCTACAAGCCAGAAGGGAGTGGCAGGACATATTTACAGTGATGAAAGGGAAAAACCTACAACCAAGATTACTCTACCTAGCAAGGATCTCATTCAGATTCGCTGCAGAAATTAAAAACCTTTACAAACAAGCAAAAGGTAAGAGAATTGAGCACCACCAAACCAGCTTTACAACAAATGCTAAAGGAACTTCTATAGGCAGGAAACACAAGAGAAGGAAAAGGCCTACAATAACAAACCCAAAACAATTAAGAAAATGGGAATAGGAACTTACATATCAATAACTACCTTAAATGTAAATGGATTAAATGCTCCAACCAAAAGATGTAGACTGGCTGAATGGATACAAAAACAAGACCTGTATATATGCTGTCTACAAGAGACCCACTTCAGACCTAGGGACACATACAGACTGAAAGTGAGGGGATGGAAAAAGATATTCCATGCAAATGGAAATCAAAAGAAAGCTGGAGTAGCAATTCTCATATCAGACAAAATAGACTTTAAAATAAAGACTATTACAAGAGACAAAGAAGCACACTACATAATGATCAAGGGGTCAATCCAAGAAGAAGATATAACAATTGTAAATATTTATGCACCCAACATAGGAGCAACTCAATAATACATAATGCAAATGCTAAGAGCCATAAAAGGAGAAATCAACAGTAACACAATCATAGTAGGGGACTTTAACACCCCACTTTCACCAAAGGACAGATCATCCAAGATGAAAATAAATAAGGAAACACAAGCTTTAAATGATACGGTAAACAAAATGGACTTAATTGATATTTATAGGACATTCCATCCAAAAACAATAGAATGCACTTTCTTCTCAAGTGCTCATGGAACATTCTCCAGGATTGATCATATCTTGGGTCACAAATCAAGCCTTGGTAAATTTAAGAAAATTGAAATCATATCAAGTATCTTTTCTGACCACAATGCTATGAGACTAAATATCAATTACAGGAAAATATCTGTAAAATATACAAACACAAGGAGGCTAAACAATACACTACTAAATAACCAAGAGATCAGTGAAGAAATCAAAGAGGAAATCAAAAAATACCTAGAAACAAATGACAATGAAAACACGATGACCCAAGACCTATGAGATGCACCAAAAGCAGTTCTAAGAGGGAAGTTTATAGCAATACAATCCTAGCTCAAGAAACAAGAAACATCTCAAATAAACAACCTAACCTTACACCTAAAGCAATTAGACAAAGAAGAACAAAAAACCCCAAAGCTAGCAGAAGGAAAGAAATCATAAAGATCAAATCAGAAATAAATGAAAAAGAAATGAAGGAAACAATTCCAAAGATCAATAAAACTAAAAGCTGGTTCTTTGAGAAGATAAACAAAATTGATAAACTATTAGCCAGACTCATCAAAAAAAAAAAAAAAAAAAAAAAGGCAGAAGACTCAAATCAATAGAATTAGAAATGAAAAAGGAGAAGTAACAACTGACACTTCAGAAATACAAAGGATCATCAGAGATTACTACAAGCAACTATATGCCACTAAAATGGACAACCTGGAAGAAATGGACAAATTCTTAAAAAAGCACAACCTTCCGAGACTGAACCAGGAAAAAATAGAAAATATAAACAGACCAATCACAAGTAATGAAATTGAGACTGTGATTAAAAATCTTCCAACAAACCGAAGCCCAGGACCAGATGGCTTCACAGGCGAATTCTGTCAAACATTTAGAGAAGAGCTAACACTTATCCTTCTCAAACTCTTCCAAAATCTAGCAGAGGGAGGAACACTCCCAAACTCATTCTATGAGGCCACCATCACCCTGATACCAAAACCAGACAAAGATGTCACAAAAGAAGAAAACTACAGGCCAATATCACTGATGAACATACATGCAAAAATCCTCAACAAAACACTAGCAAACAGAATCCAACAGCACATTAAAAGGATTATACACCATGATCAAGTGGGGTTTATCCCAGGAATGCAAGGATTCTTCAATATACAAAAATCAATCAAAGTGATACACCATATTAACAAATTGAAGGAGAAAAACCGTATGATCATCTCAGTAGATGCAGAAAAATACACCATATTAACAAATTGAAGGAGAAAAACCGTATGATCATCTCAATAGATGCAGAAAAAGCTTTTGACAACATTCAACACCCATTTATGATAAAAACCCTCCAGAAAGTAGGCATAGAGTGAACTTCCCTCAACATAATAAATGCCATATATGACAACCCACAGGCAATGTCATTCTCAATGGTGAAAAACTGAAAGCATTTCCTCTAAGATCAGGAACAAGACAAGGATGTCCACTCTCACCACTGTTATTCAACATATTTTTAGAAGTTTTAGCCACAGCAATCAGAGAAGAAAAAGAAATAAAAGGAATCCAAATTGGAAAAGAAGTAAAGCTGTCACTGTTTGCAGATGACATGATATTATACATAGAGAATCCTAAAGATGCTACCAGAAAACTACTAGAGCTAATCAATGAATTTGGTAAAGTAACAAGATACAATATTAATGCACAGAAATCTCTTGCATTCCTATACACTAATGATGAAAAATCTGAAAGAGAAATTAAGGAAACACTCCCATTTACCATTGCAACAAAAAGAATAAAATACCTAGGAATAAACCTACCTAAGGAGACAAAAGACCTGTATGCAGAAAACTATCAGACACTGAAGAAAGAAATTAAAGATGATACAAACAGATGGAGAGATATACCATGTTCTTGGATTGGAAGAATTGACATTGTGAAAATGACTATACTACCCAAAGCAATCTACAGATTCAATGCAATCCCTATCAAACTACCAATGGCATTTTTCACAGAACTAGAACAAAAAATCTTAAAATTTGTATGGAGACACAAAAGACGCTGAATAGCCAAAGCAGTCTTGAGGGAAAAAAACGGAGCTGGAGGAATCAGGCTCCCTGACTTCAGACTATACTACAAAGCTACAGTAATCAAGACAGTATGGTACTGGCACAAAAACAGAAATAGAGATCAATGGAACAGGATAGAAAACCCAGAGGTAAACCCATGCACCTATGATCCCCTTATTTTTGATAAAGGAGGCAAGAATGTACAATGGAGAAAAGACAGCCTCTTCAATAAGTGGTGCTGGGAAAACTGGACAGCTACATGTAAAAGAATGAAATTAGAACACTCTCTAACACCATACAAAAAAATAAACTCAAAATGGATTAAAGACCTAAATATATGGCCAGACACTATCAAACTCTTCGAGGAAAACATAGGCAGAACACTCTATGACATAAATCACAGCAAGATCCTTTTTGACCCACCTCCTAGAGAAACGGAAATATAAACAAAAAGAAACAAATGGAACCTAATGAAACTTAAAAGCTTTTGCACAGCAAAGGAAACCATAAACAAGACAAAAAGACAACCCTCAGAATGGCAGAAAATATTTGCAAATGAAGCAACTGGCAAAGGATTAATCTCCAAAATTTACAAGCAGCTCATGCAGCTCAATATCAAAAAAACAAACAACCCAATCCAAAACTGGGCAGAAGACCTAAATAGACAATTCTCCAAAGAAGATATACAAATTGCCAACAAACATATGAAAGAATGCTCAACATCACTAATCATTAGAGAAATGCAAATCAAAACTACAATGAGATATCACCTCACACCAGTCAGAATGGCCATCATCAAAAAATCTACAAAAAATTAATGCTGGAGAGGGTGTGGAGCAAATTGAACCCTCTTGCACTGTTGGTGGGAATGTAAATTGATACAGCCACTATGGAGAACAGTATGGAGGTTCCTTGAAAAACTAAAAATAGAACTACCATACCACCCAGCAATCCCACTACTGGGCATGTACCCTGAGAAAACCATAATTCAAAAAGAGTCAAGTACCACAATGTTCATTGCAGCACTATTTACAATAGCCAGGACATGGAAGCAATCTAAGTGTCCATCGACAGATGAATGGATAAAGAAGATGTGGCACATATATACAATGGAATATTACTCAGCCATAAAAAGAAACAAAATTGAGTTATTTGTAGTGAGGTGGAGGGACCTAGAGTCTGTCATATAGGAAGTAAGTCAGAAAGAGAAAAACAAATACCGTATGCTAACACATATCTATGGAATCTAAAAAGAAAAAAAGAAAAAAAAAAGGTTCTGAAGAACCTAGGGGCAGGACAGGAAGAAAGACACAGACACAGTGAATGGACTTGAGGACACGTGGAGGGGGAAGGGTAAGCTGGGACAAAGTAAGAGAGTGGCATGGACATATATACACTACCAAACGTAAAATAGATAGCTAGTGGGAAGAAGCTGTATGGCACAGGGGAACTCTGTGACCACCTAGAGGGGTGGGATAGGGAGGGAGGGAGGGTGACGCAAGAGGGAGGGGATATGGAGATATATGTATACATATAGCTGATTCACTTTGTTATACAGCAGAAACTAAGACAACATTGTAAAGCAATTATACTCCAATAAAGATGTTAAAAAAAAAAAGATTATAGCAATTCTCGTTCCTACCAATAACAAGCCTTCTCCCCACAACCTCACCAGCACTGTAGTTACCGATATCCTTTCCTGAGTAAATGTTCTTGTATTTTATTTTTTCATTAGAGCGTTTGATGTTCCATTACAGAAGTCACATTGTATGTCACACAGTGAAAACACAAACTTTCCCCATCTGAGTTCTCTATAGAAAGAGACAAATGTTCTCTCTTATCTTTCCCCTACACATCTTCTAAACACAGGGACTCTATTGCCCCAAGCAGTCAACTCTGGCTCCAAGCTAATTTTGCTCAGTTGGCTAAAGAAATCCTCAGTTCAAATAACCACCTATTAGAATGTAGTCACAGAAAATGACCCTCTAGAGGTTTCATGCCTTTTGGGGGTCTCACTCCACACCCTTAGTAATTGCTCAAAATACTTAACCCCATAACCAATTAGTATATTATACATATACTTATTAATACCCTGCCTTGATTCAAAAGATTTAATAGAATTTTTTAGAACACTGTCGATATTGATATGAATCCTGATAAAATGTTTAGAAATATTTCTGTTGGCCTTCATAAAAAATAAAATTATCCTTAAAAATTGAAACTCCTTTTATGGCTTTCTACTTGTCATACTCAGCAATATAAATATGCTCTGGTATATTTCCTGAAAGTGATCTTAGTGATGTACTAGAGTTTAAAATTTTTAACTAAGATTTCCAAATTTCTTAAATGATTCTAATCTGAAAAAGGTTAATTAAACATTTGCTTTTGGTGTTTAAATCAAATATAAAATAGATGTGTAAGTAGACATATTTGATGTAAATAATGTCAACTGAAAATTCTTTAAATTTTAGGGAAGTAGCATACTAAAAAGTGTGGATTTATGAGATGCCTTAAAATTAAATGAGATATTTTAAAATATAAGTGAGCTTATTAGGGTTTTTTATGTATATGACTACAATTTCAAAGTAATTTTGCAAAGTAACAAAGAAATCTATAATTATTTTCTAAATAAGTTCTAGAAAATCTAATGAAAACATAATTGAAATGTAAAATTTGCATATAAATTTGGACTTTATATTTCAAAGCTTACAAATATGTTAGAAAAGAAAAGTGCTGTTCATTTCAACTTATAACTGCCTACAAGGGCATAAAATCTATGAAAGAACTGAATACAAATGTTTCAGCATCGGTTTGACTAATTGTTAGCAAGCTAGTAATTTATAGAATATCCTCTGATCATTTCATCAGTAATAGGATATACTAGAATTATTAAAGGAACTAGACTTTATAAAGGTATAAGGTAGAATCAGACAGGAACAAAGGATTTCATATTTAGTTTTTCTATAAGAATGTAGAGCCCAAGAATAGTAAATAACCAAAGACACCATTCCCTTTATTGTGAAGTCCATACAATGAAGATCTTTCCAAATAGTTTGATTTATCATGAAATATATAGATACAATACTTAAGGAGAAATCTGTTTTCTCCTCTCAGCCATTGATTTCCTCTGTGTTTTAAGGCAAAGACTTGAGTATCCAGTTTCCTCATATGTCATATGAAAAGGGTAAATTTGATGCTTTAGTGAATAACTTGTGAGGATTAATTAGAGCATACAGCGATGCTTTATAGAATCAAGTGGTACATAACGTAGAGCAGAATTTATTAAGCTTTTAAAACTGCACTGCTTCCTTAAAAATGAATAATGATTTTATTCATAAGCTAGATAGGGAAGAAGACAATAATAGCACCCAAAATAACAATGAGCAAGCTTAGTTCCATTGCAGACCACATTACCAAGGTATGCGGTTAAGCTTAAAAAAAAAAAAAAAAGTTTATGACCTGCTCTCAGCTCTCAGCCCCTCTGTGAATCAGCTTTATCCTCATGGTTGGCTCCCATCCAGGGAGCAGTTTGAAGCCTGACAATGATCAGACCACAGCCTACACAGAAAGAGCAAGCATCTCTCATAGAGATGGATGAGGAAAGGAAGCTCCTTTCCCAGAATTCCCAGTAAACATTTTCTTGCAACTGTTTGACCTGAATTGGGTCTCTTCACCTGTCACTGTGGCTAGGAAATGGGACTCTCCCAATGGCTTACGTTGGCCAGCCCTCACCCCTGGAATTGGCTGTACAGGCAATTCTATCCAAACTGAAAGGCTAAGACTGGGGTAGCACTGATCAGTTTGTGACAAGAATATGATTTCTGAGCTCAATACAGAATTAAATAAATATTGTCTATGGCCACTTAAAAAACATATGTATATTTACTTCTATTCTTCACTCTGTCCTTTGAATGTCTTTTTTCTCTAAAATTAACACCCTATTTGGTTATTTCTCATCTTTCCTATCTCTGAACTTTATTTTACTTTGGATGAGCTTTCATGACAGGCAGAATTCTCTCTAAGAGGAAAATATGGTGCTCCCCTCAAATTCATATGTTGGTTTTAAAGTGATTTTATTAAGAGGTGAGACCTATAGGAGGTGATTAGGTCATGAGGGTGAAGCCCACTTGAATGGCATTAGTGCTCTTATTAAAGAGGCTCCGGAGAGATCTCTAGCCCCATTTACAATTGAGGACACAGGGTGAAGGCATGGCCTATGAACCAGGAAGAAGTTCATGACCAGAAAATGATCATGCTGGTACCTTGACACTGAACTTCCCAGCCTCCAGAACTGTAAGAAATAAATTTTTGTCATTTATAAGCCACCCGGACTGTGGTATTTTGTCATAGCAGCCCAAAAGGGCTAAGATAGATGGTATTAATAAACTTTCCAAATCAAGAAATTCACCAAGGATCCTCAGTTACACTTTGGGCACACACAAAAAAATTGTCTTGTTGAAAACAAAAATTATTTAAATTTTTGTTTTGCAAGATATAACATCATATGACTGATTATATGCCTGTGTGCCCACCTAAAGACACAAATTAGGCCCCTGTCATTGAAAAGAAATGCACTAACCTTGTTTTTCTAGTTTCTTTTAACTTTGTTTCTGTGAGAGTTTGTGTTTGGAGGAATAGTGAATTTAAAGCATCTCAACAGTTGTTGAAACCTCTTTTTTGATTTTTCCAAACCTGGTACTGCTTCCTGAACTTTTGACCGCCATCTGCCACCAGGGCCCCAACAGCTGCATCTTGCATTGTTACACAGCAGTAAAGACAAAGGTTTATGCAGCACACAATTGGCTACCATAGTGAATGCATGCGGCCCAGTTATACAGTCCATTAAAAAACTCAAACACTTACACCCATATAAGACTTAATGTCTATCATGTTCATGCCACCTCTTCCCTAGCAAAGCCCTGCTGGGATTCACTGCACCCACCCCCCCACCCCGGAAGCCTGGCCTTTATTTACTGCTTCGCATCTGCAGCTTCATTCCTCCAACAGCCTTCCTCATCAGGATGTCATTGTTGTGCTGGAGGAGTGTGCTGGAATGGAGACACCTTTGTGACCTTTCACTTGCTTAGAGCCAGTTGGGGAAGCTTGGGGTAGGAGCTGCTCCCAAGTCCCCAAGACTCTTCCCCAAGGATCGTAAATTCCACTCCTATTTCTCAGGGGTTTGTTCATATCAACAACAATAACAAAAATGCTGGTCATAAATAGCACTGAACAAGCAGCAATGCAAGACCCAGGGTGGAACCATCTAGTAACTTATTCGTTCTCATTTAATCATCTACCCACTTAACATATGCAGGAAAATTTAATCATTTCCAGCCTGCGGCTGCTAGACAGCAGCAATGCAGACAGCGGGAGAGTCTTGAAAGCTGTGAAGCCAGTATAAATTTAACAGGTCAAAACAAATATCTTAGCACCTGTTGATCTTTAAAGGCTCTGAGCAAGCCATCCATTTTCTTCCCAAGGGACTTGAAGACAGCCGTTCCTGGATTATTTGGATTTTTCATGGTCTTTTAGCCACTATTCAACAAGTATAATAAAACACCACATCCATTTATTCTAACAGTAATAAAAATCACGGATCAGTGCCTTGTGAGACTAGAATTCCAAACAGAAATGTTTTGTATAAATTCAATACTCATAAAGCTGATTTCTACATATTGATTTTATATGAACTTCAAAGGGCATAAAAAATTACAAAGTAGAATTTTAAAGAAGATACCTACAAGGTGGTATGAACCAATTCCAAAAGATTTCAAAGAGGCCTGCTGTTTTTGTTTGGCTTTGTTTTGTTTTCCTGCATTCTGGGAAAACAAAGCAGGAACATTTTTACCCCATTCCAGGACCTCCCATGTGATATTTGAGTGGAACTGGGCTTAAAGGACCAGGGAAAGGAAGAGTGTCTTACTAGTCACAGTAATAGGTTTCTTTCCTTTTGGGCCAGGTTTTTTCTTATCCTAATAACAGCAGCAGCACTAATGATGTCAACAATAGCTAAGGCGCATTGGGCACTGCGGTTCATGCTGGGCATCCTGCCAGCATATATATCACCTTTATGGATACCTTCTGTCTTAAATCTCATCACAACCTTGTGATGCAGTTATTTCCATTATCCTCATTTTATAGAGGAGGTAATTTAGGCAAAGAGAGGCTAAATAACTTCCTCAAGTTCACAGGGCTGGTAAATGGCAGGGCTGGGATTTGGATCCAAGTCCTTCCCGCCAGCCCCACTCCTAGGTCCAGAGTGCATTTTCTTCCACTGGCAATATCCACCTTGTACTAATATTTTTGTGTCTTTTCCTGTTGATGAAGTTAGCATCAGGGTTATCTCCTGATATAGAGAGACTTTCTTTGGGAAGCAACAGTTTTTATTGGCAGATCTCATTATTTTCAGCGCTCCCAATGTGTCTGGTTAAAACACTCTCCAGAATATCAGAAAAAAAGCCTATATTTAAGGACTTTCTGTTGGATTAGGTATATTAAAATTAAAATGGCAAGAGTGTTTGAAAGCATTCCTTTGGCATTCTTCTTGTTTTCATTTTAGGACCATCTAAAATCATTTCTAAATAAGAATAAATAAATGAGGAAATAATTGATGCTGAGCTTGTCTTTCTCCTCATAATTAGACGACAGGTTTAGTTGCTTAATACTGTGCCTGGTTCTTGATTGTAAAATGTTGTTCTCTGAGAGGAATGAAGAAGGGACACTGCTCATTTAAAGCTTCCAGTACCTTTTCCTGTTCCTGGAGATGGATTCAGAATCTTTCTTTCAACATGGCAGACAGAGTATAGTGGTCAAAGGCAGTGCCTGCTTAAAAGTAACCTATAATATGTTCTTAGGTTAAGTTCTTTCCTTTACTTTAGAACAGACAACTTTGAATGAGGCATTTTAGGCATGTAGACATGTATTTTGCCCAGAGATAGAAAGTACGGGTATCCTTGGTAGAATTGGAATTTTCTGAGCCTTTTTTTTCCAACATAAATTTAGACTAATGTCCCAAACATTGCAGTCTTTAAGACTGAATGATTCAGGTTGTGGAGATTGCACTGCAAAACACAAGACACCTTACTCTACAGATGGAGTTGAGTATGCTTCCGGATGATATGCAAGTTTGTGTTCTAATGCATTCCAGGAAAACAGGAGTCCAAACTCCAAAGCACAGTGTGGGACATGATCAAAAGGTCTCCTATAGGAGAAAGAGAAGTCAGACCTTTCTCCTAAGCCAGAGTTTAGGAGAAAGATGGCTAATAGACGACTCTTGTGAAGGTCATGGCAAATAGACCTTCGGAGGAAGTGAATTGCATGTTTTCTCATTGCAATTGCCTTATATTATCCTCAAGTCTTGTCATTAAGAAATGTTAATTTTGCTTCAGATTAATTTTTTTAAAAACCTGTTTCCAAGCTTAGGTAAAGTAGAAAGAATCCCAGAAAAGTTACAAGTCAGAACTGCCTAGGGCAGTTTTCTGGGACCAGAGATGGCAAGCAACAACAAGTTGAAAGGGAACAGATCATTCTTGGGAATTGTCCAAATACACTTTTCCTGTATGTTACAGGGATACGATCTTCTAAGTGGCATATTTCAGATGATTCAGGGAGAAAACTGGGCAGAGCTTGAAGCTGTGCTTTCCAAATGAGTTGCCCCATCCTGTAAAGGAAATCTATTGTCATCTACTCTAGATTATCTTGCTTGTGACAACAAAGCCTAAAGCTGGCTGGAGAAGAAGCCATGAAAGGGGAAGTGAGAGTATGGTATCCTCTTTTCCAGATCTGGGAGGCTCTCTTTCTACTGGTCTTAAAGTGAATTCATCAATGAGTATTAGTAACACCTTGTATTTTTATAAATTATTAAACTATAAACTTAAAAAAAACTAGCATTTGCTTTTGGACTTACTACGTATAGCTACTGTACTAAGTGATTTACACAAATTATTTAAACTCCAGAGCAACCTCATGAGGTAGACACCATCATTATCCCCATTTTACAGATGGGGGAACTGAGGCTCAGAGATGTTAACTAATGTGCCTAAGGTCACACAGCCAAGAAGTAATGGAGTCAGTTTGACTCCAGAGTGTGATCTCATTCTCACTATACTACACTGTCTCTTGCTTCACAAAGCATTTCCCAACATAGAAAATGTGTTTGATCCTCTTTCAAGGCCTGTAAGGTAAATAAGAAATATGTGGTCATTCTCCATTTTTCATAAAAGGACACTGATGTTCAGAAAAGTTATATTACTTATCCTGATTTGCCTATTGAATTGTTGGCAGAGAAGGGACCAGAACCCTATTCTCTTGACTCCTGGTTCTATGTTTTTGCCATTCCTTCACAACTAAAGGCAGCAACATTAATTAGGTACTTATGTAACTGTAATCATTCTGCTGGTTCATATAGAGGAGAATTAAAGAAAACATGGTCTTGACACACAAGAAACTTAAAATCTCACCACAGATATGAAATTATCTCTTTTTCCCACAAATTTTTTTAACATATTTATTGGAGTATAATTGCTTTATGATGTTGTGTTAGTTTCTGCTGTATAACAAAGTGAATCAGCTATATGCATACATATATCCCCATATCCCCTTCCTCTTGTGCCTCGCTATGAACAGTCTAATCATGCCAGACACTGTTCTAGGTGCTGGGAATAATTGATGATAAGATGCAGCTTCTTCCCTTTCAGAACTCATAGTGCAGGGAAGGAGGTGAGCATAAGAATAATTTCAATACCATGCAATAGAGACTGTAGAGAGACAGAAGTTCTTTATTCTCCCTTGCTAGTGTAGGGTATCTGGGAAATCTTCACAGGAGAGGTAATACAAGAAGCACATTTAGATTGATAACTAAGAATTTTCCAACTGAGAAAGGTGGGGAGTACATCCTATGATGGGAATTGCATCTGCAAAGGCCCAGAGGAAGACAAGAACCAGCACAGCCTATTTGGAGAGTGAATCAATACTAGTGAAATATGACCTGCTTAGGACCAAATGGAAAGAGGTGGGGCTGGGAAAGGTGGACATAGGCCAGGCTGTGAAAAGCCTTCATTAACCTGTTACAAAGGTCAATGAAGAATAGCTGGTTGTCAAGAGAAAACGATGCAAATTCAAGAAAGGATGAGGTGTGTGGGGTTTGTAGGAAAGACTCCTTTCTAATATCCACAGTATATTCCCAAAATACAAAGTTGCTAATTTTTAAAAATTGTCACCAGGCAAATCATTGTACTCTGACCAGAAACAACTGGCCGATGGGTCTGAGTCATCAGGATTGTCATAATCCACAACTATGAATGTTTTCCAGGATTATATTGTGATGTCTACATTTGAACTAATTTGCTACTTCACCATCTGCTTAAAAATGATCCTCACAGGGGGCTGGCTGCCAGTCAGATGCCACACATTTTCTCATGCACAATGCACGCTGTTTTGTTTTGTTTTTTTTAAGAAAGCTCTTAAGAGTGTGTATGTCTGTGTGTTTGTATAAGGAAGTGAAAATAATTATTCAAAAAAAACAAAGTAGATTACTTTTATTAATATGTGTGGAATGATATGGCAGTGCAGTGGTGGTAGGGGCATAAGCAGGAGAAGGAGGTACGCAAGAATGTTTGCAATTAAGAAAGGACAGGTAAATTAACATTCTCTATTCTGCTTGCTACAAATGCCTTACCTACCTTCATTTTCTGCCTCAGAAAAGCAATTAGAAGCCTAGATATTAGTAGGCATTGTATTTTATTTGGCTCTTTTGTATGATGTGAAGAAATCAAGAGGTTTGTGTATGTGCATGTATATGCAAACATGCATGCAAGCATATTTATATGTGTATATGTGTGTGTGTGTGTGTGTGTGTGCAGTTAAAAGTGCTGGCCTGACATGAAAAGATGCTCAAAATTGCTAATTATTAGAGAAATGCAAATCAAAACTACAATGAGGTACCACCTCACACCAGTCAGAATGACCATCATTAAAAAGTCTACAAACATTGTAAATCAACTATACCTCAATAAAATTTTTTTTAAAAGTCTACGAATAACAAATGCTGGAGAAGATGTGCAGAAAAGGGAACCCTCCTACACTGTTGGTGGGAATGTAAGTTGGTGCAACCACTATGGAAAACAGTATGGAGGTTCCTCAGAAAACTAAAAATAGAATTACTGTACGATCCAGCAATCCCACTCCTGGGCATATATCTGGACAAAACTATAATTCAAAAAGATACATGCACCCCTATGTTCATAGCAACACAATAGCCAAGACATAGAAAAAACCTAAATGTCTATCGACAGAAGAATAGATAAAGAAGATGTGGTACATGTATACAAAGGAATACCACTCAACCATAAAAAAGAACAAAATAATGCCATTTGCAGCAACACTGGTGCAACTAGCGATTATCATACTAAGTGAAGTAAATCAGACAAAGACAAATATCATATGATATCACTTATATGTGGAATCTAAAAAAATGGTACAAATGAACCTATTTACAAAACAGAAATTGAGTCACAGATGTAGAAAACAAACTTATGGTTACCAAGGGGAAATGGTGGGGAGGGATAAATTGGGAGATTGGGATTGACATATACACACTGCTACATATAAAATAGGTAACTAATAAGAACCTACTGTATAGCACAGGGAACTCTATTCAATATTATTCTGTAATGACCTATATGGGAACAGAATCTAAAAAAGAGTGGAAATATGTATATGTATAACTGACTCACTTTGCTGTACAGCAGAAACTAACAAAACATTGTAAACCAACTATACTCCAATTAAAAAATTAATTAAAAATATGTGGAATCTAAAATATGACACAAACGAACCTATCTATGGAACAGAAACAGACTCACGGACATAGAGAACAGAGTGGTGGTTGCCAAGGGGAAGGGGGTTGGGGGAGGGGTGGAATGGGAGGTTGGGGGGTTAGCAGATGTAAGCTTTTATATAGAGAATGGATAAACAACAAGGTCCTATTGTCTAGCACAGAGAACTACATTCAATGTCCTGGGATAAGTCATAATGGAAAAGAATATTTTAAAAAGAATGTATATATATGTATAACTGAATCACTTTGCTGTACAGCAGTAATTAACATAACATTGTAAATCAACTACATTTCAATTAAATAAATAAATAAATCCTCATTACAATTAAAATGAAAAAAAAAAGCATTGGCCTGAAAATTCCACTGGTCAACAGAGTTTTGTAGAATTTTTCTGCCCACCACACCAGCTAAACACTAATTAGAATGTTGAATATAACAAAATGCTCCACTTTCACAGAAAAGGAAAGAGTATAGCAACCTAACACTTATTACAGTAGTTCTCCCTTATCTGAGGGTTTGATTTCCATGGTTTCAGTTACTTGAGGTCAACAGTGGTCTGAAAATATTAAATGGAAAATTCCAGAAATAAACAATTCCTGAGAGGAGACTTGGGGGCCATTTTGTGAAAAGGTGAAGACTGAGCAGTTGTGGCCGCGTTGTCGACCTCGAGCAGCAGTCGGCTTCTCCACGTAGAACCCTGGAGTAGGAGATTCAGAACCGAATCTCTTCTCCCTCCCCGCTCCTGTGAGATTTTTTTGATCTTCAGCTACATTTTTCAGCTTTGTGAGGCACCTTACCATCAAAGACAATGGCCAGCAATGTTACCAACAAGACAGATCCTCACTCCACGAACTCTCGTGTATTCATTGGGAATCTCAATACTCTTGTGGTCAAGAAATCTGATGTGGAGTCAATCTTCTCAAAATATGGCAAAATTGTGGGTTGCTCTTTTCATAAAGGCTTTGCCTTCGTTCAATATCTTAATGAGAGAAATGCCCGGGCTGCTGTGGCAGGAGAGGATGGCAGAATGATTGCTGCCAGGTTTTAGATATTAATCTGGCAGCAGAGCCATAAGTGAACCAAGAAAAAGCAGGTGTGAAACGATCTGCAGCGGAGATGTAGGGTCAGTACCAGAACACCCTTCTCTGTCCCCTCTACTCAGCTCCCCTTTTGACTTGGACTATGACTTTCAACGGGATTATTATAACAGGATGTACAGTTACCCAGCACGTGTTCCTCCTCCTCCTCCTACTGCTCGGGCTGCAGTGCCCTCAAAATGCCAGCGTGTATCAAGAAACACCTCATGAAGGGGCAAAAGTGGCTTCAATTCTAAGAGTGGACAGCGGGGATCTTCTTCTAAGTCTGGAAAGTTAAAAGGAGATGACCTTCAGACCATTAAGAAGGAGTTGACCCAGATAAAACAAAAAGTGGATTCTCTACTGGAAAGCCTGGAAAAAATCAAAAAGGAACAGAGCAAACAAGGAGTAGAGATGAAGAATGATAAGTCAGTAGAGGAGGAGAGCAACAGCTCCCTGAAGAAAGATGAGACTAAGGTGAAGATGGAGTCTGAGGGGGGTGCAGATGACTCTGCTGAGGAGGGGGACCTACTGGATGATGATGATAATGAAGACTGGGGGGATGACCAGCTGGAGTTGACCAAGGATGATGAAAAAGAGGCTGAGGAAGAAGAGGATGACAGAGACAGCGCCAATGTCGAGGATGACTCTTAAGCACATAGTGGGGTTTAGAAATCTTATCCCATTATTTCTTTACCAGGTGCTTTTCTAAGATCAAAATTTTCACCAGATCCTCTCCTCTAGTATCTTCAGCACATGCTCACTGTTCTCCCCATCCTTGTCCTTCCCATGTTCATTAATTCATATTGCCCTGTGCCTAGTCCCATTTTCACTTCCTTTGATGCTCCTAGTAGTTATGTTGAGTCTTACCCTGTAATTTTTGCTTTTAATTTTGATACCTCTTTATGACTTAACAATAAAAAGGATGTACGGTTTTTATCAACTGTCTCCAAAATAATCTCTTGTTATGCAGGGAGTACAGTTCTTTCCATTCATACATGAGTTGAGTAGTTGCTTCCCTAACTACAAAGGCAATCGCATTAGTTGAGTAGCACCTGAGAGCAGCTTTGAATTAAAGGTATGCATGTTATACCCCACATAAGAGTGCTGTGTGCAGCTGTTCAACACATATGTAACAATGTACTTTTGTGAATCAGAGTTGGCATGTCAAATGCATCCTCTAGAAAAATAATTAGTGTAATAGTCTTAAGATTTGTTTTCTAAAGTTGATACTGTGGATTTTTTTGTGAACAGCCTGATGTTTGGGACCTTTTTTTCTCAAAATAAAAAAGCTCTTATTAAACCAGGAATTTGGAGAAAAAATAAACACACTGTTTTTATATTTTTGTATTTTGTAATTGTTTACTTCAAATTCTTTGTTTCACAGCGGCCTCCACAAAACCCCTAGAATATACTAGATATATTTTTCTTTGAGTCATAATTATTATGCATACCAACATACACTACTCAAATTATGTTTCATTGGCGTGGATGTTGAATTAAGGAGACAAGTAACTTTGATGTGAAGTGGAGATTCTTTTGCAAAAATGGCTTTTAGATCCTAATGAAAAAGTTTGGGAACTGCATTAAACCTTTTCTTCAATGTTTTGTGGTCCAACTGACACCTTTTTTGAGATTTTTTTTGCTGTGTGCTGAACTGTTTCATCCTTAAATAGAAAGAGGCTCAAACATGTCAAGATTTTAGGAAAAGTGAAACAACTGGAGAAAAAAACCTGTATTTTCTTCCCCCCAAAAAAAGCAATTCCTAAGTTTAAGATGTTTTGCCATTCTGAATAGCATAATGAAAGCTCATGCCCTCCTACTCCATCCCACCCTGGATATGAATCATCCCTTTGTCCACTGGATCCCACCCTTTAGTTACTTAGTAGCCATCTAGGTTATCAGATCAACTGTCATGGCATCGCAGTGCTTGTGTTCAGGTTACATTTATTTTACTTAATAATGGCTCCAAAGCGCAAGAACAGGGATTCTGGCAATTTGGATATGCCAAAGAGAAGTGGTAAAATGCTTCCTTTAAGTAAAAGGGTAAAAGCTCCCTACTTTATAGGAAAGAAAAAGAAAATCATATGCTGAGGTTGCTAAGATCTAAGGTAATTGTGAAGAAGGAAAAAGAAGTGCATGCTAGTTTTGCTGTCCTACCTCAAACTGCAAAGTTATAGTCACAATGCATGATAAGTGTTTAATTAAGATGGAAAAGATATTTTGAGAGAGAGAAACCACATTCACACAACTTTTATTACAGTGTATTATCATAATTGTTCTATTTTATTATTGTTGTTAATCTTTCACTATGCCTAATTTATAAATTAAGTTTTATCATAAGTAGGGAAAAACGTAGTATAGATAGAGTCAGTACTAGCCACAGTTTCAGGCATCCACCGGGGAAATGTACCCCCCACAGATAAGGGGGACTACTGTATACGTAATGATTGGTAAGGGGAAAAAAATGTCAGTGAAGAAATCTTATTTGGCAGAGTAAAGTACAGGAATTAGACTTGATTATTTCTGGAATGTGAACTAACCCGGGAAAGGAGACCCTATTTCCTGATTTAGGGTTTTCCATGGTCAGTCTCTCACTGTGACCTCATGGACAATAAATGATTTTTGTTTTCTTCAGAAAAGAACAAGTAGGTGGTTGCGTTAGAGGCTGTTGGACTGGTTCAATTTTCAAAACAAATGATTTATTGTGGATCTTTCAGAATTGCTCTTTTAATAAGTTGTGTTTTGTTTTTAAGGAAAAGCAATGATAACTGGGATTTCTGGTCCTCTGGCCAAGTGGAGGAAAGTTATCAAAGGACAAGCAACACCGGCTTTCTTTATCCCATTTTTGCCTAGAAGAAGAAAAATGTTTCAAATCCTGCTGAAATCTAACAAGGACACAGAGCTGCATTGTTATTTGTTCCCGTTGAAGGTCAGTCTGCAACAAGCTTGTGACACCCAGGAAGCAATGCAATTCTGTTTAGGGATTGTATCTGGTAATTACACTCTCCTTAAATCTATGCTTGAGTTGTAAATCGAGAAGAAAACCTTCCAGCAGCTACCCCATGATCCTTTTTAAAAAGGCAATTTCAAAAAGTTCAAGAACCTTCAAGGTGCAGGCAATTCTTTGATATTTAGGAGGATTGTGATTAAAAGTCATTAGATTTAATTATGTGGAAATAAAGATTCTTCCTTTGAAAAAAATGAAACTAAGTAAAATCATTCATCGTGCATACTTTGTCACGAATGTATTTGTGAATATGTATAAAACAGGGTGGCTGTACCAAATGCTTTCCCCCTACAGGCTGCTTTTTACTATTTCTTTTTATATTTATTTATCTATTTATTCATCTTTGGCTGCATTGGGTCTTCGTTGCTGTGTGCGAGCTTTCTCTAGTTGCAGTGAGGGGGGGCTACTCTTCCTTGCAGTGCACGGGCTTCTCATTGCAGTGGCTTCTCTTGTTGCAGAGCACAGGCTCTAGGCACACAGGCTTCAGTAGTTGTGGCACGTGGGCTCAGTAGTTGTGGCTCGTGGGCTCTAGAGCACAGGCTCAGTAGTTGCGGCGCATGGGCTTAGTTGCTCCGTGGCATGTGGGATCTTCCCGCACCAGGGCTCGAACCCATGTCCCCTGCATTGGCAGGCGGATTCTTAACCACTGTGCCACCAGGGAAGCCCTGCTTTTTACTATCTTTATGAAAGAAAATGAAACCAAGTGATTTTTAGGGATAAGTAAATGCATTTAAAATTTTTTTACCTCAGGGATTGGAAATTAAATAAGTAAATTTTATTTCAACCTCTCTAAATTCTTAGCAGGTGTTGAAACATACTAAGGGGAGCTATATTTAAATACTACAGGAAATAACAAAATCAAGTGTATCTTCTCAGGGGACTTTGCTCATTGAGTGTTTTCTCCCAGGTACTAAAACTGCTAACATGGTACAGTGTACCAAGGATAATAAATACCTTCATGCATAACACCTCTCCCCCTTCCCTCACTCAAGCAAATATTGTTAATCAGTCACAGTACTCATTTATGGTAAGTTTGGACATTACTTCAACACTCTTCTCAACAAAATATGTCAGACTGTCACTACCAAGTCACTGAAGCTAGAATTTGTGATAAAATAAATTTGCCTCTCTGTACCAGACCCTGCATGAACTTGAGTCATTTCCTCTACTGCAAGTGAATGTATATACCATAAGTTGTAGAGACTAAAGGAAGAACTGAGAGTATTCATTCTGATGGTAAAATAGACCTTCAGATTGAGCAGCGGAATGGCTATTTTTCTGTAGGTGGTGAGCCTGTCTCTGTTCTTTGATTCCATTCCTTCCAGTACAAGCCCCTTATTTCATTACTCACTTCTGTATCCTTCCTCTGGCCTCTCTTTACTCCACATTCTTTCCCCTAAATTGTTTACAGAAGGACTAGAATTCCAAGTTCTGCCATTCCTTAGAAATATGAGTGGCCCCAGAACAAAACTGAGCAAATTAGAAAAATCATAAAAATTCCACAATTCTGTGGTCCATATTTTGTAATAATTTACTGGATGAAATTTAAAATGAAAAGTATCTCACATTTACTTAGCATTAAAGCTTAGCTAGAGCCATTTTGTATACTCGTTGAAGTTGAAAATATTGTAATATGATTTAGGGACTCGTACTTGTGTACAAAGACAGGGGCAAGTTCCTATAACATTGTTTTCAAGGTATTTTCCAATAGATATTTTATTTAACACTTTGAAGATGGAAAAACCTCTTCTAGTCAAACAGCAGGTATCTGAAAAATCCAGTTTCATACATAGGGCATCTCTAGGCTATGGAAAGGAAAGTAGCACTTCACTGGTGCCATTTATGTATTATATTGATTATCTGGTAAATTCGGCAAAATGCCTTCATCTTGAAAATCTTAAGAAAGAAGTTTTACTTCTTCAAGTCTGTATAAGAAGAGAGTCTCTCCCCAAGAGGTTCAAAAATCCTGTGTGTGCTGCCCTGACTACATTGCATGATGCAACAAGAAGAGAGAAATAGAATTGTGGCCAAAAAAATTTAGTCTGTAAAGAATTTCTAGGATATAACCGATATGGAAGAAGTTGAGTTTGTTTCATTGTTTTTCCCATTATTAATTTATGTTGAAATACAAGACTTTTTGTTAGAGCTTCATTTTTCTTCATCTCAAACCTCCTGTTTGCCTGGTCTTTTAATGTACTGTTATCATTTGTATCCATAATAACTCAAAAGAGTTTATGCATCTCCATAGATATATTACATGAAAAATTCTTTAAGCCATTTTCTTTCTTATAATTGTGCTTAAATTATTTAAAAATAAACCAACTATTTTGGCACTTAAAAACAAAAACAAAACTCCTTCAAGGCCAAAGGGCAACATGCAGCAATTATTCTTGAGTAGAGATGAGAAAAAAACACTATTGATGCAAATACTACTTTGCCTTCAGACTGTAGGCCAGGAATGGTGAATGATAATAAGCTGTTAGTGCTCCCCAAAATAAGGAGAAATGCTGGAGTGGTCACTTAAAATTTTTCCCTGAAACAGAAGCTGAGACAAGGTTAAGTCCTTCTGTTCTAACTACATGTAGATTTGAAAGATCCAGTAAGATAATAATGTTTGCCAATAGGTAAATTGCTGATATGATTAGGTAGTTGGCACTTAATTTCATTTGTCCCCTTGGCTCCAGTAACCAAGAAATATTTAGTGAGTTAGGGGAAAAGTGCTACGATGAAAGGGATATTTTTCTTGTTCTCAAAGAGTTTGCAGACTTCTAGTGAACACCATTTATAACTGTATCCAGGTAAGTCTCAGAATGTTCATTTACAGATAGTTGTGGAACCATGAAAAGTGACAAAGAAACAGATAACATTTATTTGCCAGGAGTAGATGTTTATGCATTTCAGAAATTGTTCTATAATGGGAAATATATTTTAAATAAATTTAATATGCACTGTTTTTGTTTTAACCATTGAATAAAGTTAAGAGACATATAATTTTACTACTACAAATATTGCTTTTCACTAAGGCAGAAAAATAAAAACCACTGAATTTCTTCCTTATATATGGTAGCCCCAATTATTTTTGCTTGTTTGTTTATAGTCTCTGTTAAGAATTTGGCACAAATAAATGGAAAGACATCATGTGTTCATGGACTGGAAGACTTAAAATATTTATGATGTCAATAATACCCAAAGCAATCTACAGATTTAATGCAATCCCTATCAAAATACCAACAATGGTTTTGGCAGAAATAGAAAACTTCATCCTAAAATTCAAATGGAATCTCAAGGTTATCCCAGATAACCAAAAGAATTTTAAAAAAGAGGAATAAAATTAGAGACATCACACTTTCTGATTCCAAAACTTATTTTAAAACTACAATAATTAAAAAAGTGTGATACCATCACAAAGACAGATATAGAAACCAATGGAATACAATAGAGATCCCCAAACTAAACCCTATCATACATGGTCAAGTGATCTTCGACAAGGGTGCCAAGACCATTCAATGCAAGAAAGAACAATCTCTTCAACAAATAGTGCAGGTAAAATTAAATATACACATGAAAAGAATAAAGTTTAACTCTTACCTTATACCATATACGAAAATTAACTGTAAATGGAACAAAGACCTAGATGTAAGAGCTAAAACTATAAAAAACTTAGAAGAAAACATAGGGTAAAAGCTTTATGACATTGGATTTGGCAATGATATCTTGGATATGACACCAAAAGTACTGGCAACAAAAATAAAAATAGATAAATTATATCAAAATGTAAAACTTCTGTCCATCAAAGGAAAGAAGCAACAGAGTGAATAAAAAAAAGAATGAGAGAAAAATATTTGTAACTCATATACCTGATAAGGGGTTAATATCCAAAATATATAAAGAATCCCTACAACTCAACAACGACAACCCAATTAAAAAACAGACAAAGAACTTGAATAGATATTTCTCCAAAGAAGATACACAAATGGCTAACAAAACAAACATAAAGATGCTTAACATCACTATTAGGGAAATGCCAATCAAAACCACAATGTGATACCACCTCACACCCACCAGAGTGGCTACTATGAAGGGGTGAGGGAAGGAAAAAGAGAGAGACAGAGAGAGGAGGAAGGAGGGAGGGAGGGAGGAAAGAAGGAAGGAAGAGAGAGATGGTGACAATGTGGAAAAATTGAAACCCTTGGTGGAAGTGTAAAATGGTTCAGCTTCTATGAAAAACAGTATGGCAATTCTTCAAAAAATTAAAAATAGACCTACCATAAAATCCAACAATCCTACTTCTGGGCATATATCCAAAAGAATTGAAAGCAGGATATCAAAGAGATATTTATACATCCATCGACAGTAACCAAAAGGTGAAAGCAACCTATGTGTCCATTGACAGATGAATAGATAAACAAAACGTGGTATATACAATAGAATATTATTCAGTCTTAAAAAGGAAAGCAATTCTGACACATGCTACAACATGGATAAACCTTGAAGACATTATACTAAGTGAAATAAGCCAGTCATAAGACAAATACTGTAAGATTACACTTATCTAAGCTATCTAGTCAAATTCATAGAGACAGAAAGTAGAAGGCATTGGGGGGAGTGGAGAATGGGGAATTGTTGTTTAATGAGTATAGTGTTTCAGTTTTGAAGGTGAAAAGAGTTCTGGAAATTGGCTGCCCAACAATGTAGATGAATAAATGTACACTTAAAAATGATAAAAAAAAATAGTAAATTTTATGTTAGGTGTATTTTACTGCAACTTTAAAAAAATAATTTGAGAATCCCTTTCATAGTTAAGAATTGGATTGGGGGTTTACAGGCCAAGGATTCTTTTTCCTATCTCTTAATATATATTCCATCTAAGACTATGGTTCCTCAGGGTACTCACCCTGTTTCCTAGCCTCTGTTAGAGCCAAGAATGTATTCCACAAAATAGACCAAAATTAATTCCTCTTTTAATTGACAATTTAGGCTGTGAACCTTTCTCCATACTTCCTATAGAGGTGATTGGAATGAGATAATGAGAGATCAAAGAGAAATATAATTGATGTCAAAATGAAAATAAATTTAGAAAAGTGAAGAACTCACTTCAGCACAAAATTATGTACTTACATTATAGGAGTGATGATCACATGAAGAAGGGTCAGATAATAAGCACTGATTGTACACAATAATTTATTTCATACAGGGAGGAAAAATAAATCAGCAAGGACATGGGAACATCTTTGCCATTGCTAGCTTTTTCTTGTAATTGCATATCCTGTGCTGATATTTTATGTGTAATACCTGACACTGTCATACACACCTCAGCCACCTGCCCACCATTCACTGAATCTACTCATGAAGCTGAACTAAGAAATGGTAGGTGCACTGTTGGAAGGAATGTAAATTGGTACAGCCACTATGGAAAATAGTACGGAGGTTCCTTAAAAAATTAAAAATAGAGCTACCATACGATCCAGCAATCCCACTCCTAGGTATAAACCCAGAAAAGATGAGAACTCTAATTCAAAAAGATACATGCATGCCAATGTTCATAGCAGCACTGTTTACAATAGCCAAGACACGAAAACAACCCAAGTGCCCATCAACAGACAACTGGCTTAAGAAGATGTGATATATATACAAAATGGAATATTATTACTCAGCCATAAAAAAGAATGAAATATTGCCATTTGCAGCAACATAAATGGACCTTGAGAATATTATAGTTAGTAAAGTATTCATAAGTCAGACAGAGAAACACAAATATTATATGATATCACTTACATGTGAAATCTAATACATAATACAAATGAATCTATATATAAAACAGAAACAGACTCATAGACATAGAAAACAAACTTATGGTTACCAAAGGGGAAAGGGAAGGGGGAGATAAATTACGAGTATGGGATTAACAGATATAAACTACTATACATAAAATAGATAAGCAATAAGCAACAAGGATTTACTGTATAGCATAGGGAACTATATTCAATATCTTATAATAACCTAAAATGGAAAATAATCTGAAAATATATATATATATTTGAATCACTTTGCTGTACACCTGAAATTAACACAATATTATAAATCAACTATACTTCGATTTAAAAAATAAAAGAAATGGTAGATAGATGTTTGAATGGAGCAAAGAAGAGGAGGATGGTATATTAGAGCTCAGTGAAGCAGAACTGGGAGATACTGCTCTCTGCTCAGACAGATAATAAAATCTCACAGACACTGGACATTAGCAGATAGCTATGTTTCATCCTGCTGCCCAAAGAGTTGCTCCTCATGTAACTCATGCAGGTGATTGAAAAGTAACCAATTTCTAACACTAGGCTGAGAAATAGAAAAAGAAGTCAAAAAGGAAAATGTACTTGAGTCTAATCTTCTTTCAGAGTTTGACAAACAGAAGAAAATGTTTATACAAATCAAAGACCACCTCTCACTTCATATATTACCTTGGAGGGTTGCATATCATTTACCTCTAACCATGTCTTAGAGTATTTGTTTGGTGTATTTTCAGAGGTCAGGTCCTGACAGACCTATTACACAACAAGCAATTTCATTCAGCTTGGAAATTGTACTTTGTAATTACACTATCCTTCAATAGTCACCCTGACTATAATGTAAATAATCCAGGGAATTATATGGCTTAACATATTTATACATTTAAAATAAAGTTGGCTGAGAGATTTAAAGCCAGGGATATAGGCTGATTCCCATGGCCTTCTTCTCAATAATTCTCAAAGTGCATATCCAGGCGTATCAATTACTTTGGTATATATAATCTTTTAAACTCACAGTGTTGACCAGGGTTTCTACTTCAGGACGACTCAGGGCTGCATCCATACTGACAGGAGCTGAGTTTCCTGACAACCCATGTGATGTTGGGAGGAAAAGGAGGTGGATCAAAAAAGATCTTGCTCCCACCAGCTCAACAGCCAGCTCTACCCACCACCAGTCCCTCCCATAAGGAAACTTGCACAAGCCTCTTAGATAGCCTCATCCACCAGAGGGCAGACAGCAGAAGCAAGAACTACAATCCTGCAGCATGTGAAACAAAAACCACATTCACAGAAAGATAAGCAAGATGCAAAGGCAAAGGGCTATGTATCAGATGAAGGAACAAGATAAAACCCCAGAAAAACAACTAAATGAAGTGGAGATAGGCAACCTTCCAGAAAAAGAATTCAGAATAATGATAGTGAAGATGATCCAGGAACTCGGAGAAAGAATGGAGGCAAAGATCGAGAAGATGCAAGAAATGTTTAACAAAGACCTAGAAGAATTAAAGAACAAACAAACAGAGATGAACAATAAAATAACTGAAATGAAAAATACACTAGAAGGAATCAATAACAGAATAACTGAGGCAGAAGAACAGATAAGTGACCTGGAAGACAGAATGGTGGAATTCACTGCTGTGGAACAGAATAAAGAAAAAAGAATGAAAAGAAATGAAGACAGCCTAAGAGACCTCTGGGACAACATTAAACGCAACAACATTCGCACTATAGGGGTCCAGGAAGGAGAAGAGAGAGAGAAAGGACACGAGAAAATATTTGAAGAGATTATAGTTGAAAACTTCCCTAACATTGGAAAGGAAATAGCCACCCAAGTCCAGGAAGTGCAGAGAGTCCCACACAGGATAAATCCAAGGAGAAACACGCCAAGACACATAGTAATCAAATTGGCAAAAATTAAAGACAAAGAAAAATTATTGAAGGCAGCAAGGCAAAAACAACAAATAACATACAAGGAAATTCCCATAAGGTTAACAGCTGATTTCTCAGCAGAAACTCTACAAGCCAGAAGGGAGTGGCATGATATACTTCAAGTGATGAAAGGGAAGAACCTACAACCAAGATTACTCTACCCGGCAAGGATCTCATTCAGATTCGATGGAGAAATCAAAAGCTTTACAGACAAACAAAAGCTAAGAGAATTCAGCACCACCAAACCAGCTCTACAACAAATACTAAAGGAACTTCTATAGGCAGGAAACACAAGAGAAAGAAAAGACCTACAAAAACAAACCCAAAACAATTAAGAAAATGGTCATAGGAACATACATATCGATAATTACCTTAAACGTGAATGGATTAAAAGCTCCAACCAAAAGACACAGGCTCGCTGAATGGATACAAAAACAATACCTATATATATGCTGTCTAAAAGAGACCCACTTCAGACCTAGGAACACATACAGACTGAAAGTGAGGAGATGGAAAAAGATATTGCATGCAAATGGAAATCAAAAGAAAGCTGGAGTAGCAATACTCATATCAGATAAAATAGACTTTAAAATAAAGAATGTTACAAGAGACAAGGAAGGACACTACATAATGATCAAGGGATCAATCCAAGAAGAAGATATAACAATTATATATGCACCCAACATAGGAGCATCTCAATATATAAGGCAACTGCGAACAGCTATAAAAGAGGAAATCGACAGTAACACAATAACAGTGTGGGACTTTAACACCTCACTTACACTAATGGACAGATCATCCAAACAGAAAATTAATAAGGAAACACAAGCTTTAAATGACACAATAGACCAGATAGATTTAATTGATATTTATAGGACATTCCATCCAAAAACAGCAGATTACACTTTGTTCTCAAGTGCACATGGAACATTCTCTAGGATAGACCACATCTTGGGTCACAAATCAAGCCTCAGTAAATTGAAGAAAATTGAACTCATATCAAGCATCTTTTCTGACCACAACGCTATGAGATTAGAAATGAATTACAGGGAAAAAAATGTAAAATACAGAAACACATGGAGGCTAAACAATACATTACTAAATAACGAAGAGATCACTGAAGAAATCAAAGAGGAAATAAAAAAATACCTAGAGACAAATGACAATGAAAACACGATGATCCAAAACCTATGGGATGCAGCAAAAGCAGTTCTAAGAGGGAAGTTTATAGCTATACAAGCCTACCTAAAGAAACAAGAAAAATCCCAAGTAAACAATCAAACCTTACACCTAAAGAAACTAGAGAAAGAAGAACAAACGAAACCCAAAGTTAGCAGAAGGAAAGAAGTCATAAAGATCAGAGCAGAAATAAAAGAAATAGAAACAAAGAAAACAATTGCAAAGATCAATAAAACTAAAAGCTGGTTCTTTGAGAAGATACACAAAATTGATAAGCCATTAGCCAGACTCATCAAGAAAAAGAGGGAGAGGACTCAAATCAATAAAATTAGAAATAAAAAAGGAGAAGTTACAACAGACACCGCAGAAATACAAAGCATCCTAAGAGCATCCTAAGAGACTACTACAAGCAACTCTATGCCAATAAAATGGACAACCTGGAAGAAATGGACAAATTCTTAGAAAGGTATAACCTTCCAAGACTGGACCAGGAAGAAACAGAAAATGTGAACAGACCAAACACAAGTAATGAAATTGAAACTGTGATTAAAAATCTTCCAACAAATAAAGTCCAGGACCAGATGGCTTCACAGGTGAATTCTATCAAACATTTAGAGAAGAGCTAACACCCATCCTTCTCAAACTCTTCCAAAAAACTTTAGAGGAAGGAACACTCCCAAACTCATTCTATGAGGCCACCATAACCCTGACATCAATACCAGACAAAGATATTACAAAAAAAGAAAATTACAGACCAATATCACTTACGAATATAGATGCAAAAATCCTCAAAAAAATACTAGCAAACAGAATCCAACAACACATTAAAAGGATCATACACCATGATCAAGTGGGATTTATCCCAGGGATGCAAGGATTCTTCAATATATGCAAATCAATCAATGTGATACTCCATATTAACAAATTGAAGAAGAAAAACCATATGATCATCTCAATAGATGCAGAAAAAGCTTTTGACAAAATTCAACACCGATTTATGATAAAAAACTCTCCAGAAAGTGGGCATAGAGGGAACCTACCTCAACATCATAAAGGCCATATATGACAAACCCACAGCAAACATCATTTTCAATGGTGAAAAACTGAAAGCATTTCCTCTAAGATCAGGAACAAGACAAGGATGTCCACTCTCACCACTATTATTCAACATAGTTTTGGAAGTCCTAGCCACAGCAATCAGAGAAGAAAAAGAAATACAAATTGTAAAAGAAGAAGTAAAACTGTCACTGTTTGCAGATGACACAATACTATACATAGAGAATCCTAAAGGTGCCACCAGAAAACTACTAGAGCTAATCAATGAATTTGGTAAGGTGGCAGGATACAAAATGAATGCACAGAAATCTCTTGCGTTCCTATACACTAATGATGAAAACTCTGAAAGAGAAATTAAGGAAACACTCCCATTTACCACTGCAACAAAAAGAATAAAATATCTAGGAATAAACTTTCTTAGGGAGACACAAGACCTATATGCAGAAAACTATAAGACACTGATGAAAGAAATTAAAGATGATAGCAACAGATGGAGAGATATACCATGTTCTTGGATTGGAAGAATCAATATTGTGAAAATGACTATACTGCCCAAAGCAATCTACAGATTCAATGCAATCCCTATCAAATTACCAATGGCATTTTTTACAGAACTAGAACAAAAAATGTTAAAATTTGTATGGAGACACAATAGACCCCGAATAGCCAAAGCAGTCTTGAGGGAAAAAAGCGGAGCTGGAGGAATCAGACTCCCTGTCTTCAGACTATACTACAAAGCTACAGTCATCAAGACAATATGGTACTGGCACAAAAACAGAAACATAGATCAATGGAACAAGATAGAAAGCCCAGAGATAAACCCACGCATCTATGGTCAACTAATCTATGACAAAGGAGGCAAGGGTATACAATGGAGAAAAGACAGTCTTTTCAATAAGTGGTCCTGGGAAAACTGGACAGCTACATGTAAAAGAATGAAATTAGACCACTCCCTAACACCATACACAAAAATAAACTCAAAATGGATTAGAGACCTAAATGTAAGACTGGACACTATAAAACTCTTAGAGGAAAACATAGGAAGAACACTCTTTGACATAAATCACAGCAAGATCTTTTTTGATCCACCTCCTAGAGTAATGGAAATAAAAACAAAAATAAATGGGACCTAATGAAACTTCAAAGCTTTTGCACAGCAAAGGAAACCATAAACAAGATGAAAAGACAACCCTCAGAATGGGAGAAAATATTTGCAAACGAATCAATGGACAAAGGATTAATCTCTAAAAAATAAAACAGCTCATGCAGCTCAATATTAAAAAAACAAACAACCCAATCAAAAAATGGGCAGAAGACCTAAATAGACATTTCTCCAAAGAAGACATACAGATGGCCAAGAAGCACATGAAAAGCTGCTCAACATCACTAATTATTAGAGAAATGCAAATCAAAACTACAATGAGGTATCCCCTCACACCAGTTAGAATGGGCATCATCAGAAAATCTACAAACACAAATGCTGGCGAGGGTGTGGAGAAAAGGGAACCCTCCTGCACTGTTGGTGGGAATGTAAATTGGTACAGCCACTATGGAGAACAGTATGCAGGTTCCTTAAAAAACTTAAAATAGAACTATCATATGACCCAGCAATCCCACTACTGGGCATATACCCAGAGGAAACCATAATTCAAAAAGACACATGCACCCCAATGTTCATTGCAGCACTATTTACAATAGCCAGGTCATGGAAGCAACCTAAATGCCCACAGACAGACGAATGGATAAAGAAGATGTGGTACATACATACAATGGAATATTACTCAGCCATAAAAAGGAACGAAATTGGGTCATTTGTAGTGACATGGATGGATCTAGAGACTGTCATACAGAGTGAAGTAAGTCAGAAAGAGAAAAACAAATATCGTATATTAACGCATATATGTGGAACCTAGAAAAATGGTACAGATGAACCAGTTTGCAGGGCAGAAATTGAGACACAGATGTAGAGAACAAACGTGTGGACACCAAGGGGGAAAGTGGTGGGGGAGTGGGGGGTGGGTGATGAATTGGGAGATTGGGATTGACATGTATACACTGATGTGTATAAAATGGATAACTAATAAGAACCTGCTGTATAAAAAAATAAAATAAAATTCAAAAATTAAAAAAAAAAACTCACAGTGTTTACTAGCTTTTTCTTTACAAAGTAACATTGGTTTGGGGGAATTCTATTTCGGTACAGCTCTTCAGGCCCTCACAGGATAAAAAAAAAATAAAAGATACTCTTTTTTACACAATAAATAAATATTACTTGGGCTTGACTTTAGGTTGCTTTCCAGAATCTGATATTGGTTACTTAACTACTTAAAGCCTTAGATATTTATATTCATTTGTGAAATGAGGGTACACGTTCAACACCTATCTTGTAGGGTTGTTGTAAAAGTTAGAGATGATGTATAAAGATATGGAGCCAGAATTCTACACTTATTACCTGGGTAGCCTTGGATGAGAAGCCTAGACACTGCTATAACTTAGTTTTCTCATCTGTAAAAAAGGATATTCTATGCTTACAGCACAGAGTTTTGTGAGAACTAGAAGAAATTATATATATGAACATCTTAGCAAGTGCTTAGTAAATGTTAGCATTGATGATGATGCAGTGATGATGATGATGCCTACACGTAGTAGTTGCTCAATAAATTATAGCTATTGTTTTTAATGTTATTGAATTTTAAGAAGATTGCATAAGTTCTATGCCATGTGTATTCAGAACAGGAAAACGGGACCATGTAGTGTTATCGTTGTCCATTCTGACTTAGAGTGTAGCAACAAGAAAATAATCCAGGTTTATAATTTGATGAGGACCTGAATTCATTTACAAAAATTACCAGAATAAAAGGACCAATTTTCAATGGCTTGATGCAGCAATTCTCAGTCCTCGTTGTGCATTAGAATTAACTCTAAATTTTTCTAAAATGACAGCCAAAACCCTTCCCCCCTCAATAAGTGTTGGCTGTAGCAGTTCTACAGGTGACCGTGACGTGCAGATCTTAAAAGCCACGTAGTTAGTCATTTGACATGTTTCTAGATTGTGGGCCACAGCTAGAGATCTAGTCTGAATAGAGGAAGATCTAGTCTTCAGCAAGGAAGAACAAATAGCAAATTCAAAATTCGTATATCTTTCTATGCTTCACTTGTAAAATTTCTATTAACTCAAGACCCTATAACCTGATTTTAGGAAGTGGAATTGGCTGAATCTGGGTTTCTGAATAAAATGCTAACTAATGAAATTCAAATAGTCAGAGAAATATTAAAACACTGTTGTTAATTGTTCATGGATACTAATTATTTTTCAAAAGTCACATATTTTACTTAAAATAAATAAAGAATTAGCCTTGAGATAAAACTGTAGGTCATGCTCTGGCCTAAGCCAGTTGTAATCATTCAGAGTTGTAAGAATGTTTTAGGAGTTAGAACGTGAACCTTGGCCTATCTAACTTGACAGTCCATGTTTTTTTCCCTGTACCATACTCCAGTGGACCGTTCTTTCTCAGGAGAATATGCCCAGAATAAAAGGCAGGAAAAGATGAGCCTCCAAAGTTTTTACCCCATATTCAACCCAACTAGCCCTAATCTTGTTGATTTTATATGTTGGCTTGCCTTTAAGGAAAAGTTGAATAGTGAAAAAGAGTTTCAAAAGTCCTAAAGTCCTAGATAACTAATTCGTCCATTCTTCTCCTTATTATAGACTGCCAGAATTCTTACCAGTTTGTATCACAAGGCAAAATGGTGATTCTGCAATTATCCAATTACTTTGAATCATGCTAAAACAATGTTTCCGGGTAAAGGGGGCCAAACAAAAATATTAATTCAGTAAAATGTGCTGAAATAATCTGGTTTCACCTGCATAGATCAAGTGAACTAGGTTACTGCCAAAACCTCGCTTAGTTTGAAAGTGTGTAAACACAGCCAGAGCATGAGGTTCGCTATATTTGATTTCGCCTTCACTATAGAAAACCAAATCTTACACTAAGACTTCCAATAGAACAGTAATGACAATGGAGAATTGAAGGTTTCAACCTCTCCTTTTGGGGAGAGGGAGAGGGCCTGGGTAGGACTGCAAGCCAAACATTTACTAGCTTTGAAAAAAGGGCTGATAGGAAATTGCTCCTGAGAGAAGACCAAAGGTTGGGGCTTTGTGGAGAAAGGAACGGGATGGTTTTTAAATCAGTTTTTAAATCATAATGCTTTGTCAGTCAGCTTAGCACAAAGCATCAAAGCCTCTGCAGGGTAGAGAACAATTCTGACATACCGAATGAAACAGGAAAACAAGATGTGAGAGGGAAGTTTAATGAACAATTTTGTGTCGATTTTTAAAAACTGGATTAGGTTCCCTTTTTTAAAGAAAACTTTAAAAGTAAAGGATAGCCAATGATGTCAAAATCAAAAGCAGTAGCAGTAAGGCCATCTAGATATGACTGGCACATGGTACACTGGAAAAAAATGGGCTGTCAAGTCAGATAGACAGAGGTTCAAACCCTGACTCCACCACTTACTAGCCTTGCCAAGTTACTTTTGCTATCTTTGCTTCCTCATCTGTAAAGGTAGTATGAAGAATACCTCTGATGACCAGTAGATATCGATTTCCTTACTGGAAATATAGAAGCTCAGGTCTCACCTCAAACCTACCGAATCAGCGTTTGCATTCTGAAAACATCCCTAGGTGGTCTATGTGGACACTAACGTTTGAGAAGAACAGGTCTGACTCTATACCACCCAACAAATTGTTATGCTCTCCATTTCAAATGGTGAACAAAATGTTTAAGATTCAAATTTCTTCTGAAAAAATGGGCTTAATTCTACATTTTTCCCCCTCAGACTTAATATTTTAATCAAAAACATGAAAAATTTCAATGCCAGTATATACATAGTATCACATTTTCTTTTTTTTTCTAATTTGCAGTGAAGACCAGTTAATTCCTACTTTTAATGTTGTTTGGATATACTTAGCCCTTAGATGTTTTTGTCCACAAATGAAAGGCTTGCATGTGATTTTTATCCTTATTTTTCTATGATGGATATTATGAAGTGTTCAACCTACCAAACATTTAAAACTGTTTTTCTGTAATATTCAAAACTTAACAATTTCTCTTCTATATATGGAATAATATTTTCCATGGTACCCTAAACTTATTCAAGAAGTTTTACATAGATTAGTTTATAATAAAGAATGTTTTTAATTTTTTGAACTGTTCAAATTGTATGAAAGGAGACTTTTTAAAATTCTATTTTCTTTCTTTTCTACATCTATGAGTTGACTCAAAAAACTCAGAATTTCATTAACAAATTTTTAAGAAGAAAGCGGAAGCAGAGCTACCACTAAAAAAAAGCCTCATGTCTAATAAAAAGGACAAAGATCTTCCTTGCAGGGGTTTAGCATCCTGAATTTGATGTTTAGGGGAGACCTTGGGATTCTCGTTTTCCAGACCAGTGAAGCTGATGTAACACTCGAAGAATTGAAGCCAGGAAAGGAGACGACCCCTCTGTCTGGACTAAGTAGAGGCAGCACAGAGGAGTAGTTAAGAGAGCAGGATTTTAGAATAAGAAAATTCTGAGTTCTTATGCAGGCCCTCCAATGGGCTAGTTGTGTGATTCTGGGTGTGATACATATTTTTCCGAATCTCAGTATGCTCTCTATAAAATGAGGAATCACAAACCTCACTGGATTGTTGTGTGAATCAATTATATGAGTAAATATATGTAAAGTATCCAGTAGAGTACCTGGCAGGTAGCAAGGGCTCAATAAATCACAGCTATTAGTATCATTATTTGAATGTGCAAACTAAAGGCCTTTGGTTATGGATGCAAATCACACCTCCCTCCATCAGATTCAGGTGTTTCATTCTCAAGTACTCTGCACTGTTGGAAGCTGGTTATATAAGTTGCAACAAATATTCCATTGCAGTGTTTAGATAAAAAGTTACAGCACGATACTTTTTGAGCACTAATTTTGTTCCAAGAAGTTCTCTACGGGATTTACATATATTTTATGTTTTACTGTTCACAACAATATGTGTAGTATTATTATGTGTTATTATCCTCATTTTATAGAATTGGAGTCTGAAGCACAGAGAGAAGAGCCTTGCCCAAGATCACACAGCAAAGTGACTATGGTAGGCAGATGTCACTTTTTTTGTCATGTCCCTGCCCAGCATCTTAAACTTAGGAAATATTTGAAGAGGGATCTTGTTATGGACACTGAATGGTGTGATGATTAAATTTATACGTCAACTTGGCTAGGCTATGGTGTCCAGTTGTTTAGTCAAACACTTGTCTAGATGTCACTGTGAAGGTATTTTTCAGATGTAATTGACATTTAATCACTAGACTTTGAGTAAAGCAGATTACTCTCCACATTGTAAATGAACTTTATCAATCAGTTGGAGGCCTTAAGAGCAAAGACAAATTTCCCAAAGAAGGATTTCAGCTTCACTACTGCGACATACAAACACTGCCTGAGTTTCCAGGCTACCTGGCCTGCCCCGTGGAATTCAGATTCAAGATTGCCACATCAACTCTTACCTGAATTTCCAGGCTGCCAGCCTGCCCTACAAATTTCAGACTTTCCAGCTCCTACAATCACTTGAGCCAATTCTAACTAAAATAAAATAAGAGTATCATATTGGTTCTGTTTCTCTGCAGAGCCCTAATACAAATAGGGACATAAATTTCCTCTCCCATCCCTTGAGACTTAAAGGCACCAATCACAAAGATGGACCAAGAATTGAGAAATTACTCTCAGTATCAGTGACATCAGGAATGTGCTGGTGGCAAATATCCAGTGGCAGTGGTACCAGTGGCAGTTTCCTCATCAGGTTGTTCCTGGGGTTTGACTTTGGCTGACTTCCCCACTGCCTGGCCTCCCTGGTTTCTGCCCATTCTCTGAGACTGGCTTTCCAGCTTTAACATAGATTCTGTTATTCACTTTCCTTCATGTAATTTCCTTTTATGCTTAAGGAAGCCCAGTTGGTCTCTATTGCTTACAACCAGAGAATTCTGACTGTCCAGTAGTGGAGCAGTGATATGATTCCGGGTGTCTAACTCCACTGCCTGGCCTTTCAGCCTACTTCCTACCACATCAGAACTTTTGATTTGGAAAGGACCTTAGCAATCAAGTCCAGTTTTATAGATAGGAAACTAAGACACTAACAACTGATTAAAAACAAGGATTCTAAAATTCAAGGCGAATAATGACTGAAAAATGATGCCAGGTTACAAAGGATTATATACAGGAAAAGAAAAAAAAAGGATTATACAAAGAAGTATACATATGTGTCCTACAAATCCCAGTATATCTAAACTAGGAATTGAAGCTGCAAAGAGACAAACTAAGAATGAATTAAAGATCCAAAAGAGAAATTGCTTCCTTACTTTTCAGGAAGAGGAGCATTTTATACACTCTAGCAGAAGACAGAAGATTTTGTCTGAGGATAAGTTGAATCAGAGAAGCTCTGTAGCTGTAAACTAAGGGACACTGGCCACAAAGAAAGGTGGGAGTTAAGAGCTGCACTGGAAATAAAGGGGATTACCTGAGCATCTATAAACCAAACCCTGAGCCCACCCATACCCAACCACAGCTACTTTCTCCCAGCTTAGGTCCTTGAAAAACCTGGCAGCCAAATGTATAATCTTCATGCAAGAAATTGGAGAATTCCTCTCCAGGGATGCCTATGATCCAAGAGAAAGAACTATAGATGAGGCATCTGGGAGTACTCTGATAAAACAATAAAGCTCTGCCTAATCCTGATTATACTATCAGGTTCATCAGCTGACAAGCCACCCTTATGTGCACAGCACTCCCAACCAGTTTCTCAATGCCTGGCTCTTAAATATGAACAGGAAACCAAGTATCTCCAGATATTTAAGAAAAGTCTTTACCATAAAAGTCTTTACCACTGAAGCTTTAAACCTCAATAATCCGAAAGGGAACTTCCTCATAAAATTTATATAACATTTTAACCCCAGTAACTTCTGATGAAGACACCCAGGAAATCTTGAAATAAGTTGTATCACCAACATGATGATGCCAATTGACAGACTTGAGGAAGAGAATTTCATAAGAATGATTTTACTTATTTGGAGGTAATTAACCCAAAGATGGCCATTTAGTAATATAACCTGAATGAATTTGTGCCCAAGGTTCCCTTGAAAGAGCAAAGGAAGGCCACTTTAGAAAACTGAATGCTTGCCCAGGGATTGTCATTCATATGAGCAGGCTTTGGAAATGGAATTTATTTCTGAGGTCCAACAGTCTAGTCCAAAAATTAAACAGGCATCCTACTCAAAATAAATAAATAAATTTGGAAACTGAAGCTTGAAGGACACATTCAAAAAACAGTAATACAGGACCTCCTGACAAAAGGGTGGCCTGCAAGTTAATTCCTGGAAGTTTAGCCCCTTTCAAGTTTTGAGATATGAATCCCTCAAACTGATAATAACACATATCAGAAAAGCACTTTTACAGTAGACCTATCAATCCAGGCAATTTAGGCTGATGAAATTGTTTCTGACTTGGAATGGGAGTGGGGAGGGAGGAAAGGAAAAATATCTGTTCCATCCCCCTGGGATTAGGCTTACTGATACAATTTTAAGAGAATGGTCATAGACTATGTGTTATAAAGTGCATTGTAATAACCCCGCTAATGAAATATTTTAATAATTCTCTTTTTATTTGACCCACTGCTAACTATAGAGAAAAATCTAAAATGTCTCTTGCCTTACTTTTTTTTAAGGTATGATAATGGTATTATAGTTATGCTATTTTAGAAGACTATTTTTTGAGCAGTTTAGGTTTACAATAAAATTGAGAGGAAGATGCAGAAATGTCCCATATAGTCCTTATTCCCACACATGCATAACCTCCTCCATTATCAACATGTACCAGAATGGTACATTACTTTACCAAGGATAAACCTATCGTAATCCCCCAAAATCCATAATTTACCTTAGGGTTCACTCTTGCTGTTGTACATTCTATGGGTTTGGACGAATGTATAATGACATGTATCAATCATTATAATGGATGGATTATTTTCACTGCCCCCAAAATCCTCTGTGATCTGACTATTCAACCCCCACTCCACCCCACTCTCACCCCTGGAGACCACCGACCTTTTTATTGTCTCTGTAATTTTGCTTTATCCGCAATGTCATATGGTTGGAATCATACAATATGTACTTTTCCCATATTGGCTTCTTTCACTTAGTAACATGCATTTAAGTTTCCTCCATGTTTTTCATGGCTTGATAGCTCATTTCTTTTTAGTACTGTATAATATTGCATTGTATGGATGTACCACAGTTTATTTATCCATTCACCTACTAAAGAACATCTTGGTTGCTTCCAAGTTTTTGACAATTATAAATAAAGCTGCTATAAGCATCCATGTGCAGATTTTCATGTGGACATAAGTTTTCAACTCCTTTGGGTAAATACTAAAGAGTATGCTTGCTGGATCATATGGTAAGAGTATGTTTAGCTTTGTCTTCTTTTCTTTAGATTCTCCAATTTTTTTATTGTCAGGGGGGCATGATATCTTTGAAGATGACTTTAGATAGCTCTAAAGAACAAATCTATTACATTAACAAAGTATTGAGAAAAGTAAATTTAATTTTCCCTAGTACTTACTTTTCAGTTTTAAGGGCAGCAATAAATATCAGCAATTAAAACATATAATAAGCATTGATTTAGATTAGAAAATAACAAAGAACACACCAGTATTCCCACTTTTCTCTATATCATCTCTTTCTACTCATCCCACTGCTCAACCCTGGCCAAAAGCCCTAACCTTTTCCAAGGACCTAATGTGTTTACTGTAACCAGTGTTACCAAGGAAATGGCAAAGGGGAGAAGATGGCTGTTTACATCTTCTTGAAGCTGTGTAACTGGGAAGATCCAAAGTTCCGTTTCCCTACTTTAAAAAACAAGGAATGTATTGCCCATTGCTACTGACTTGAAACATGGCAAGTAAGGTAGAGTGAAGACATTTTATCTTTGGATTTAAGTCACCACCCCCTCCACTTTCTAAATTGGGAGACGTTAAATTGAAGGTCCTTTTCTTCTGTTGCTCATTGGATTGAGTTTAGGTGCAACTGCAGAGGAGCAGAGGTCAGGAATAGGAGTTGAAGAGAACTGAAAAGATCTTGGAGTTCCTCGGAGCGATCCATGAATGGGAACTCATAGGGCTGAGGCAGATGAGAAGAATGTGTACAACAAGACCTCAACTAAGCAGAGTGAGAAACCAGGTCGGGGATAATCAAAAGCATTTTCAAATCTGAGTGCCTAAGGTTTCCTTTAAAGTTACTCTTTTCTGCCTCACAAACACCACCTTCATGAGCACCACCACACTTCTGCTAAAGCATGCTGTCTCCGTGAGTAGGAGGGGCGTATGTGTGCGTGCACGCGCGTGTGATGAAGAAGGGGCTAAGTTTAACGTCTGGGGATGCACAAGGCAGACAGATGCAGACAATGGAAGTAGAGGAGACATGGGGATATAAGCAGCTAGGCAGTTCACAAAATCTTGGAGAGTATTTTGAACTTTGAAAAAAGGATCAGAGAGTTGCTTAGACAGCTCTGACAAAAAAAAGAAAAAGAAAAAAAAAAGTCATTTAATGAAACAGATTAAATGCAGTTTCTAGTTTGACATACTGAGCTTTCATCATTCCAAAGTCCCAGACTCCTTTTTGTTTTGGGAGGAAATTGGATGGAGAAGGGAACTGTTATAGAACTAGGTGGCTTTTATTGTTCTCCTTTTAGACCACCTGAAGCAAAATTACTTCCTTTCCTTAAAAACTTGGCATCTTTAAGAAACTTATTTTTGTTGCAGCTGGGTATTTTGGAGGAGGTACTTAAAATAACTTAAGAAAAATGTAGTTAAATCTGTCTTATACATTTTTGGCTTTGCATTTGCTCATCCCCTCCTGTATTTGAAAAAAATTAAACAATTTAAGTATTTATTGCTGTTTTGTTACATTCATGCAGATAATTCTTTTTCCTTGGAAATGCTTTACTTATTTCCTCTATCTCAATGGAGTTGGAATTCCATTTTCCTTCCCTTTTGATTTTTGAAAGTTTGTCTTTAAAAACTAAATTACTGTTTCCCCTGAACTGAAGGAAAAAAAAAATTTTTCATAAGGTCATTATTCACCCTTTATGTTTGCCTTTTCTTCTCTCCTGTCAGTACATTCCATTAAAAAAAATCTTGTTCAATAACTAGCTGGCTGAGTTCATTTTCACATAAATTTATTCATATCACAGCAGCTACCTGGCAAAGAATTCTACAAAATTCACTGACCTTAAAAACCAGATAGGTGTGAGGGATGCTCTAACGCTACATACCAAATAGAGGAATATTTACAGCATGACGGTTTTTAGATATTGGAGGTTTCAGTCTGCAAAACAGTACCATAACTGTTTATAAGGGGCACCAACTTTATTTCCTTTGGACCATGGGCTTATTATTTTGATGACAACCTGCCAGTACTCATTTGCTGCAAAACTGGTGTGTGTTGCCCAGTAATATGGGCAGAGGTTCCTGAACAGATTGCTTCAGTCATTATGATCCATGTGGCCAAGCACAAATGAATGGGTAAGGAAGGAGGGGATCTTACTCTATGTCACAGAGTCACTCAGCCTGTCCAAATGAAAGAGACAGGAGAGAGCCTAATCATGTGACTTTTAAAAAGCAGTCCCATTTTTACCATCTGATGATTCATTGAATATCACCTCTTCAAATCTCTTCTGAGCACTTATCCTGTGCATCACACTTCTAATCTTCAAGATGATTTTAAAGAAAAAGAAACATACACTTTACAGGAAGAAAGTGAAGGAGATTCAGAAACCTTGTGGTCAAGACAATTTATGAATCCAATACAAAAGAAACAATACTGTCTTTATCACTTCTGTGCTCTTCATGGGAGCCACCATTACGATGACAAAAACTATAACTACCCTTTATCCCACAGAAATGCAGAAGGAAAAAACTCACCTGAAATTCTATGACACTGCAATAATCACTATTAACATTTTAGTGACTATCTTTATATATACCTCCATGGGTACACACCCATAATTTTAAATAAACATGCTGATAGCCCCACAAAGTGTCCATATCATGAATAGCTAGCTTTTCTTGTCTCTCTCACACACATCTCTCACCCAACAACTTGATGTGTGTTTTTCTCCATGTACACATGTGTGCATACGACATACACATACATGACCCAGTTATAGTTCAATGAACATGGTGAGGAGAAATGAAGAGTTTAATGTGAGCCAGTGCTCATATTTATCCTTGTCCTATACCCTCTCCCCACTGATTTACATCCAGATTCTTGGGAGCAAGAGCTAGAATTAAAATCCTGAAGAGGTGCTTCCCTAAAAAAGCTACCAAACCCAGGGCTCAAGCAGTGCTACTTTAGAAAGCCGCCAACAGAAGGGAGGCTTTCTCCTGCTGCACCTCAGACCACAGTGCAGCTCTGGGCCAGTCAAGGCCACAGTGCCCCGGGGGAGACTACAGCAGAAGGGGCGTGTGCAGTGCTGCCTGGAGAAGTCAGTCAAAAGGATGTGAAAAGCTCTAAGAAGGGAAAGGTCCATAACTACAGGAGAGACAAGAGGCGATTTAGTAAAATGGGTAAAAGCATAGATACTAGAGTCAGAGTGCCTGGGTTTGAATCATTTACCAGCTGGTAAATCGCTTAATTCCTCTGTGCCTCACTCTTTTCATCTGCAAAATGGTAACAGTTAGTAGTACCTCCCTCATAGAGTGTATTAATTTCTTAGGACTGCCATAACAAAGTACCAAAAACTGGATGGCTTAAACAATAGAAATGTATTGTCTCACAGTTCTGGAGGCTAGAAGTCCAAAATCAAGGTGTTGGCAGTGTTGGTTCCTTCTGGGAGCTATGAGGGAAAATCGGTTCTATGCCTCTCTCTTAGCTTCTGGTGGTTCGCAGGCCATCTTTGGCTGGTAGAGGTGTCACTCCAATCTCTGCCTTTGTCTTTACACCGTGTTCTCCCTGTGTGTCTTCACATCATCTTCCCTCTGTGCATGTCTGTCCCTGTGGCCACATTTCCCCTCTTTATAAGGATACCAGTCATAATGGATTAGAGGCCATGCTAATGACCCCATTTTAACTTGTTTACTTTTGTAAAAACCCTATTTCCAAATGAGGTCACATTCTGAGGTACTAGGGTTAGGACACCAGCATACTTTTTTGGGAGGACACAATTCAATCCACAGTATAGTGTTTTTGTGAGAAGTTAACAAGTTGATGGGCATATGTGAATAACATACTGCCTGGGGAGGAGCTTCAAGATGGCGGAAGAGTAAGACGCGGAGATCACCTTCCTCCCCACAAATACATCAGAAATACATCTACATGTGGAACAACTCCTACAGAACACCTAATGAATGCTGGCAGAAGACCTCAGGCCTCCCAAAAGGCAAGAAACTCCCCACGTCCCTGGGTAGGGCAAAAGAAAAAAGAAACAACAGAGGCAAAAGAATAGGGACGGGACCTGCACCAGTGGGAGGGAGCTGTGAAGGAGGAAAGGTTTCCACACACTAGGAAGCCCCTTCACTGGCAGAGATGGGCGGTGGGCGGGGGGGAAGATTCGGAGCCACGGAGGAGAGCGCAGCCACAGGGGTGCGGAGGGCAAAGCGGAGAGATCCCCGCACAGAGGATCGGTGCCGAGCAGCACTCACCAACCCGAGAGGCTTGTCTGCTCAGCCGCTGGGGCGGGCGGGGGCTGGGAGCTGAGGCTCGGGCTTCGGTCGGATCGCAAGGAGAGGACTGGCGTTGGAGGGGTGAACACAGCCTGAAGGGGTTAGCGCACCACAGCTAGCCGGGAGGGAGTCCGGGAAAAAGTCTGCAGCTGCCAAAGAGACAAGAGACTTTTTCTTGCCTCTTTGTTTCCTAGTGCGCAAGGAGAGCGGATTAACAGCGCTGCTTAAAGGAGCTCCAGAGACGGCGCGAGCCGCGGCTATCAGCGCGGACCCCAGAGACGGGCATGAGACGCTAACGCTCCTGCTGCCGCCACCAAGAAGCCTGTGTGCGAGCACAGGTCACTATCCACACCACCCCTCCCGGGAGACTGTGCAGCCCGCCACTGCCAGGGTCCTGTGATCCAGGGCCAACTTCCCCGGGAGAACACACGGCGCGCCTCAGGCTGGTGCAACGTCACGCCGGCCTCTGCCGCCGCAGGCTCGCCCCGCACACCGTACCCCTCCCTCCCCCTGGCCTGAGTGAGCCAGAGCCACCAAATCATCTGCTCCTTTAACCCTGTCCTGTTTGAGCAAAGAACAGACACCCTCAGGGGACCTACAAACAGAGGTGGGTCCAAATCCAAAGCTGAACACCAGGAGCTGTGCGAACAAGGAAGAGAAAGGGAAATCTCTCCCAGCATCCTCAGAAGCAGCGGATTAAATCTCCACAGTCAACTTGATGTACCCTGCATCTGCGGAATACCTGAATAGACGAATCATCCCAAACTGAGGAGGCGAACTTTGGGAACAACGATATATATATATATATTTCCCTTTTTCTATTTTTGTGAGTGTGTATGTGTATGCTTCTGTGTGTGATTTTGTCTGTGTAGCTTTGCTTTTACCATTTGTCCTGGGTTCTGTCTGTCTGTTTTTGTTTTTGTTTTTGTTTTTAGTATAGTTTTTAGCACTTGTTATCATTGGTGGATTTGTTTTTTGGTTTGGTTGCTCTCTTCTTCCTTTCTTTTTTTTCTTATTACTTAAAAAAATATTTTTTATAACTATTTTTTATTTTTTATTTTAATAACTTTGATTTATCTTCTTCTTTCTTTCTTTCTTTCTTTTTTTTCTGCCTTTTATTCTGAGCTGTGTGGAGGACAGGCTCTTGGTGCTCCAGCAAGGCGTCAGGGCTGTGCTTCTGAGGTGGGAGAGCAAAGTTCAGGACACTGGTCCACAAGAGACCTCTCAGCTCCACGTAATATCAAATGGCAAAAATCTTCCAGAGATCTCCATCTCAATGCCAAGACCCAGCCCCACTCAACAAGCAGCAAGCTCCAATGCTGGACACCCTACGCCAAACAACTAGCAAGACGGGAACACAATCCCATCCATTAGCAGAGAGGCTGCCTAAAATCATAATAAGGCCACAGACACCCCAAAACACACCACCAGATGAGGACCTGCCCACCAGAAAGACAAGACCCAGCCTCATCCACCAGAACACAGGCACTAGTCCCCACCACGAGGAAGCCTACACAACCCACTGAACCAACCTTAGCCACTGGGGACAGACACCAAAAACAACAGGAACTACGAATCTGTAGCCTGCAAAAAGGAGACCCCAAACACAGTAAGTTAAACAAAATGAGAAGACAGAGAAATTCACAGCCGATGAAAGAGCAAGGTAAAACCCCACCAGACCTAACAAATGAAGAGGAAATAGGCAGTCTTCCTGAAAAAGAATTCAGAATAATGATAGTAAAGATGATCCAAAATCTTGGAAATAGAATGGAGAAAATACAAGAAATGTTTAACAAGGACCTAGAAGAACAAAAGAGCAAACAAAGTCATGAACAACACAATAAATGAAATTAAAAATTCTCTAGAAGGGATCAATAGCAGAATAACTGAGGCCGAAGAACGGATAAGTGACCTGGAAGATAAAATAGTGGAAATAACTACTGCAGAGCAGAATAAAGAAAAAAGAATGAAAAGAATGGAGGACAGTCTCAGAGACCTCTGGGACAACATTAAACGCACCAACATTCGAATTATAGGGGTCCCAGAAGAAGAAGAGAAAAAGAAAGGGACTGAGAAAATATTTGAAGAGATTATAGTTGAAAACTTCCCTAATATGGGAAAGGAAATAGTTAAACAAGTCCTGGAAGCACAGAGAGTCCCATACAGGATAAATCCAAGGAGAAACACGCCAAGACACATATTAATCAAACTATCAAAAATTAAATACAAAGAAAAAATATTAAAAGCAGCAAGGAAAAAACAACAAATAACACACAAGGGAATCCCCATAAGGTTAACAGCTGATCTTTCAGCAGAAACTCTGCAAACCAGAAGGGAGTGGCAGGACATATTTAAAGTGATGAAGGAGAAAAACCTACAACCAAGATTACTCTACCCAGCACGGATCTTATTCAGATTTGATGGAGAAATTAAAACCTTTACAGACAAGCAAAGCTAAGAGAACTCAGCACCACCAAACCGGCTTTACAACAAATGTTAAAGGATCTTCTCTAGGCAGAAAACACAAGAGAAGGAAAAGACCTACAAAAACAAACACAAAACAATTAAGAAAATAGGAATAGGAACATACATACCGATAATTACTGTAAATGTGAATGGATTAAATGCTCCAACCAAAAGACATAGACTGCCTGAATGGATACAAGAACAAGACCCATATATATGCTGTATACAAGAGACCACTTCAGACCTAGGGACACATACAGAATGAAAGTGAGGGGATGGAAAAAGATATTCCATGCAAATGGAAATCAAAAGAAAGCTGGAGTAGCATTTCTCATATCAGACAAAATAGACTTTAAAACAAAGACTATTACAAGAGACAAAGAAGGACACTACATAATGATCAAGGGATCAATCCAAGAAGAAGATATAACAATTGTAAATATTTATGCACACAACATAAGAGCACCTCAATACATAAGGCAAATATTAACAACCATAAAAGGGGAAATCGACAGTAACACAATCATAGTAGGGGAATTTAACACCCCACTTTCACCAACGGACAGATCATCCAAAATGAAAATAAATAAGGAAACACAAGCTTTAAATGATACATTAAACAAGATGGACTTAATTGATATTTATAGGACATTCTATATAAAAACAACAGAATACACATTCTTCTCATGTGCTCATGGAACATTCTCCAGGATAGATCATATGTTGGGTCACAAATCCAGCCTTGGTAAATTTAAGAAAATTGAAATCACATCAAGTATCCTTTCCGACCACAATGCTATGAGACTAGATATCAAGTACAGGAAAAAATCTGTAAAAAATACAAACACATGGAGGCTAAACAATACACTACTTAATAACCAAGAGATCACTGAAGAAATCAAAGAGGAAATCAAAAAATACCTAGAAACAAATGTCAATGAAAACATGACCACCCAAAACCTATGGGATGGAACAAAAGCAGTTCTAAGAGGAAAGTTTATAGCAATACAATCCTACCTTAAGAAACAAGAAACATCTCAAATAAAAAACCAAACCTTACACCTAAAGCAATCAGAGAAAGAAAAACAAAACAAAAAAAAACCCCCAAAATTAGCAGAAGGAAAGAAATCATAAAGATCAGATCAGAAATAAATGAAAAAGAAATGAAGGAAATGAAAGCAAAGATCAATAAAACTAAAAGTTGGTTCTTTGAGAAGATAAAATTGATAAACCATTAGCCAGACTCATCAAGAAAAAAAGGGAGAAAACTCAAATCAATAGAATTAGAAATAAAAAAGGAGAAGTAACAACTGACACTGCAGAAATACAAAGGATCAGAAGAGATTACCACAAGCAACTCTATGCCAATAAAATGGACAACCTGGAAGAAATGGACAAATTCTTAGAAACACACAACCTTCCAAGACTGAACCAGGAAGAAATAGAAAATATGAACAGGCCAATCACAAGCACTGAAATTGAAACTGTGATTAAAAATCTTCCAACAAACAGAAGCCCAAGACCAAATGGCTTCACAGGCGAATTCTCTCAAACATTTAAAGAAGAGATAACACGTATCCTTCTCAAACTGTTCCAAAATATAGCAGAGGGAGGAACACTCCCAAACTCATTCAACGAGGCCACCATCACCCTATTACCAAAACCAGACAAAGATGTCACAAAGAAAGAAAACTACAGGCCAATATCACTGATGAACATAGATGCAAAAATCCTCAACAAAATACTAGCAAACATAATCCAACAGCACATTAAAAGGATCATACACCATGATCAAGTGGGGTTTATCCCAGGAATGCAAGGATTCTTCAATATATGCAAATCAATCAATGTGATACACCATATTAACAAATTGAAGGAGAAAAACCATATGATTATCTCAATAGATGCAGAGAAAGCTTTTGACAAAATTCAACACCCATTTATGATAAAAGCCCTGCAGAAAGTAGGCATAGAGGGAACTTTCCTCAACATAATAAAGGCCATATATGATAAACCCACAGCCAACATCATCCTCAATGGTGAAAAACTGAAACCATTTCCACTAAGATCAGGAACAAGACAAGGTTGCCCACTCTCACCACTATTATTCAACATAGTTTTGGAAGTGTTAGCCACAGCAATCAGAGAAGAAAAAGAAATAAAAGGAATCCAAATTAGAAAAGAAGAAGTAAAGCTGTCACTGTTTACAGATGACATGATACTATACATAGAGAATCCTAAAGATGCTACCAGAAAACTACTAGAGCTAATCAATGAATTTGGTAAAGTAGCATGATACAAAATTAATGCACAGGAATCTCTTGCATTCCTATACACTAATGATGAAAAATCTGAAAGTGAAATTAAGAAAATACTCCCATTTACCACTGCAAAAAAAAAAAGAATAAAATATCTAGGAATAAACCTACCTAAGGAGACAAAAGACCTGTAGGCAGAAAATTATAAGACACTGATGAAAGAAATCAAAGATGATACAAACAGATGGAGAGATATACTGTGATCTTGGATTGGAAGAATCAACATTGTGAAAATGACTATACTACCCAAAGCAATCTACAGATTCAATGCAATCCCTATCAAACTACCACTGGCATTTTTCACAGAAGTAGAACAAAAAATTTCACAATTTGTATGGAAACACAGGAGACCCCGAATAGCCAAATCAATCTTGAGAAAGAATAACGGAGCTGGAGGACTCAGGCTCCCTGACTTCAGACTATACTACAAAGCTATAGTAATCAAGACAGTATGGTACTGGCACAAAAACAGAAATATGGATCAATGGAACAGAATAGAAAGCCCACGCACACGTGGTCACCTTATCTTTGGTAAAGGAGGCAATAATATACAAAGGAGAAAAGACAGCCTCTTCAATATGTGGTGCTGGGAAAACTGGACAGCTATATGTAAAAGAATGAAATTAGAACACTTCCTAACACCATACACAAAAATAAACTCAAAATGGATTAAAGACCTAAATGTAAGGCCAGATACTCTAAAACTCTTAGAGGAAAACATAGGCAGAACAGTCTATGACATAAATCACAGCAAGATCCTTTTTGACCCACCTCCTAGAGAAATGGAAATAAAAACAAAAATAGACAAATGGGACCTAATGAAACTTAAGTTTTTGCACAGCAAAGGAAACCATAAACAAGATAAAAAGACAACCCTCAGAATGGCAGAAAAGATTTGCAAATGAAGCAACTGACAAAGGATTAATCTCCAAAATTTACAAGCAGCTCATGCAGCTCAATATCGAAAAAACAAACAACCCAATCCAAAAATGGGCAGAAGACCTAAATAGACATTTCTCCAAAGAAGATATACAGATTGCCAACAAACACATGAAAGAATGCTCAACATCATTAAGTATTAGAGAAATGCAAATCAAAACTACAATGAGATATCATCTCACACTGGCCAGAATGGCCATCATCAAAAAATCTAGAAACAATAAATGCTGGAGAGGGTGTGGAGAAAAGGGAACTCTCTTGCACTGTTGGTGGAAATGTAAACTGATACAGCCACTATGGAGAACAGTATGGAGGTTCCTTAAAAAACTAAAGACAGAACTACCATACTACCCAGCAATCCCACTACTGGGCATATACCCTGAGAAAACCATAATTCAAAAAGAGTCATGTACCAAAATGTTCACTGCAGTTCTATTTACAATAGCCAGGACATGGAAGCAACCAAAGTGTCCATCAACAGATGAATGGATAAAGAAGATGTGGCACATATATACAATGAAATATTACTCAGCCATAAAAAGAAATGAAATTGAGTTATTTGTAGTGAGGTGGGTGGACCTACAGTCTGTCATACTGAGTGAAGTAAGTCAGAAAGAGAAAAACAAATACCGTATGCTAACACATATATATGGAATCTAAAAAAAAATGGTCATGAAGAACCTAGGGGCAAGACGGGGATAAAAACGCAGACCTACTAGAAAATGGACTTGAGGACACGGGGAGGGGGAAGGGTAAGCTGGGACATAGTGAGAGAGTGGCATGGACATATATACACTACCAAATGTAAAATAGATAGGTAGTGGGAAGCAGCCGCATAGCACAGGGAGATCAGCTCGGTGCTTTGTGACCACCTAGAGGGGTGGGATAGGGAGGGTGAGAGGGAGGGAGATGCAAGCGGGAAGAGATATGGGGACATATGTGTATGTATAACTGATTCACTTTTTTATGAAGCAGAAACTAACACACCATTGTAAAGCAATTATACTCCAATAAAGATGTTTAAAAAAAAAACATATTGCCTGGCATATAATTATTACTTCATAACTGTTAGCTAGCATTAATAATAGTAGTGTCTTTTGTATAAATTAAGGGCCACTATATGTACTGAATGTACCTGGCAGGAGAAGCAGCTTTTTAAATGCCATGTTTTAACTGGATGATTTATAAATTCACTGGAGATAGCTAGAAATTTCCTGAAGCCTTGGAAAAAAGTGAGTGAACAAGAGGGAGCAAAAGTCAGTGGAGGTTGGTCTCAGGAGATTCAGTAACACACACCCAAAATACAGACTATTTAAAAATCCTTGAACTGACCTTTACTTGCACAAGAAATTGATTCAGTAGCAACTCTAGTGTTTTCTCCAGCAGGTGGTCCATAAGAATCCAGGTAGAGGCTCCTGGCTTTCTCCCAAATCACATCTTACCCCAGAAGGTCAAGGACTGGCAGGAAATCAAGACTGTGAAATCAGGAATGTACAGGGAGCTTGTATTATATATAAAGTAGAAAGCCAATGTATTCATTTTAAATTAGGCTCCTATGTGCTGGTAAGGCAAATATTTGCATAGTTCTGATGAGCTCACTGTGTCCCGGAAAGCAAGGCATGTGGGAAGTGAAGTTGTCTGGAGTTTTCACTGGCACTTACAATGGTAAGAGCAGAATAGGGAGAGTTAGTTCTGTGGTTTAAATGGTTAATAGCAGCAGGTTCAGAAAGAATGTTGCATCTGTCTCTATAATACAGATATTACTGCTCAGGCACCAGGAGATGAGTCCCATGGGAGTCCTTCAGATCTCATTCTCCTATGTGGTCCCTCCTCAGCCAACTCAGATGCCTCCCTGCCATTTCCACACCACCCTCCTACCAACCCACTGACATTCTTTGCACGAATGGCACGATAATATTTTGAAATGTTAGTATGTGAATTTTCCCCCAACATTCTCTGTTATCCCTTAAACTTTTCCCCACTTGGGAACTTAGGTATTCTGTACTCATTGCCTCTGGGGATGGGATGACAGAGCAGAAGGCCAAAGAAAAGGAGTTTTCTTGGTTTTTGAGTTTCAATAGTTTAGGCTCTGTCAAGAGAAAGAAGAATCCTGCCAAGACAATAGACTGGGAAGAATATGATGCTGTAAGAGCAGGACCTCCTGTCCTAGACACTAGATAAGCTGCCTGATCTGTGGGTAAAAGAGGAGCCATGGCATTAATCCACAAGATATTAGATGCTGGTGTGTCCCCAAACAAAGGTGCCGGGGGCCTGTCCCTGTCTCCCTGGCTAAAGAAAAGGACGTAGAAACCTGAACAAATTGAAATTAAATTTCTACCATTTGGGAGAAATGGGAGCTCAAATCAGAAGGCAAACAGACTTACAGGAAAACAATGACTTGTATTAGCTGCAAACATGAGTTTATAAAGAATTCCTCATTACACATTAATACTGTCAATCAAAAAATAATCTAGTGTCCCTCATCCAGAAGCCACTGTGTCTCTGGAAGGGAACTGTCTCTCACTGTTCTGATCCATTAGTTTTCATTTGCAGTTGAAAGCTCAGAAAACAAATTTATTTCTCCTATTTTCTTTTTTTCCCTTAATTTCCAATTGACCACAATATGTTGCCTATGTCATAATCTAATAAATACTAGTTTACCTATTGGGACAACTAAACAGAATAGTTGAAATTGGAACAATGTCAGATAATATATTATTTTTCATATTCCATATAAATATAAAACATGATAGAACAACTATTACTTGAATGTACACATTTTTAAGTTCAGAAATTCAATCATGGTATTTTGTATATCAATTCACAAACATGTATCTGTAGACATCTATACAACTTTTGTTTGTGATTCTAAATTAACAACCAAAATATTGAATTCCCAGAAGTTTTACGTTTAGATATTTCTAATTTGGCTTCAAGTAGGCATTCCGTTCCAGAAAAAAACAGACTCCTATGCAATGCTTTCACTGGCAGAATGCCCTCAAAATGTAAGGAGAATATTTAACATTTATATTCAGCCTCAATATTGAAATTTTAATCATTTGATTTAAGCACAAGGGTCACTTATTTTTTAATAGGTCTCCCCCTCTTGAAATTTTTAAATGGTTCACTCAGTCATCCTCAGTAACCTGAAAATAATTGAGAGAGTAATGCATATAACTTCCCAGCTGCTACCCCCTACCCTCAACCACACATACACACACACACACACACACACACACACACACACACACACACGCAAGCGCACGCACACACCAATTAAGTATGCACAGCACAGGAACAAGTCAAGACTGAAAGGTTAAGAAACGCGCTATTGATCAAAAGTCAGAATTTTTTAGCTGAGAAGAGATTTTCAGAATGTGACAGAAGACTCTAAAAATAGGAAATGTATTTCACAAGCTAAGCTGTAGAATAGGCCCACATTACATAGAGTTCTCAGAGTACACTCTTAAAGTTAACCAAAAAGTTTCAAACTGCCACCCAAGAAGTAAGAACTTAGGCCTCATGGCTGAACAGTGGGATCCAATGATTTGAAATCATGGCAAAAATTCTGCTCCTATACACAGTTCATTCTCCTTTAAGTATTTTGGAAAAGACAAATACTGGCTTCCCTATTGCCTCAACATGTGATATGTATTTCTTTAAAAAGAGAAGGTGGAGGCCTGGACTTAAGGATATAGGAGTGCTTGTTGTTTAAGGACAAATCCCTGGTGAGTTCAAAGAGAAGCTGAGACCAAAAAAACCAAAACAAAACAGGAGGGGGTGACAAAAGCGGAGGGAAAATAAAATCTTTCTATTCTTTGTAATGCATTATTCTCCGTCAAGGGAGATATAGATATTTTTTTCCTCTAAAAATCAGATTTTTCTTTACTTTGACAGGAGATAGAATTGGTTCATGAAGACTTTGTGCTGTAAAACTTTGCCTGGAGCTGAGTTTCTGTAGTACTGAAGGGTCATGACAAATCTAGATACAAAGAGAATAAAAAAAGAAAAAGAAGAAACCATGTGTTCGGTACTGATGATATAACAAAAATGTTTTCCCATTTGAATGGGGTCTCAGTTAAATGGTTGAAACCTAAAACTAGCACATCCCTTCCAAACTAGAGGTCTTGGAGAATTTTGATAAATATACAGGCACCTTGCATCTAAACAATATATTCATTCTGTAGAACACACTAGTAAATATTTTATCCTTCAGTTCAGCTGCTCTGACAGGCTTCTCCAAATGCACCTTAAAAAGTATCGACAGTTTTAACTATCTAGTGCTCCCTTGTATTGATTATTTTCCTTTCTTTCTCCATTTAGGGTAACCAAAATGGTCTCTAAATCAAGATTAAGAAGTGATAACCTATGTTTAAAAGAGAGTTTCCAAAAAGAAGAAAAATCTTAGTCTTTATTTTTGTAAGATTGAAATAATAACAGCTCACATTTCAATCATCATCTCATTTGCTCCTCAGGCTGAGCCTGTAAGCTAAAGAGAATAGATTTTTTTTTTCTTTTGGCCGCCCCGTGCAGCATGCAGGGTCTTAGTTCCCCAACCAGGGATCGAACCCGTGCCCCCTTCAGTAGAAGCGCAGAGTCTTAACCACTGGACCTCCAGGAAAGCCCCAGGAAAATAGATATTTGCAGCAGAAAAGTACCCTGAGCTATTAACCTAGGACTGATTCCCCACAAGGACCTCACTCTCATCGTTACTTTATATAGAACCAGATAACTCTTTTTTTTTGATGTGGACCATTTTTTAAGTCTTTATTGAATTTGTTACAATATTGCTTCTGTTTTATGTTTTGGTTTTTTGGCCACAAGGCATGTGAGAATCTTAGCTTCCCAACCAGGGATCGAACCCACACTCCCTGCATTGGAAGGCGAAGTCTTAACCACTGGACCACCAGGGAAGTCCCAGAACCAGATAACTCTTTTCATGTATTAAAGACATAAGGGTCACTTGAGATTCTAAATAGCCAAAGTTTTTGATTTACAAGAAGTTGGGCTCTTTAGCTTCAATAGGCAAAGCCTGGCATACATCATGAGTCATCAAATAAATGTAAATTAAAATCACTATAAGATACGACTACCTACCCCACACAATACCTAAAATTTAAAAGACTGCCAACATCAAAAGTTGAAGAAGATGTAGAGCAATTGGGTATAAAATTGTACAACAACCATGGGAAAAGTTCTAGAAGTTTCTTATAAAACCAAATTAAACTTGCCCATCAATTTCCCTCCTGGGTATTTACCCAAGAAAACAAGAACACATGTTCACAAAAAGACCTGTACAAAAATGTTCATATCAATTATACCCATAATAACCAAAATGTGAAAACAGCCTAGGTGTCCACTTACTGAAGAATGGACAAATAAATGTGGTATATTCCTGTAATGGAATACTACTAAGCAGTAAAAAAGTAACACACTACTGACAGATGCAAGAACACGATGAACTCAAAAACATTATGCTGAGAGAAGGAAGTCTTACACAAAGGAGTACATAATACATAGTTCCATTTACGTAAAGTTCTGGAAGAGGCAAAAAGTCAGAACGACGGTTACCTGGGTGAGGAGGGAGGATTTACTAGGAAGGAATAGATGAAACTTCCTGGAGTGATGGTTATATATTCCCTCTCTCCATTGGGGTTTGGATTGCACAAATTTAAGCATATCTTGGAACTAATGAAAAAATAAATGTTTGTTCATTTCATTGTGTGTTAATTTTAACTCAAAAGATAAAAGAACCATCAACAAATATGAACTCTTATTGATAATAAGCATGCTAAAGTATTAGGAAGGGAAATGTACATTTCAAATGTATAGAAGGTTTAAAAAGATGGACTGATGGATGAATGGATGGATGGTGTATTGGTTTCTTATTGCTGCTGTAAGAAATTTTGTGGTTTAAAACAACACAAATTTTTTATCTTACTGGGGATCAGAAGTCTGAAATGAATTTCACTGGGGTAAAATCAAGGTGAAGGCAGGGCTGTGCTCCTTCTGGAGGCTCTGGGAGAGAATTGATTCTCTTGCCTTTTCCAGCTTCTAAATGCTGCCTGCATTCCTTGACTCACAGCCCCTTCATCTTCAAAGCCAGCAGCATAGCATCTTCAAATCTCTGACTCTGCTTTCACTGTCACATAATCTCCCCATCTCAAGTTCCTTAACAAAATCCCATCTGTAAAGTCTCTTTTGCTCTGTGAGGTAACATATTCACAGGTTTCAGGGACTAGACCATGACATCTTTAAGCAGACCAGTATTCTGCCTACCACAGAGAGATAGAGAAAAGGATAGATATTTGACAAAGCAAGTATAGTAAAATGTCAGTTATAGAATCTGAGTGGTAAGGACATGAGTGTTCAGTGTGAAATCCTTTTCATTATGTTTTGCTTGTTAGAAATTCCCCATAATAAAATATTGGAGGAAAAAGCCAAAGCTTAAATTTAAACCGTGAACAGTAGCTTGGCAAAACCTTTCTGTGTCCACAAAGGTGCCAAGAGAGTGAATGGATCCAAATGGACCTCATGGTCAAGGAAGTAGGCACAGATGCCAGCATGGACTAAGAATCGGAGTGGAAGCAGACCAAGGCCGTGGAAATCTGACTGACAGTTGTCTGGATGCCGGCAACCAAGGACACACAGGATGAGCTACCACTTCACGAAAGCCAGCAGCTAGGCTCTTCCCTACTCTTCATCATGCCTAAGTGCACATAAGCACACCTACCCCACCACCAATTCTGGGAAGAGGAGGAGGAGACCTAAAACCCTAAATTCATTATCTACAAGCATACAATGACAGACACAATACCAAAGAACTCAAGCGGCAGGATTAAATTCTCTCAACCAAGTGGTGTTGGACCTTGAAATAGCCAGCAATTTTTTAATAGAAAAATAAAATGATAGTCCATGCATACCTGAATCTATGGTCTATAAAATTCCTATCTGGAACATTCATACCCATTCTATAGAGGAAGAAACTGAGGCCCAGAGAAGCAAACTTTCTTCTTTTTAAGTTCAGGGTCCTTCTCACTAGAAAGGAGTGAAGAAAGCTGGTGAAAAAGGAGCAGAAGAGAGATTGAGAATAAAGAGAGAGCTTTTAATAACAAAGCAGAATAAACCAACCTGGTCTGCTTAAGAAAAAAGTACTGTGGGAAATTTTCCAATTTATTTTTTTCAATGTAAGATTTTATATTTCTTCTGAATATTCAAAAATTATGGCTACCCTAAATTCTTCTAAACTGCCATTAAAAGGAAATTACCTGAAATAAAACATGACTGCCTTGTATTAACAGTGGCCCAAGAGCCTTTCAAATAATTTCTATACCTTTCCTGATACAAGAAAAAATGATACACAGTCAGGGATGATATTCAAAATATGTAACATTCGCTATGGCAGGAGAATGCACCAATCAAAACTAATACAACTGTGAAGTATCCACATAGCTATACAAGTGCAAACCAGCCAAATATCAGTCCTATAACCAGATTATTTCATCCTCCACCATTAGGAGCCAGGTACATAAACTGATTCTTACTTAATCAGTGAGAAAACATTCAAAACAATAAGGTAATGTCATGAAATAATTAGAGATTAATCATAATACTTAAACCATTTAATCTAATCTTCCATTTAAACACTCTCCTAAACTAATCTTAAGACAATGTGCATAGTTGGAAAGGAATTTTTTTGGTAAACTATACATTGGTATAAAATACCCTTGTTTTAATGCTGTACTGTACTTACCCAGGAGTTCAATAAATAGGTGTTCAATAAATACTGTTGAATGAATTAAAAAAAAAAAAGAATGAACCAAAATACAAATTTGTTTTTACTGCCTCAAATGAATTCATTTAATTCACTAAATACATTCACCTTGAGAAAAACTTTTCATGGCAGCAAGGTTGCATCTTTCATACAGGTCCAAATGTGAGGTAGACAGGAAACATAATTTTTCTTAGATTGGAATAAGCTTAAAATGTAAGAGGATTAAGTTCATTCATGCAGAGAAAGTTGATTAGCCTTCTGAGATGGCTGAAAATCTCTCCAGCACGAAAAAAGAAAACTTAAAAAAATAAAAATAAGAAGTTACCATACTGGAATATTTTCTGAAATGGAATGGTTAGGAGATAATCACAGGTTTGCAGCCTGGGAAAAAGAACAGCTATGCCATTACTTACAAAGCTAAATAGGATTTTGATGCTTCTGTGTTTAGTGCTTAACAAAACACAACAGCGGCCAAACATATTAATCTACTTCGTTAGGTATTAAGTTAATGAAGTTATAAAATCAAATGACCTTTGTTACCACAATGTCAAGGTTCTGGTACAGTAGGATAGTAAATACCCAGGGGTATCTTAGGTTTCAAAAGAAAAGCCTACTCATCTATTATCATCCTCTAAACTGCTCTGCTTATGTTTTGACAAGAGTAAAAAAAGCAAGAGTCAAATAAAACCTATGGTCCTGTATTACTTCTCCACACATTTAATACAGTACTCCCCTCCCAGTATGGGACAGGATTTGTACCAATAGTATACAATGAAAACTTTTCATTCATATTTTTTAAGGTGCAGAAGAATCAGGTTATGATACAAAACAAGAATCCAGTTCATATCTTGCACACTCAGAAAATTGCCAGTATTTTGAATAGTTTAACACTTAGGTGAAAATTACCCTGATTGATAGGAAGTGGGGGGGGGGCAGATTTTTAGCTGTTTGGAGATTTTTGTTTTTGTTTCCTTCACGTTATTTTCAAAATTTATACATAAGACATACACACATATTTCAAGATTCAATCAATACCTTGTCATTTCCTACCTAAGTTTCCTTTGGCTTTCAATATGTCAGGTTTTAGCTGCTACTCAGCCTTTGGCTCCTTCTGGTAAACACGTCTCAGGAGAACTTAACCAGCCCATGAAGAGCAAGATATAAAACTGGGATCCAAGCAAAGTTCCAGTGTCACCAGAAATTTTGTCCGGAGCATTCCAGATACATTTTCACACTCTAGCCAGAGGTGGGAACAAAAAAACAAGTAATCTATCCAAGTAAACTATCCCAAAACAAGTAAACTACAGGAAAGGAAGCTCCCCCTAGCCAACAGATACCTGAATCATTTGTATTTATGGTGTAGTTTTTAAGCTGTGTGTCCCAAGACATTAGGGATTCTATGGAGCCCTTTAGGAGTCACTGCAAGAACAGAAAGGTAAGGGGATTGTATAAGTGGGGCTACTGGACCTTCAATCCCACTCCAGCCAGAGCATACTTCACTGAAACAAAGGGGGCTTCATTAAAAAAAAAAAAAAAAAAGGAAGTGGCACTGGGAGTTAAATAAAAGTAAGTTTGAAAACCACAGTGTCAGAATAAGGAGATAAAGAAAAAAAAAATAGGAATCTTGATTAAACACAGTGAAGACTTTCTTAGGTAGTTAGACCAAATAAGAAAGAATTCAGAACGCCCTTCTCTGACATAATAAGGTATATATTAGGTCTCTGCCCCTGGTTCCTACCACAGAGCTCCTAGATAACTTGAAAGTTAATGGGAGATAGGAGTATCTTTTATTCTAATAAGAAGACCCTTGGCGGGCTCCTGGCTGGTCACCAGAAAAACTAAGCCATGATGAGAAGCTTGGAACTTACAGCCCCACCCAATCCCATCCTCCAGGGAGGGGAGAGCGGCTGGAGATTCAGTTAATAATCCTGCCTCCATGAGGAAACTCCATGAAAAACTCTAAACTATGGGGTTCAGAGAGCTTCCAGGTTGGTGAACATACCCACATGCTGGGAGGGTGGTGCATTCCAACTACACAGGAACAGAAGCTCCTGTGCTCAGGACCATTGTGGACTCAGCCTATGTACCCCTTCATCTGGTTGTTCCTCTGTATCCTTTGTCATATCCATTATAACAAACTGGTAAACATCAGTGTTCCCTGAGTTCTGTGAGCCATTATAGCAAATTACTGAACCTGAGGAGGGAGTTGTAGAAACTCCCAAGTTGTAGCCACATCAGACAAAAGTGTAGGTAACCTGGGGACCCACTACTTGTGGCTGGTGTCTGTAGTGGGGGACAGTCTTCTAATACTGAGCCCTTAACCTATGGATTCTGACACTAACTCTAGGTTGGTAGTGTCAGAGCTGAATTAAATTGTTGGACACCCAGTTGGTGTCTGCAGAAACCTGGAAATTACCTTTGCGTGGAAAACCCACACATTTGGTGTCATAAGTATTGCAAGTAAAGGAACAATTCTCCTTTATTTGCTCTGATAATATTAATATTTTCAGATGGCTGAGGCACTGCCTGGCTTTAAATAGGTCTTACATCTTAAGATCGCTTACAAGACATGACGTTGACTGGGACTCCTTTATATGCTGTTTTCCAAGTAATACTTTTATTCTGAGAGTACAGAATTTGGGCTCTGGCTCTTTTTTTCCTGAACTAATATCAGATTCTCTCCACCCCCTGATGAAATAGACACTACAATTGATTCAGTTGGATGCCACGGTTTCTCTTCAAGAAAGCCCATTATGTGGTGATCAACTGGCCAAGTCAATTCATGAAACGTTATGTAGAAGATGCAAGTCATATATTATTGACCATTTTCTTACTGAGAAAATAGAGGGAGTCTCAACAGTTGCTTTTTAAAGTTCGTCTCACTCACCTCACAGTTTCAGTTTTCAACTGAAGTTCTCTAGTTTATGCATTAGGTGAAGGTTCTAAAATTATTGCACTCAGCCTAACCAAAGGCATCTGAGTTTATATTTACTGTTGTAAATAGCAATTTAGCAGGGTGATGGTATTTGTTACACACAAGTAATCTGAATTCAGTCAATTTTCTTTGCAAAATTCAGATTACAGTCGGTATTAAATTCTCCACAAGAAATCAAACAAACAGAAGCAATATGTGCTATGAAATGAAAGAAACCCAAACAAGCTCAAAGGCAGTTTGGCTCTGCCAGGTGATGTTATTGAATCTGGCATTGTGAGAAAAGGGTTCAAAGAATACAGCCATCCAAGACTATTGGATTTCAACAGAGTGAAGCTGGAAGGATTAAGAGATTTAGCCAACAAGACACAGAGGGGCAGCCTGCAACTATTCTCCAGCACAAGTAGTGAGTGCTATTCCCAGCATGCTGTAGAGGGCCCCCTGAGTAAAACTTCTTTGGATTGGAATTTCTCTAAAAGGAACATCAGCTTTTAGATGGATTCACCAAAGGGGGTGTTATTCAAAGACCTGGGCAGAATATTGTGCTAGCTAAAAAGAAATAAAGGTGGGGGAAGAGAGAGGGAGATGGAAGAGTTACAGTGAGAAAACAGGCAGGCAGAATACATTCTGGGAATACAGATTACAGTCTGTATTCTGTATTCTGTATTCTAGGGCTGAATACATTCTGGGAAGCCAGACAAGTTCTTACAGATTTACCAGGGAAATGGGGAAAACGAACACAGGATGCAGGAGTAGGAAGCCCAGTAAATGAGTAAGAAGGTGAGGAAAATATCCAAATGAATCATACACTAAAGCTGGTCTTCATTTCCGTGTTTTCTATATTCTCTTCCTAACGGCTTTCCCTTGGTTCCTGAATATGACATAGTTTCTCAGCGCATGGCTGAGCCTTTACTGTTTCCTCAGCCTACAGAATTCTCCCATTCCTACTTATGAGACCAGCAAATATTATATTCTCATTCACTGGCTTTTCATTTAAATATCATTTCCTCCAGAAAGCATTCCTTGACCCCCAAGTCCACATTATCTGACAACACTTTCATTTTTTGATACACTTAACACACTTGTAATTAATTATTCAAGAGCTGAGTTTTCTGAGAGAAAATCTGTGAGTGTAAGGTCCATGTCTACTTTACTGACCACTCTGTCCTCAGTACCTAGAAGGTGCCTGGGTGGTGTTTCATATTTTCTGGATGACTATACAGGAGAATTCATTTGACAACTGTAGTGTATTCAGGTGTATGGTAGCTATGCTCACAGCAATGCCGTGGTAGTCCTGTCTCTGCTACACATTCCTTCACTCCCCACTTCACTCTTAACACCTGGTTTAATTAATTAATGGTCGAACCTTGGCAGTCATTGTAAGGTGGCTCACATATTATCTATTTCCAAACCTCTTTTCCTCTCCCTTGCTTTCTATATTAGTCAACATAGTTAGGTTATGCTGCAATAACAAATAACTCCACAATCCAGTGATTTAAATAAAAAAGCTTTATTTCCCACCTATGCAAGTGTACTACACTGCCAAGCAACTGTGCAGGGCAGCTGTCCCCCATGCTAGGGCTCAGTGATGCAGGGATGCTTTGGTCTTGTGGCAGCCCCAGAGTAAGAAGCGATTCTGGGCTTGCAGTGATGTGGGAGGGAGCATAGAGACTCACACGAGAGCCCTTGAGTGATTTGGCCTGAAAATGACCCATGTTGTATATGCCATGTTGGGAAAAACTACCCGCATGACCACACTTAACTTCACAGGGTAAGGAAGGGTTCCTGGAGGGAGAGGAGAACTGGGTAACAGCAGACATTGGTAACATCTACATCTTCTGCTCAAGAGGCTGGAAAGCTAAATACTCATTTCTCAGCCTCTCCTGCAGCTAAGTGCAACCATGTGACACAGAGGAAATTTCTTTCTTTACACCTCACTTTCAGAAGTTCCTGGAGGACTCCAACCTGACTTGGATCAAGTACCCACGCCTGGACAAATTACTATAGTCCTTCAGTTGATCGGCTTGAGTCAGGGGCAACATCGTTTCAGCTCCAACAGAAAAACTATTAGCAGCTCAAACAAATTTAGGAATGAATCATCAAAATGCTTTCCCTGACATCCTAGAGCTACTGCGTCAACTTTAGCAGTTGCCTATTAGCTGCAGTTCTTGTCAAGTGAGACAAATAAGCATCTAAATTCCTTTAAGTCTATTCTTCTGTATGGAAAGTTGAGAAGGTTGGAGTCCAGGATTTACTGGCTAATATAGTACCAGTCTCACTGAGATAACCAGTCCCAAAGAAAGAAAAAAGCACACAGAAAGAAGCAAAGACTAATGATGATTATGGAGAGAAAAAAGAGAGAAAGAGACCTGAGAGCTTTCAAGCTCAGGGTTCTAAATGATATTGTACAGCACATTATACCCTTCAAATCACATTCCTAGCCATTGTCTGATTTCAAACAATAATTTCAATGAGACAGGCAGGGCAGATATCATTAGTAGAGTATATGGAGGCCTGGAAACATGAGGGCTAGTACCAGATTTGTCACCCATTCATTGTTCAGGCTGAAACATGTCTGTAAAATAAGGAGTTTGAACTAGACTTGTATGGTGAATATGAATTCAGCCTTTGACCTCAAAAACAACTTTCAAAGCCTAGCTCATCCATTCATAGGCTGTAAAATTTCTGGTAAATTTAATTAACTTACCTAAGTTTCCATTGCTTCATCCAAAAAACTGGGATGAAAACATGTTTTGCACTTTAACAATTAAACAAAACAAAGATAAAGCATCTATCACAATGCTTGACCCACAATAGATCCTCAATAAACATTATTTCCCTGCCACTACATTTTTCTTCTCCCAAAGTTTCCTTTCAACCATGAAATTACATTCCCATTTTACAAATGATTTTATTGAGTCACCAATGGCTTAAGGACTGCTCAAATCAATCTAGCTAGCCAAGGTTTAAAATGGGACCCAGTTCTGAAATGGAATCAGAATCTATGCTTCGAGACTAACAGTCTGCTGTTATTTCCATAATGCCAAAATCCCCACAATCCCTTCAATTCATCTAGCATTTAACAAGCATGTACTTTGCAAAAGCAGATTACTCACCATCCCTAGAGGCACTACAATCCTCCCATTGCCATAATCTCCCCATAGACACGGGATGTTTATAGTATCATATAATTTGAGGATTGAAAGAGATCTTAACAGTAATTTACTTTAACTTCCAACTCAGAGCTGGAATTCCCTTTATAGCATCCCCGATCTGTGGCCAAGCTTCTGTTAGAACTTTCCAACACAAATGCCATTGATGATGAAAATGCAGTGGCTCTGGTGCCATGGTTTTAGAAGTCAGTCCTCTTTCGGTTGCTGGTATCAGAAATTTAACTCAAACTACTCACATGCCAAACAAACATATTTTCTCATCTACTAATTTCTGGATTTGGACTAGGCTTCAGGCATTTCTCAATCAAGGGGCTTGACTACTGCCATCAGGATCTGATCTGTTTCTTGTCCTATCTCTGAACCAGTCACAATGTCACAGGGATGCAAACCTATGATTTGCCAAACCCAAGACTCATATCCAATCCTGTTATCAGGGGTAGGCTCAGTGCTTCTAAACCCTAAGATCTGAGGGTGAGAGAGGGGCAGGTCCTCAGGAGAAATCAGGATAATATCACCAAGAAGAAGGAGAAATAGAAATTGAGCATGCAAAAACAACAAATTTCACCACAATGCCATCTAATTCCATACCCTGAGCCAGAAAAGAGAGTTAAGGACACTTTTTTTCTAAAACCTTAAAAGTTAAAATAAAGCCAACAGCCGAAACATGCCTTGCATTATACTGTATCTGTTAGGAATTCTTTTGACTGCAAGTATCAAGTAACCAAATACTGGCTTAATATAAGATTCATTTTTCTTACAGAGCAGGTAGGCAATTTTGGGCCTTGATTCAGACAGAAGTTTAACAGTGTCAGGTCTCTGGTTTGGTGACTCTCAGGTTCTCTTGGTATTTCCTGATGGCAGCAAGGGACTCTAAGTCATACCAACTCTAAGTAACATATCCTTAAATACAGGAAGCAGGAGGCAGTGTAAAACAATTTGTGTACTTCTTTCTGATCTAGAAGAGAACACTCCTTCCCAGAAACCTTAAAAAGAAAAACAAACTTCTCTTTACCTCTCATTGTCCAGAATTGGGTCACACGGCCACGGCCAGCAGCAGGAGATACTGACTTCTGCTTCTCTGGGCTCTAGAGTGGGAGGAAGACAACAAGAGGGGGTCATAGCTTTGAGTATCAACACTGTCTATCACAACTATGTTAGCAAATGTGTTTTTAATTCCTCTTCCTTCCACCCAAACCAAATAAAGCAACTTCACCTATTCTATCAGAAGAGAATATTTCTTGACCCCGTTATCTCAGGACCTCCATAATATTCCAAAAGAGTAATTAGACCTTGTCAAAATAGCAATTGAATTATAAACTCTACAAAAAGAGAAATCAAAGCTTATGCTTATATTCCACAGAAACTAGCAAAGTTCCTGGCAAATTGCAGGCAACAAATATTTTAAACTAAACCAAAATGTCCTGCTCAGAGATAGCCATTTGTCTTTAATAGTCAGCATTAATCACAGATCCAAATGTATCTATTTGCTCTGCTAGTACTTTCCCTTTTAGTAGTAGCTGGTGTTAGTTCACACACAGGGAACCATTTTACTGGGTTTTGGTATGTCGGTTTGCTTGTTGTTTCTCTGTTCATCAATAAAGTGGTCTTTCACCAAAACAAATTTCATTAGCCACATGCTCTACTCCAGTGGTTCCCAAACTTTCCATGGAGACACTGTGTCAGAATCACCCAGGAAGCTTTTACATACAGATTCCAACTCACCAGCCTCAGAATTTCTGATGCCAGGGGTTCCAGGTGGGGCATGGTAATGGCATTTTTAAAAAGCTTCTGATTGCACCTAAATTTGCAACTACTGGACAAACCAACCAAACTAATCAGATCGAATAGACAAAAAGGATTTCTTTTCAGTCACACTTAGCAGCCTGGTAGGCATTCTGTTGTCAACTCTGTGACCAGCAACCCAGTGAAGACTTTAACTATTAAGAGTCCTCAAACAGTTGAAATTCATCTAAAAAGATAGGGAATGTCTTATTACTGGGGCCTTCTTGAGAATGTAATTTTAATGCCTTCCCTGTAGACATTAAAATTTGCCAAGTTCTGTGTCTTCCCAGAAACCAGTCCAAAGACGATTTACAAACCAAAGTCAATTACTTCTGCCTCCCCAGCAGGAATCGCTCACTCCCACTCCCTATAGACACATGATCCATATCAACAACGAGCACTAAAACATCACCTTGCCTCTATGCTCAGTCAGATACATGAAAATTCCTTTTTGGTCTTATCCACTTAGATTTAATGTTTTACCCAATTTTCCTAGTTCAATGGTCTGCAAAATCTTTGAGGTTATCCATCTCTCACAATGCTTTACCCCACCTTAAACTGGAGACCTAATGACGCAAGATGTCAAAGTGAGCTCAGGATCACAATTTCATTCATTTATCCAGCTAACAGAAAGAATGATCTGCCTCAGGTTACATTATTTTTTCCACCTGCCCAATAAACACAACAATGTACAGCAAAAAAAAGCAAATGTTTATTACAACATACCTCTAACCCCCTGAGCATTAAGACATAGCATTTTTTGTCTTGTCCATTTGAATAAGGCTGTTTTAATCACAGCAGAATTGTCTGTATCTAACATCTATCTCACTGAAAAGTCAGTATGTGACTCTTTCTATGAAACACACGGGATCTACAAAGAGGAACATCACCCAAGCAAGACAGGCAAATTCCCAGGTTGTCAGGGCAATAGTGTTTTCAGCCTTTGTTACTTCCTCTTGAACAGGGAACAAAAAGCAGATTGATTTCCCCATTGAACAAATGGTAGGCCTCCACCCAGGGACCCACAGTCCTGGGGAGAAAGCGACTGTCAATAAGGAGGTAAATTCTGGTTCTAGAATGCTCTGTTCACTAGTTCTCCCCACTCCCTCCCACTTTCAATAACTGGAACATCAAAAATAATAATAATTCAGCAACACAATATGGTTAGCAAAATCTAATGTAAATACTTATCTGTCTCAGAGCAAGAAAATAATCTCCCCACAGTATTTAATATTCCTCACATCGTCCTGGATATTCCTTTGGGCTACTTGTTGAAAGAATAAAGAATCTAGAGGTAAGTGAATGTAACAATTAGGGATGAGTATCTATTAAGGAAAACGGGCTCACAGTTCCATGGTTTGAAGAACCTGGGAAGTTGGGGAGATGGGGGAGGGTGACAAAATAACACTTTCTAAATATGTGAAAAGCTACCAAAGTGATATACATGGAGTTATAAGCACAAGGAAATAAGCTGAGTTATAATAAGAGATATGGAAATTATACATTAGGAAAAATATTACAATATTAATTCATGCTAGCACAGTTATAATTATCTGAGAAAACAGGCTCAGAGACTTGCCCGAGTTCTCACAGGTAGGTACATGATAAACTCAGGATTTGAGCCCTGGTCTGGCAGACTCCAATATATAGATCCTGTACATAATTTCTCCTTAGAGGGCTGGGTTGGTTTGCAGAGAGACATAGAAAGAAAGAGTAAAAGATGACCTCAGCTCATTCTCTTTAGTGAAATTGACACTGTGACTTTATTTTAGTCCCCACCCTCCCCCATTCAGGATGGCCATGACTTTGCCACTATTTATAACAATTAGGCTGGAATATCTAGGCCTGCTATGGCCAGGCAAAGGGAAAGTGTGATAGATTGTATTATTGTGAAAAAACATTTGCTTCTGCGACCCTGAGGTCGACCTCCTTGCAGGAAGACTATGTATCTTACTCCACTGACATTAGGTTTGGTCATGTGACTTGTGTTATCCCTTCTTGCAGGAGGTCTGTACATCCCCACCCTGTTGAACTCAGGAGTGTCAATGTGAATTTCTTTGGTCAGTGAAATGTGGGCAAAAATAATGCACATCAATTCCAAGTAAGAACTTTTAGAGCTAGCTCATATTTACCATGTCTCATTTCTTTCTGCCACTGCCTGTCAATGACCCAAAGAGAAGCTGCTCTGTCAGCCTGAGTAGAGAAATGATGACAACATCAAGTGGAATCAGAGCCAACCCATGATGGACATTCAATGCAAGCACAAAGTAAATCTTTGTTGCTATAACCACTAAGATTTCATGGTCACTTGTTGCTGCATCACAACTTCGTGTAACCTAATAAGAAAATATGGTCCCGATTTCTGCATTCCAAGGCTTCCTGAGGGACAGTCCCAAGACCAGAGTGTATGGAGTTAATATAGGATTGTTGGCTACTTCATCATGACTTCTTCACCCAAACCCCTTGATCTAAACTACTTCATCCAAACCCCTTCCTCCCAGTCCCACAAAATGAGGTCAAGAATTAAAAACACAACTTTTTAATCCACATACAGAATGTCTCCATAGGTTCTGTTAAAAAAAAAAAACTAATGAAAACACTGCCTAGAATTAGACATAGTCCTAAAAAGCAAGCCCTTTGTAATCAATCAGACATGAATTCTAATCTACCAGTTATCAGATTTGAGATTCGGGGCATAATATTTCCTGTCTCTTAAACCATAGTATGCTTATTGGTAAAACAAGGACAATAACAGTATTGTGAGGAGAGGTATTGTGACAACGTCACTCAGAATTAGAGAAATGCAAATCAAAACAACGAGTTATCACCTCACACCTGCTAGGATGTCTATTATGAAAAAACAAGTGTTGGTGAGGCTGCAGAGAAAAGGGAACCCTACTACACTGTTGATGAGAATGTAAATTGGTACAGCCACTATGGAGAACAGTATGGAGGTTCCTCAAAAAATTAAAAAGAGAGCTACCATATGATCCAGCAATTCTACTTCTGGGTAATTATGCAAGGAAAACTATTTCTAAGAGACATCTGCACCCCCATGTTCACTGCAGTGTTATGCACAACAGCCTAGACATGGAAACAACCAAAGTGTCCGCTGATAGATGAATGGATAAAGACAATGTGATACACACACACACACATACACACACACACACAGACAACTGGATATTATTCAACCATAAAAAAGAAGGAAATCCTGCCTTTTGCAACATGGATGGACCTTGAGGGCATTATGCTAAGTGAAATAAGTCAGAGAAGACAAATACTGTATGATCCCACTTACACATGGTATCTAAAACAAACTGAACTCATAGAAACAGAACAGATTTGTGGTTGCCATTGACAGGGGGTGGGGAGTGGGGGAAGTGGGTGAAGAGTGTCAAAGACACAAACTCTCTTTCTAAGATAAAGAAATTCTGGGGATCTAATGTACAGCATAGTGACTACAGTTAACAATACTCTATATTGAACTGTATCTATTTGACAGTTGCTAATGGAGTAGGTCTTAAAAGCTCTCTCTCATCATAAGAAAAAAATTTTTATAACTATGTGAGGTGATGGATATTAACTAAACTTATTGTGATAAACATTTCACAATATATCAAATCATTATGTTGTATACCTTCAACTTATACACTGTGATATGTCAATTATACCTCAATAAAAATGGAAAATTTGGGCTTCCCTGGTAGTGCAGTGGTTAAGAATCCGCCTGCCAAGGCAGGGGACACGGGTTCAAGCCCCGGTCCAGGAAGATCCCACATGCCGCGGAGCAACTAAGCCCGTGTGCCACAACTACGGAGCCTGAGCTCTAGAGCCCGCGAGCCACAACTACTGAGCCCACGTGCCACAACTACTGAAGCACGCACACCTAGAGCCCGTGTTCCGCAACAAGAGAAGCCACCGCAATGAGAAGCCCACGCACCACAACGAAGAGTAGCTCCCACTCGCCGCAACTAGAGAAAGTCCGGGCACAGCGACAAAGACCCGACGCAGCCAAAAATAAATAAATATATTTTAAAAAATTTTTTAAATGGAAAATTTTTAAAGCTCTAAAATGAAAAGTATAAAAGGTGTGTATTGTGGGAATAAAATGAGGCAAAGTACCTAAAAGCTGTGGCCACACCTGCCACATAGTAAAAGCACTCAACAAATGTTAGTTACTTTTATGAACAAAGGCACTGCAGGGAATAAAAGGATAAATCACCGTTTAAGAGGGCTGACAAAATATAATCATAAATAACGATATTAAAGGCAAAATGTTATAAATGCTGTAAAGCACCACAAATAAAGTGCTATAAAAGAACAAAGGATCAAAGAGAAAATAATTATAGCTGGAAAGGGAGGGGAAAGAAATCAAAGAAGACTTCATGGAAAAGGTGGCATTTGAATTGGGCTACTTATTCCAGATCCTTTAAATATGGATCAACGCTCTATAAATTTTTCATAGATTTAGCTGCAAGAAAATTTTCTCTTTCATTAAAATTTTCAATCCTTCAACAGGCAGTGAACTGTGACCTGTCATCCTTCTTTCTTTGCTTTTAAATATTAGAAAGATTTGGACAAATGTAATGTTTGATTTGGGAAATCATCTCAGACTGTTCTCCCCTTTCTTCCTTACGGCTTCTGATTTTTCTCTTGATCATCTTTTACTACACTGTGTAAATCTTATGCCTGTATTTTTATCATAAGCTGCTGCCGGATATGTTTTAAATAAATAAAATATATTTTTTATCTTCCTCCTAGTCTTTCTTTAGTCTTTTATTTTGGTAACTTGTTCCAGGATAGAGAAAGAGATCACTCATTATTCTGTGGCTTACACAGAACTTGATAGAGTGGGCAGTAAGAATAATCAAATCAGGTTGGTACCCTATACCATGGTATCAGAAATTAAAGTACCAAGTGCTGATTTTCAGCTTAGATCCAATTAGCATCATTTCTCACTTTAGCAAAAAAGAAAATCAGCATAACTGAAAGGCAGGTTACCCTTACTCAGCTGAACAGCAGTTTTAAGTTAAATGGCATGTTTTTAGGTTGGGGGACGTACCCGTAGGAACACCACCTTAGTTCTCTAAAAGAACAGCAAAGTTTTTCAAGTCAAGCCAATGAAATGATCTCACATATTTCAACTACAAAACAACTTGAGCTCTTTAAATAAGAGAAAACTCTGGTTTTCTTTTCTACAGAAAAGTAGGAGAGAAATCAGGAACTTACAGAAGACTGTGAGTAAGTGAAAACTCAAATGTTTTGTGTTAACATATCCAGAACAAATACCAATTTCAGGATTCTTCTAAGGGGCATAATTAAATTGATTTTGCATCATCTAAGTAAAACAAGTAAGGCTGTAACATATAGATACTAAACCACCATTAGCATTTTTGTCCGTTGATAGAAAAGCAATTCACATAAAAACATATTATCAGCAAAACAAGAACCCAACAAACTTATTTGTATGAATTGGCCATTTGAAGCTCTGAATTATTAATTTCATTGTAGTCATTGATGTAATGCCCTTTCATAAAACCTAAAGGAAATGTCTAAGAGGCTTTTTAAATCTAAAATGGCCAACCTGCTAATCATATCTATCAGTAATCGTTAACAGAGTGGCAAAATAATACATCCTTGTCAGAATTAAACTGTCATTCAAAATAAGAAATAAAGAATTGCAGAGAAAGCGTCCTGTTTATTAAAACACAACATGTTTTCTGCATAACAAGAAATTGTTCTCTGGTAAGAGATTGGAAAACAGGTCACTGGTGACTTGTGGCTCAGTTTTTCAGAAATTTTTATGGAAAATAGCACATCTTTCTCACATAACTTGAGATTTGCAGTAATATAATGCCATGTCCATTTCATAATTCACCTTTGCTAATACTTGTTTATATAGACAAATAGAAAACAAAGGGGGAAATCATGAATATGCTTATCTCCCAAAGATAACTGCTGTTGACCTTTGGTTTATCATCCCTGGTTTATTATTATCATCATACATACTGTTTTATAAGCTATTTAAACTATGTTCACTAAAAAGTATTTTAGGAACTGTTTCTATATCAATACATCATCATTTTCCATTACTATATGGAAATCTATTATTTAAGTTTAACATAATATATTCAATAAATCCTTTAAAAATATATTTTGGCCACTTCACTGGTTGCTGTGACTATCGTAGTACAGTTATCTTTCCATATATAACTGCTTCCTTCTGATGATTTCCTCTAAGTGGAATTTTCTATGTCAAAGAGAAAGCACATTTTTAAGGCTTTTGATACAATTTACCAATTGTCCTAAAAAGGCTATACCCATTTACACCCTACTAGCAATATAAGAAATTATTGACATTCTCTCATGCTCCCCAGAACTGGATATTATCACTCCTTTTTAAATTTTGGTTCTTATAACACTTGGGTTTTAATTTCTGAGTAAGTATTTTTCACTTAAAGATTAGGGTGGATCCATGCATAAGGTTCATCCAAAAATTCTCTCAGACTTAGTAGCTTATAGTGCAATCATAATTACATGTATTTTTCACACGAGAGTGCAGTACCAGTCAATGCCCTTAATCATAAGCTTATTAACCTGACATTACTGCTAAGTTGCCTGACCCATTTCTGGGATATCTGACTACAAAGCATATCCCCTGTAGTTTGAATAGACTAGTAGCCAGATTTATGTTCTTCCAGGCCCCTAGGGTAAATTGCTGCTTCACAGAACTAAATGATACCCAGGTATCTATAATTTACTTAGCAGTATCCTGGTGTGTCAGAAGGGTTGAAGCACTCTCCAGCATAAAGTGCTGTAAAGAAAGAATCTTATTCACTCCTGAGATTTAGAAGAGAACTTAACCTTTATGTTTAAGTACATCTGATGTATAAATTAAATGGAAACCGGTTGCAATTATAAATGAGCATTGTGAAATATAAATTGTGAATGTCAGAGCTGAATACCATTTAAATCAACTATGAATATTTCCATACCTCTAAAGGTATTAACTAAACCCTTTCTTTTACCATGATTAGAGGTTATCAAGCAAAGTTATTACCTTGATTCTGTAATTCTGCAATATCAAAAAGCCCAACTAGGTTTTTGTGACAAAGAAAATAGGAAACGGGAAGTATGCCCTTTAAATACCAACTCCTAATTGCAAAGATGTGACTATGCAAATCTAATTACATACATTTAAAGATTAGGTATTAATTGAATCTGCCTTGATATAGATTACACAATCAATTCTTTTATTAGAAGTGATCATCACTTTCCATTTTGGCATTTAGTAATAACTGACAAAATATCACAGGTTCTCCCTTGCTCTGAGATTTGCCGAGACGACAATACAGCTTGCACAGAGTAAATATCTTTGTCCTGAACTCTAGAGCCATCAGAATATGTGCTAATCCTTTACTCAAAAGGAATGAAAAAGTGATCATATTAATATGACCTCTTAATCACTGGGCATTTAAATAGACTCAGGGCTACACATCCTAACTGGTTGACAAGCAGTAAGAAATGATCAGATGGCAGGAGAGGGTCTTTCATATACAACTTACAGAATGTTTTTTGGAGTCTTGTACATCTTTGCTTCTGCCTCACTGATAGCACACAAGCATTTGAGACTTCTTGGCATCCTTCTGCATTCTCCTATACCTGTTCTTATAGTAAATTTTTGATACCAACTGGGATGGTTAATTTTATGTGTCAACTTGACTGGGCTAAATGAAGCCCAGATATCTGGGAAAACATTATTTCTGGGTGAGTGTAAAAGTGTTTCTAAAAGAGATAAGCATTTCAATTGGTGAACTGAGGAAAGCAGATGGCCCTCCCCAATGTGGGTGGACATCATCCAATCTATTGAGGGCCCAAAGAGAAAAAACAGGAGGAGGAAGAACAAATTCACTTTCTCTCTGTTTGAACTAGAACATCCATTTTCTCTTGCCCTCAGACAGTGGCACTCTTGATTCTTGGTCCTTGGGACTTGGACTTAATTATACCAATATCTTTCCTGTTTCTCCAGCTTGCAAATAGCAGGCTATAGGACTTCTTGGCCTCCATAATCACACGAGCCAATTCCTGTAGTAATTATCTCTCTTAGATGGATAGATAGATAGAGACATCCTATTGAGATACTGATATATACATATATAGAGAGGATAGATATAGATATATAGTTATAGATATAGATCCTAATGGTTCTGTTTCTCTGGAATATCCTATCCTAATATACCAACTTACTCCCAGTTCAACATAATGTACTCTACCTTACAAGTAGAAAAGAGCACTCATTATACATACTCATTCTGTGGTGGAAGGTGCAGTGGAAGATGCAAAAATGTACAGGAACGTCTGGAACTTGACAGATCTGAATTTTAATTCTGGCTCTGAAATATATTAGCTGTGTGACACAGAAAGTTACTTCACCTCTCTAGCTTCATGTTCTGGCCTGTGAAGTCATAAAGCAAACACCACACGATGGGATGATCAAATAAGATACTTTATGTAAAATGTTTCAGGCACAAAAAAAGGTGTGCTAGTGACACCTTCACATTTGTTATCCTCAAGGAGCTTCGATCTGGGGGAGGTTGGATGCTAGAGGGAAAAGCTGAGATATAAGACATGTTCTTAAGTCGAATATGATTGTACTTTAACTCAAATTACACTCAGATGTGCAAAGAGAAAAGATTCTTTGTTTTCTCTAACTGATGATCAGGGTAACATGGAAAAAAAAGAAAAAGGGAAATAAAAGCTAAACTTGATAATTTAGAGTGTACCAATCCCTTCAGGTTTAATTTATCTCTTTGGATGACTTAGTCTCTTTCAAGCAGATGCTCCAATTTTACCCTCCCTTCTCCTCCTTACAATGATCTGGGGGTGGGACTCACATAACTTCATGGTGGTGGAGAGGAGGTGGTTGCCTCAGACCCTTCCCATATCCTTCAGATCTTTGCTGGTCTCTGTTTCAGAGTACTGGTCTACCCTGCCTCCGGGATCACTGAGACATGCTTAGACCCTTCCAGCCATCTGAGCACTGTAGTGGCACCCACTCACCTTTACAGTCATTCCTATCATTTGCCCCAGCCATGAAATGTCCTTACCAGTAGCCTCTCTGTTCTGACTCCAGGCCTCTGCTGGTTCAGCAAGCATTTCTTGGTCGACTAGCTCCCTCAGTGGAGTGTGTGGCCTTTCTGTCCCCTTGCACCCTCTTCACATGCTGTGGGGATCCAGAAGCCTCAGCTCAAGCTCATCTATATAGCCCACTCCCTCTGCCAGTGGTGTTCAGCCCTCTTTAAGGCATGTTGTATGTGGCCAATAGAAGGCTTCCCCTTGAAGCTGGGAAGGAGTGCCAATAGCACATTCCCACTGATATGGCATTCATAAGGTTCTCAGGCATCTTCATAACCCCCTTTTGGATGTTATTACCCTCCCCCCCAGTACCCCTTACCCTCCCAGGTTTCCAACCTGAGAAAGAGAAAACAAGGTGACCTAATTTTGACCTCACTGCCCTACCTCTACTCTGTGTTTTCTCTTTCCAAAATCAGGAGAGAGGAAACTAGCTTTTCTTGCATCATCCTGTCTGGTAGGATCTCCTTTACATCATGTTCTCCTTTTTCCCTTTCTTTGGGAACTTAATGGTGGATGGCGTAAAAAGAGAGAAGCTCATTTGCCAATAAGGGAATGTAAATCAGAAGATATTTAGAAAATAGTTTGATGCTGCATTAGTAATAATAATAAAAAGTAAAGTGTGATAAGTGCAGTATGATAAACAGAAATCCAGAGTTCAGAAATCAGTGGTAATTATAGGCACATTGCAAACACTACAAATACAATATCACAGGTATCTAGACACATAGAGACCATCTCTGTCCAGTTTTGAAGATATGTCCTATTCAGAAAGTCCCAAGCTCTTGATACTTATTTCCTATGCTCCTAAGCCCAAACATGCCCTGGTCCACATCCACTTCTTCTAGTAGTGCAGTTTCATTGTGCTTCGATTTATTGTGCTTCCCAAATACTGAGTTTCTTACAGATTGAAAGTTTGTGGCAACCCTGCATTATTTTCCCAACAGCCTTATTTTTTAATTAAGATATGTACCTTTTTAGACATAATGCTACTACACACTGAATAGACTACAGTATAGTGTAGACATAAATTTCATATGCACTGGGAAACCAAAAATCTTTGTTTGACTCGCTCTATTGCGATATTCGCTTTATTGCAGTAGTCTGGAACCAAACCCGCAATATCTCTGAGGTATGATTGCAGTTATGAACAATCTTACTTTGCCCCAATCTGCTTCCACCTCTGGTCAGGGTCTCCATTCCCTAGAGTTGCCCTGCAATTCCAGTTCAGGAAAGAGTAACTCTTGTCTGCAAACTCAGATCCTACAGTAGTTAACAACCAAGTAACTGACTACAGAGATCAACAGCTCTTTTTCTCTCCATAAGATCCTTGACTCTGTTCCCTTTTCTCTTTACCCAGCTATCTTCCATCTCCAACAGATGCCTGTGTTCCCCTATATGTCTATTAAGCTTGAATTTGCAATCATTCTCTCTACAATTAGATAAAGGTTGATATTGTTTTGAAACGAGAAAGTCAACAACAGCTACAATATTTCACCATTCATTCCTTCATTCAACAAATAGTTATTAAGAGCCTACTCTATGCCAGGCACTGTTTTAGGTAGTTAACAATGTCCTAACCTTCCTGGAGCTTACTTTCTAGGGAAGGGAAACAGACAATAAATAAGCAGATAAATGATTGATTTATTGACTGATTGATAGATGATTAGGCAGTGGTAAGTGCCATAATGAGAAATATAGGTTAAGGAGAAAGAGAATGCCAGGGTCAGGATGGAGGTGTTGTTTGGTTTTGGACAGAGTGGTCTTGGAAGACCTTTATGATAGGGGACATTGAGCAGAGGCCTGTAAAAGGTAAGAAAACAAGTCATGTGGTTATCTTGGGGAACTATATGCCAGGGAAGGAGGAGCAGTTGCCAAGACCCTCAGGAGGAACAAGTTTAGTATGTTCTAGAAAGAGAAAGGATATCAATACATCTAGAGCATGTGGAAGAAGCAGGAAAAGTGGAAGGAAATACAGTCAGAGAGATAGCTAGGGGGAAACGATGTAGGTTCTCATAGGCTATGGTAAGGATGCTATTCCAAGTTATATGTCCATTTGGAAAGTTTTGAGCAGATGTGACTTATATTTTTTTTAAATTACTCTAGTTTCCAAATTGAGACTAGAGAACCAAGAGGCTAATAGTGTAAACAAAAAGACAGTTAAGAGGCAGAGCTGGAACTGTCCAGGCAAGAGATGCTTGGGCAGAAGCAGAGCATAGGGGCAACAGTATTTGTTGATCCAGAATGCGAAAGAAAGAGAGAAGTCAAGGTGACTTCTAGGTTTTTGGCCTGAGCAACTAGAAGAGTGAGTTGTCATTTACCAAAAGGGAAGCCTGAGAGAGAAGCAGGTTGGGAAATTCATTTTTTTAGACATCTTAGTTTAAGATAACTATTTAATATGAAATGAAGATGTTGAACAGGCAGGTTGCTGATGTGCAAAGTTCAGAGGTAAAGTCAAGCCAGGATATATCTATTTGGGTGTCACAGATGGTATTTCAAGCATAAGAGTACATGAGGTCACTAAAAGACATTTGAGTTAGATATACAGAAGTAGACATCAGAATTCTACATCCAGGGGCATTACAATATTTAGAGATCTGAAAGATGAGGAGAAATTAGCAGAGGACAATGAGAAATAGTATCCAGTGAGGTATGAATAAGAGAGTGTCTTAGTATAAATAAAGAAGGTAGTATTACACCAAAAATTAGTCATGATTTTTACTATGGGTAATTACTCTGTCTGGGCTCTGTGACAACATGTAAATGAATTAGACAATGTTACTGTTCTCCAAGGCATTGAATAGATATACTAGTAAGCCCTCTAAAATGGCTACCCATGAGTCTTTCTTTCTGATGTTTACATCCTGTGTAATCCCCCTCTCCTTGAGTATGGACTGGACCTAGTGACTTGCTTCTAATGAATAAAATATGACAAAAGTAAATCTGAGATTAAGTTATAAAAGACTGAGACTTTTATCTTGCTAACCTTCTTTTTCTAGCACTCCTTACATGCTTCCCCAATGAAGAGGGCCACTTGGCAAAGAACTGAAGGTGACCTCCAGCCAACCAGCCAGTGAGGAACTAAGATCTTCAGTCCAACAGCCTCTGAGTAAACTGAATTCTTTCAACAACTATGTGAGTGAACTTGAAAGCAGATCCTTCCCTAGTCGAATTTTCAGGTAAGACCATAAATTCGAGGTCAATAGTTTGATAGCAGTCTATGAGAGACTATGAAGCAGAGGACCCAGTTAAGCCATGACTAGTTTCCTGATCCACAGAAACTATGAAATAATGTGTTGTTTTAAGCCACTAAATTCTGGGTAATTTGTTACTCAGCAATAGGTGACAAACACATTAAGGAAAATAAGATAGTACCAATCACTACAGTACAAATCAGCAATTATTGTCTCCCTTCTTCCATCCCTATTTCAGGCATTTATGATAGTCATAATAATCTTAGTTTGAATTATATTGTCATTGAGTCAACTTTTCTCTGGTATAGCTGCAGTTTGAGCCTTATCTAAAATGGAAGTTTGAAAACAATCAGTGAACAAGTCAGAAAAAAATTTTTTTGGATAAAAAGACTTTCTGGCACCTCTGAATTAACACTGCAGATGATAGTCAAAGACTCTGGCTCTGGTTTAAACACTTTAAATCGCCTAATTTTTTTGAAACTCCTCTTTTCTCTCCTGCTGACTTTTCAGCTATTCCATCCCCACCTTGGTGACATAAATCTAATTTAAGTTTCTTTCAAAACCCTTTATGATTTCCACTTCACTGCCCTTGAATGCTGTTGAACTAAGATACTAGCGTAATTAATGGACCACCTTGCTAACACTTTCTTCTTCACATCACAGAGGAATTGTCCAGTCACATTTCCTTTGGAAATCAAGACTACCAACAGAATTCACTGTCAATATAAATTAGTTAAGAAATAACATATAGACAGACATATAGAAACAGTTAAAAATATTTGTTCACATAATAGGTTTCTAAACAGTTTCCTTTAAAAAATATTTAAAGGGACAGTGATGGTTAATTTTATGTGTCAACTTGACTGGGCTAAGGGGTGCCCAGATAGCTGATATTCCTGGGTGTGTCTGGGAGTGTACTTCCAGAAGAGATTAGCATTCTCATCTGTTGATGGGGCATCATCCAATCCATTGAGGAACTGAATAGAACAAAAAGGCAGAGGAAGGGTGAATTTGGTTTTTTGCTTGAGCTGGGACATTCACATTCTCCTGCCCTTGGACACTGGCACTCCAGATTCTCAGGTCTTCAGACTCAGACTAAGACTTACACCACTGACTCCCCTGGCTCTCAAACTTCAGACTTGAGCTGAATTACACCACTGGCTTTCCTGGTTCTCCAGTTTGCAGATGGCAGATGATGGGACTTCTAGGCAGATTGTGATTATGTTTCTCTGTGGAACCCTGGCTAATATTTCTTGTTCCTCCAAAATAGTAGACTGATTTAATGCAACTCAATTACTCACTGGAAATGACCATTGAAATTCTGCATAAAATATAACCAAAAATTATCTTAAGCACACAGCTGAACGAATGACAAACTCCCTCCCCCACACTCTTGGTTAAAACAAGAAGGAACATAAATCCAGCCTGGAAGGGCAGCACGTTGCTCAATTCCAGGGAGATTTTATTCTAGGTAAGTGGTACTCCTGGAATCAAACTGAGAGATAATGGCAGAAGGGATATGTGCCCGAATATAGGCCCTAGAGACTGAGGGGCTGAGGTTTTAAAGCTCTAGAGAGAGCAAAAGCCATATATACTAGTTTTCTGTGGCTGCTATAACCACAAACTTGGTAGCTTAAAACAACAGAACTTTACCCTCTCACAATTCTGAAGGCCAGAAGTCTGAAATCAAGGTGTCAGCAGGGCCACACTGCACTCCTTCAGGAAGCTTTACGGGAGAATCTGTTCCTTGTTTCTTCCAGCGTCTGGTGACTGCAAACTTTCCTTAGCTTATAGACACGTCATTCCAGTCTCTCCTTCCATCTTCACATTTCCTTCTCCTCTGTGTGTCTAAGTCTACTTTTCTGTGTTTCAAATCTCCCTCTGCTTCACTCTTACAAGGATACTAGTCAATCAATTTAGAGCCTACCCAGTAATCCAAGATGATCACCTCAAGATCCTCAATTTAACCACATCTGCAAAGACATTTTTCCAAAATAAGGTAATATTTACAGGTTCCAGGGATTAGGATGTATACATATCTCTAGGGCCATCATTCAGCCCATTATACTATGGTCTTAACCTACTTGAGACAGGATCTGGAAAGACAATTCTGCTTAAAGTAAGGGCCCTCAAAGCATGACCCAATCTGCAAAAAAGAAAAGAGGGATTAGAAAAATTCCCTCCAATAGGCCAAAAGCCGACAAGAAAGTTTACTGTATTACTCCAGGCTCTGGGTGGGGAAGAAATAAAAGCTTTCTAAGAGAAATATGAAAAATAGAAATGCCAAAGGTACACCACATGTGGGTGAGATATCCAAATGTATGCTAAGCAGATGGCATGAATTTCAAGCTCGGAAGTTGACATAATCTTTCCAGAACCCATGAAAACTTTGGGTCAGTACAGAAGCAAGTGTAAAATCACTCTATAAGGGCGTATCCACAACTCGGGGAACACAGAAATTATGTTACTTCAAGGAAACTGGAAGACCTAGGTTCCAGTAGCAAAAGTATGCCTGATCTATGACATTTCTAAGCAATGTGGGCCCTAATTCCCTACTTTTATAACAGAGGTTCTACCATTCCCCCAGGAAAGGCATTCCAGGAACACCAAGAGAAATCGGAAGACTATGGTTAGAAAGATATCATTTACAGATATACAAACAAAAATACATAATACACATGATGAACAAATATTCCTGCACAGATTCCCTTTAGTCCAACATGTAAAATACAACTGTAAAAGTTGAAACATTCTTCTGAATAACTTACCCGGTTTGGATACATTCAGACAAGAATGTTTTGTGCCAAAGGAAGCAAGGACAGCAATATAAATGTGAGCATTTGTCACCTTTAAACATCAATTGAAAAGATTTTTCATATTTAGAAACTCACTGACATTCCCCCTAGAAAGTCATCTCAAAATACCCTTTAAAAAGTGAATGTGTCATGGAAATTTTGAGTTTCCTATTCACTGCTTCATGCCACCTTGTTTCCTTACTTTTGAAAAATCAATAGAGTCTATTAATCATTTCTCTCAATACCCAGGAACTTCAGATGCTTTAAAGGTGAACTGCAAAAGCTCAGGAGGGGTATTCAAGGAAGAACGTGCTTGCCATTGTAAAAAACTACCCCATGAGTTACAGATAACCATAGGCATTGTTAGCTATTAAATGATTATGGTCATGTTTCCTGCAGCTCCAGGTAGAGACCTCAGCCCTCAACGGTGTCACAATAAACCAAGATAACCCTCAAATAAGAGACAATGAAATAATTGCAAGCTAGATGCTTTAAATAAGGACCTTACTCTCTGAATCAGAGTCCAGGGACAGGAATATTTTAGGGTTTATTGCTGCTACCTTTAATGTTTCTCTCCTTTTTGTTTTTTTCAAATATTTATAGGTAAGGTGGCACTGTCACAGTCAGGAGGCAAGGAAAGCGCCACCAGCAGAAGAGTACTGAAGCATGAGAGGCCCTCTGACTGGGATGACTTCTTTTCCCAGAGTGAGGGGATTGGGAAGGGCGTCCAAGAAACTCTCTGCAAGACAGTACCCACTTTATTTTAGAAAGGTCCTTGTCTTGCACATATTTATATTGCAGTGTATTTAGAATCATTAAACACAGAAAGATCGACTGCAGCTGATGAATTTACAGTTTTAGACCAGGGATTCTCAAACTTTAGTGTGCATCAGCATCCTCTGGAGGACTTGATAAAACACAGATTGCTGGACCCACACCTAGAGTTTCTTATTCAGTCTGTCTGGAGCAGGGCTTGATTCAGTAGGTCTGGGGTGGGGGAAAGATTTACATTTCTTTCAGTTTCCCAGGTGATGCTTCTGATCCAAGGACCACACTTTGGGAACCACTGGTTTAATACAAGAAACTTATGACTAATTATAAATCATTCTTTAGAACTAATATTCCATTTTTTTTTCAATAAAACCACCATTTGAATAAAGACTTCAGTGGGGCTCAAGTACCAGGATACTGAAGAATAAATGTAGGCAAGGATTATAAAGACAATAATAACTAACACTGTTCTTATAAACTATGCATTTTCTCTAATCCTCACAGCAACACTTTGAAGTATATATTATTTATCCCATTTTTCAGCTAAAGAAACTGAAGCTCAGATCTTTCTGAGCACAAAACCCATATTTTTTCTACTCCACTTAACTAGTAAGAAATAGCAAGATTATGACCAGTGGCCCTAGCTAAACATTTTAAAAGTCAATTTCCTATTGACAAGGTATTGTTGGTTTCCCCAAGAATAGCACAAAAAGAAATACCAGTATTATATTATACTTAACATTCACTGTTGACAGGCTAAAACAAACAGTTTGGTACCCCTGTATAAAGTTACCCACAATATGTTGTCTTTTTTTTCCCTCTTCTAATCCTTTTAGTTTTTAAACTTCTAAAACTCCAAGCTAAAGAAGTCTCCTGGATAATACTAAAGACCCAAGAAATATCACAGGCTCAGTCCTGGGGCCCTGTGAAGGATTAGCCTTGTTGGGGTAGACCCGATAATTAAGTCTTTATATAATCTGTGTCCTGCAGTGCTTAGTTCTATCTGAGTCAGTTACAAAAACCTTGCTTGTATCTATTGGAAGCAGCATCTGCAGGTTCAGGAAGTGAAGTGAAGTGAAGTCAGCTATAACCAAAGCTTAAAGCTTTTTCTTTCTTCTCACTTATGCTCATGGGCAGCAGCAATCAGAATTACTGACCTCAAACCAGATTATGGCTGACTAACAACAGCTGTCTTTCTGCAGTGCAGTGCTAATCAGTAGACACAGATGCACCGTCAGCCCAGGATCGGATGGGGCAGTTGGACACATTCTGAAGAAAATGCCACGGCACAAGTTACACACAGCACAGTGTGGAGAAGGTAGGAAGGACCAAAAAGAAAGTGAAAAGGCACATGTAATAGAACTCCTGTTTGATTGGAAATTCTCTTATTAGCCTGGGCTTTTGGGGGTAACTCTTAAGAAGTGGTCAGCACTGTAATGAAGCACCATCTTTTGGTAGATGAAGGAAAACAACATGAGAGCAGAAACAGACTCTCCAGTGTGAATTAATTTATTCAACTGAGAGGGAAATATCACCTCCAACTAGGGCAACTTCAAGTTGTAATTAAGAGTAACTCTCCATGCTGTAGTCTGAGTGACATCTGGTGCCTGTCCTGGAATCCAAACAAGTCATCAGTAAGACAATTTAATTAGTGCACAAACTCCACACTCTGTGGTGGTATTGCCTGATACCCAGAATAGGGCAAGAGGCCAGATTTTGAAGTTTGCCCCTTTCTCAAACTTAAAGAGCATGCTACTCCTCCTCCAAAAAAAAAAAAAAAAAAGGTGTAATATTCCCTTTTCTCTTTGGGTAGCATGCCAGATACAGGATTTCACGTTTCAAATAGTTGTTGATCCAATTGATTTCTGCATAAAAGGAGATAAAGGCAAATTATTAGATGGCTTTTCCTCCTGCTACTTATTTGATTTGAAAATGCTTTTGCATCTAAGCCAAAACAGCTCAAGCCTGCCCTCTAGAGCCAGTCTCTTCCTCCATTAAAAAAACCCACCAGTTCCCTCTGAGCCCCCATCACCCTATGCCAGAAAATGGAGACTGCTCCCTATGTCATCTGCAGGTGAACAAATTAAGGGCAAAATAATACTTTTTAGATGGAGCTGAGTCCCATTTCTAGGGAAATTTTCAGACTTAAGACTGAAGAGACACCATTAACCTGTTGAGGAAAATTACACAGGCTAGGAGTCAAGGCACTTGGGTCCTAGGGGCAGCTCTGCCACTCACTATTTACTGTAAACTAATTTATACTAAACCTGCTTTGGAAAGGATTTGAGGCAGCAGCCAATAATTCACTAAATGTGTGTCTTGGACAATGCTTTTCAGCTCTCAGGCCTCAGGCTCCTTATCATTCCATGTGACCGGTTGGAGCATGCTATAAGGCATTTCCAACATTAAATCTCTATGATCATTTATCAGCATCACCAACGGTGATTTGCATATGCTCAGCAATTTGGAATTTAACTTTCACACACATCATCCCTCTGATTTGACCCTTACAACTATCCTAGGTGGCAGCCAGGACAGATGAGAAAAGAGATCATCAAAAAAGTCAGTAACAAATTATTATTTGTTCTGGACTAAAATATTTTAGTGTCTCTTCCAGGTTTACCACTGTATAAATCTATGAAACACAGAGCTAGTTATTCAGCATTAAATCAACCTCTGATGTGGTCCTTGCCTTGGTAACTTGCCTAGTGCAAAACTCCCAGTTCCTACAGATGTAGGGACCACTCTTTGCCATCAGCAGAACAGCTGTTACATCTCTCAGGGATAGACCTCCCATTGAGTCTGTGACTTACTCCTGTCACTGCAATCTCCTGAAACCAATTTGTGCCTTTTAGGAAAGGATTCTTCCATTTATCTACCTCTCTCCATCCCCTCTCCAAGTGTCTGTGCTATACTTTCTAAGTAGCTGCCCCTCCCAACCTGACCTCCAGGCTACCGTTCAAAGCCAACTGTTTGTTCCTCTACTCCTCCACCATCTAAGTATCATTTTCCGCTTTTATAGCCTGTGAGCTTGGTAGAGGTGGCGAAGGCCGATTTTGCTATCACTCTGGCAAATATGAAACCAGCAAATCCAGATGTGACCTGGCTGGTGGAACCACATAACAAATGATGGTGCTGACATTAAAGAGTGCTTCTACTGGACTTCCCTGGTGGCGCAGTGGTTAAGAATCTGCCTACCAATGCAGGGGATATGGGTTCGAGCCCTGGGCCGGGAAGATCCCACATGCCGCGGAGCAACTAAGCCCATGCACCACAACTACTGAGCCTGTGCTCTAGAGCCCATGAGTCACAACTACTGAGTCCGCGTGCCACAACTGCTGAAGCCTGTGTGCCTAGAGCCCGTGCTCCACAACAAAGAGAAGCCACCGCAATGAGAAGCCCACACACCGCAATGAAGAGTAGTCCCTACACGCTGCAACTAGAGAAAGTCTGCACGCAGCAACGAAGACCCAACACAGCCAAAAATTAATTAAAATAAATAAATAAATAAAGTAAATAAATAAATAAATAAAAATAAAAAAATAAAAAAAGAATGCTTCCATCTAATGACTAAAACTTCAGAGACTTCAGTTGCTCCAGAGAGGTCCGAGGCCTCTTCTTCGCCAATTTCTCCATTTTTCCAACAAAAGAATTTAGATAAGGTATCTGGAGGCAAGTCAAATCATTCTGGGATAAACAAAAGAGAAAAAAACAGGGTAGCCAAGCCTTAAGCCTGTCCCCTATCACAATGGTGTCCCAAATACCTGGAGCTTTGGACTCAACTGACTCTCACCCCACGAGTTTTCTGATGTTGATAAAAACAAAGCAAATACTGGGACTCTGGATTACTGAAATACTCTTTGCCAGCATTTTAGTCCTCTGGGGAAGCCCCAAATTTACCAACAAACAGGCCTACTCTTGGATGTTCACCATGTACCTACACACACACATATACAACATTGACAGCTTTTCATCAAGCCCGCAATATAAGTCACCATCATGTACCTTGTGCACATGCAGCCATATCCAGCCACATCCTGCTAGAAACTTAGCAAGAAGACTGGGAATTGCTAGGATGTCAGGGTCTAACTTGCTCTGGCCAGGAGCAGCCCTTTCTCACCACTGGCACCTCACGTGTTCTTTGAACATCTCCCAACCAGGGACTTAAACTGATACCAAGGCCTCAGTGTTCATTTACAACCTGAGAATAAACCTGTACTAACGTTTCCCTGGCCCAACGCTGCTTACTTTCTGAGTGGCCAGCCACATGACTACAACCACCCTTTTTTAGTCCTACCTCCATAGCAATTACCTCTTCTCAAGAAAATCTGGTCCAAGCTAAGTCACAATTTTCATGGTCTATGGTAGCAGCTTGGAGCCAGCTTGGAGCTACATCACCCACACATACGTTTAACATACTGCCGGCATGTTTCTAAAATTCAGTTCCAACCTGCCACGTCCTGCCTCAAACACTGTCAGAATCCTGTAAAATACGCCCAGCCACCTCAACCTGGTATCTAATTCTGTGATCTTCCCAAACGCATCTCATCTACCACTCAACGCCCTGCTGCTTCCCAAACTCTAAACTTTGGTCATTACAGTTCTCCAGGCATAAGTCGCTCTTTCCTCGGCTCTACTTGTAAAAGCTTCCTATGCTGAAGTCTCAGCTCAAATGCCTTCTCCTCTAGGAAACCTTTCATAACTGTCATCTACCACTCTTAGTTTATACAGAATTAATACCTCCCTCTTCTGTCCACCCACACCACTTTATCTCTATCATTTCTAAATCTCCTGTCACCTGCTGCGCACACTATAATCATTTGAGAACCTGCCATGTCACCTTTCACTAGATTTGATGATGTGTTTATATTCGCATTTTCCATGGGGGTCTAGGACCGTGCCTTACCTGTCGTCCACGTTAATAAATGTGTTCTGAGTTACACTATTTTCTCCTGGATATCCTGATTTCTACAAGTTGAGCCTTATTTTTTCTCATATTAATGATGAGTTCTTGAAGAAATGGGCAACATTTTTGAAAAATAGAGGGGGGTTTGGTGCTCTTTTCATTTTATTAGGTCTTGCCAGGAAACCAGTTTTATGAACGGCTCTGAAGGAAGCACTGATGGAAATGCTTAGCACCCAAATATTATTAGTCTCCTAGTCTAACCTCTAACATAGTAGAGAGGTTTCATTTCATCATCCCTTGATATTGTCAATGATGGGACACACTACCTTATGCTGCGACTTTAGAAAGTGAAACTGTAAGTGACCTGAACAATTTTCCTTCATTGGAGGCAAAGGGTAAAAGTGACTCCTCTCTGAACAGTTAGCCTGAGAATAATTTATGGCAGTTAATTAAACCCAAGCTGATATTTTCTATTTTTAAAGGGGCAACCAATTATTTACTCATTCATTTCTCTTGATGTGCTTAGGAGCAGTTTTAAGTACACCATCAAATGTCAAGCAGAAGTGAGTGGCAGCCTGGAATTAAAGCAGCCACTCTATGACTTGGGCTCAGATTCTCTTGGTCTGTTGGACACAATGACTTAAAAATGAAACTGTTATGCTCTAATGCTCTACATTTTTTTCAGATTTCATTTTAATAACTTTATTGACATGTCAAGGTAGACAAAGTTGTCAAAGGTGGTATCAAATGGCCAAATAAATCAAAGCTTGATCAATCCTCATTTCCCATTACTTTACTGTCTATTTCTAACACAGCCAGGGTACATTCACAAATCTGATGTTTTGCAAATGTCAGATGGACTTCCAGTTTCTCCTTGAAGACTCTTTCTATCAAGTTATGGAAGAGACACCTCTGTAATTTTATATCTGGGACCCTGACTGGTCTTTAAACACTAGCCTGTAATGAAATTCATTCAATAGTTTGGCTTGGTTTCTCATGCAGTTGTGCATGGAACTTTTATAAAGTTTGGAAATGTGGATGTATGCTTTCCACTCCTACCATAATGGGACACTGCTAATTAATCACAGCCCCTATATTAGTCAGTGTTCTCTAGAGAAACAGAACCAATAGGAGATATACATGTATAAAGAGATTTATTATAAGGAATTGGCTCACACAATTATGGAGGCAAGAAGTCCTAAGATCATAGGGTGAGACCCAGGGGAGCCAGTGGTTTAGTCCCAGTATGAGTCCAAAGGCCTGAGAATCAGGAGAGGTGATGGTGTAGCTCGAGTATTAATCTGCAGACCCAGGAAGAGCCAATGTTTTGTTCTAGTCCAAAACCAGGAAAAAGCTGATGTCCCAATTCAAAGACAGTCAGGCAGGAGGAATTCTCTCTTACTCAGGGGATGGTCAGCTTTTTTGTTCTACTCAGGCCTTCAACTAATTGAATGTGGTCCACTCACATTAGGGAGGACAATCCACTTTACTCAGTCTGCCAGTTTAAATGTTAATCTCTTCCGAAAACACTCTCACAGAAACACCCGGAATAATGCTTGCCCAAATATCCAGACACCCCACTGCCCAGTCAAGTTGACATATAAAATTAACCACCACAGTCTGCTTTCCCAAAGAGCCCAGACAGGCTTCAGCATTCATTAGGACTGTGCCCCAGTCAGTCACTCCCCATCAACCAGAGTTGGAACAAGAGCTAAAGCCTATTTGCTACCTCAGAGTCTAGTAAAAAGTCATATTAGGTCACCGTAAAGAATCATAAGGGTGCTAGAGATGGCCAGATCTGTGGTTCATTAAGCTCAATATCCTACTATAGAGGCAACTACCAAGGAAGGACTGAGGGAGGGATCAGTGTCCTCTTTGACATCAACCTTAAAAGCTCTCTCCCCTTAGTATCTCTCATGGATCTGCAGGTCATTAAATTTACCCAAGGCCATTTTGAATTCTAGTTTTCAAATGAGCAATAACTAAGCCAGCAAAAGCCTTCAGGCATCTGAAAGGGCAGGGCAGGCTCTTGGCAACTGATTGACAGACATTTCATTGAGATTTCTTAACACTTTCAGTGGTACAAGTTTGAGGCGAATGGTGCTTTCATTTTGTTTGCTTTGCATTTTTATTTACAAAGCCAGTCTCTCTGCATTCATAACTCCCCTTGCAGAGCCTAGACACACATATTTTTGTTCCTTCTTAGTTAACAAACAGGTATTGAGTACCTGCTGTGGGTGACGTATGTTATTTCATTTGTTACTCCCCTGTACACACCACACTCACACACAAAACACGTGAGGTTATCTCAGGATAGCCCCGTGACTCCCCGCCACAGTTACTCTGGTCTTTAATCTTCACTAAATTGTCACTCCCCAGTGAGGACTTCTGAGTCACCATGTCTAAAAGTGCAAATCATCCCACCCATCGTTAATAATTTTTTTCCCTTTCCTGCTTTATTTTTCTCTTTAGCACCATCTAACGTGGTCTCTATTCTACTTATTTTTCTTATTTCTTGTCTTCATCCAACACTAGAATGTAGAGGGTAGGGATTTTTATCTGTTTTGTTCATTGCTGTATTTCCAGCATCTAAAACAATGTCTAGCGCATAGTAGGCATTTAGCATAATTGTAGAATAAATGAATGGATAACCACTCTGACATATGTATCATTATTACCATTTTACGGAGAAAGACAGGCAAGTGCAGAGAGATCAAGTAACTTGCTCAAGGTCATAAACACTTCCCCTCAAAAATGAAATGACAGGAAAAAAGAGAAAAAAATTACCCTAAAAATACTTCTATTAATTTGGGAACCATTTCAGTTAATGGACCACAGATGCCTTGCACTTTTCCTGTATCTAACAAGCATGTGGAATCTCTGTTCTTGTGCTTAGCATGTGCTCCTGGTCTGTGTTAAATCTTTAGTGACTAGCAGTGCTATCTCTAATAGTATGCCTTAACCAAAGGGCACCAACAAACATATTCCAGGCATGTAAAATCATGTTAATTCCATTCAATTCCATAACAACAACGACTTACATTTGTAAAGCTCTTAACTCTTTCTCATCGTGCTTTCATATAGATTTAATTTAACATTATTCTTGTGAAGTCGACTGGCCTGGTAGTATTATCTCCATTTCACAAGAGAAAACAGAAAATCAAAGCAGCCATGGCTCAAGATCACACATCAAATGACAGACAGCACTGAAGGTGGAATTGGGCAAAGCATGGACTTGAATCAGACAGGCCTGGCATCAAACCCATACCTTGCCTTTTCTAGCTGTGTGACTGAGGGAGGTTAATTAACCTCTCTGAATCTCTATTTCTTTATCTACAAAATGGGGACCCTAACCCATCACAAGGGGTTGTGGGAAGTAAAAGACCTGATGTATGTAATGCAGTGAGCCCAGGGACAGGGACATAAAAGGAATGTCTCAAATGTTAACCCTCATTCCTATCCCTGCCCTGATCCCTGCTCTCCTCCCTGCCTCCTAGCCCAATGCTCTTCCAACCAGAACAATTATATAATTCTGGATGGAGATACACTTTTTATGGACTTAGTTTAAAGGCTGGTACACATTTCAATAAATTTATTAGTAACTCAGAGAATTCAAGACCCAGTAGGGTATTTCACAGTCTACATGCCAGATGTACTTATAGGAGGCCAAAGCATGTGTGATTAGAGTCAGGAGCAGCTACTGACTTTCCCAAATAAAATCTAAGATACTGTGGTTTCGCTGAAGTCCTCCTGTGAGAAGTATTTTTCACTATAACAATGCAGTTCTTTGGTAACAGGTTACAGTACACTTAATCTGCTCCAAAAGAACTGCATCGAACAGATTCATTTTGATATTAATTGGTGTTTTCTCATCTTTTACCTACAGTGTTTATATGCACAGTATACCCCTTAATAAAACATGCTTAACAGAGATCTGGTACTACTGCATTGGTGACAATGTTTAGTCAAAAGCATGAAGTTTATTACAAGCACATAATATTATTGGGTGGTAAAAACTGAGGCCATTTCGAAAAGCTCAAAGACTCCCCTGACAGTTTCTGAACTCCAATTCCACTGCTGAATTCCAGGGCATGCCTTTTGTTATCACTATGCACACTACTAGCTACACACAGTGTATACCTGACATCCACTGACACCTTCGAAAGGGGCTTTGCTATAGTTGGTAACCTTGTGGTCAACAGACATAACTGACAAGCTAGTATTTTTACTGTTTCTGGTCACTTTAATGCATCACTCTTAATACAGCAGCATATATAACCCCAAAGGGAACAATTATATTAAGAAAGGAAACAGAAGCCATCAATTGCTTTACAGTTAAGCCTTAACTTTTGCTTATGAACAGTGACAAGGCTAATCGAGCTTTGTGCTTGACATGACTTCAGGCTGGTTTGCCGAGCACAGCCAGGCTCAGAACACCCTCTCTGTCATTTCTGTGCTCCATCTCAGGTCCACACCCCACCACATGTGCCTGACCACAACATTTCCTGCCATGACTTTCCCGTTGTTGAGCAGTTTGTGGAGATTTAAGACCCCTCCTCTTCTCCTGGTCACCTTCCCCCGAGCCTGTCTGTGCTTATGAAAACTTACTCACCTACTTCTTCTCTGGGACTTATCTGGCTGGGGCTTTGAGTGTCTTCTTATTGCAATAACCCCCTTAATACAAGTTTTCCTTACTAATGTCCAGACTCCTTTTTTTTTTTTCCACTTTGACAAGAGTAGTACCTGACTAGTGTCTCCATTCCTGATTGAAAATCTCAGATTGACAGCTTCCTCAAATACGAGCACAAAAGTGAGCAGGAGGTACTCACTGCTCTGGTGTTTGGGTTTACATCTTGGATTCACCACCAGGCTCTAAGCTGCCTGAGCATAGAAGCCACACCTGACTTTCTTCATCATTTTACCTTAGCACCTAACACAATGCCAAGTACAGCGTAAATATTCAACGTGCGCTTGTTGAATGAATTAGCAAATTCTTTTCAATCAATAATATTTATGTATTGTTTGTCATGTATCAGACAATGTTCTTTGTGCTTGAGATACATCATAAACCAAAGGAGCAAAAATGCCTGCCAGGGTAGAGCTCATACTATAACAAATATAATAAAGAAAATCCTGTAGTATGTTAAATGATACATCCTATGGGAGAGGAGAGAAAACAGAAGGAGAAGGATCAGGAACTGGGGCATGGAGATGCAATGAGTTGCCATGTTAAACAGGGTAGCCTGGAGGAAAGAGTGACAATTAAACAAAGACTGGAAGAAGGTGAAGCAGTTAGCTATCCACAAATCTGGTGCAAAACTGCCCCAGAGAGGAGGAACTGCTGATACAAAGGTCCTAAGGCGAGAGTGTCCTTCATGTATTTGAAGAACAGGAAGGAGACTGGCTGGCATGGATGAAGCAGAGTGGGTGAGAGAGCAGTAGGAGGTGAGACGTAACAAAAGGGTGGAACCCAGAAGGCCTCTGAGATCATTGTAAGATGACAGCTTTTACTCTGAATGAAATAGGGAGCTAGTGTAGGTTTTGTGCAGACCAGTGATGTGATCTGACTTGCATTTTCAAAGGATCACCCTGGGGGCTATGTTGAGAATGAACTGGAGGTCAAAAAAAAAAAAAGTAAGTAGCAGCAGGAAGACTGCTTCAGAGGCTCTTGCAATAACCCAAGCGAGATATGGTGTGGCTCTGGCCAAGGTGACAGCCGCAGAGGTGGAGAAATGTGGTTAGATTCTAGAAAGAGTCTGAAGACAGAAGTAGCATATTCTTAGATGCTCGCACCCACATATTAATATTTATATTAACATGGATATTAATATTTATAGATTCATGGTTATCAGTGTAATGACATGCTTTTCTTTGTATTTCAACTCGAGAAGAGAAAGGGATAGCATTAATTGGAAATTGCCATAAAATCATGGCTATGCCAATGGGAATGTATTGAGCAGGTAAATATCATCCAAGATGCATGTCAGGGTGGGAGGAAAAGTTTTTACAAAGGTTGAGAACTTCACTACTGAACAATGCACTAAAGGCTCTAGGCATTTGGTCTGAGCTCAACTTCTGCTCTAGCAGCCCAATTAGGTGAGTTCCCCTAGTTAATCTCCCCGTTTGGATAGGGGTCTCAGCAGTATCCACATTTTAACAAATCAGAGGCTTAACTCCTCCTCCTTTGTCTCCTTCTTGGTGGCCTCCTCTTCCTTGGGGCCCCTCAATATACTCTGAGCATTTATAATCCCTTATTTGGGATTCATGTGTTGACGTCATTTTCAGTGTTCTATATAAAGGGAGCTCCTCTTCGGAAAATCCAGCCATACATGTTTTAATTTAATAAATATCACAGGCAAGTGGAAACACATTTGGGGTGGGGGAGTTCAATGAAATGGCCATGTGGAAGGGGAAAGTAGGAGGTTAGTACAGTAGGGAAAACACCTTCTTTTTGATATCTCTCAAAAGGTGCCTGTACCTGGGCTATTCTGTCTTAGGCTCTATTTTGATCCATGCTCAGACCTTTCTGGGCTGGGACGGATACTGGAGAACAGCCTCATGTAGTCTATTCATTCAGGGTCTCTTCTTTAAGAAATGAGCTAAAGACACAGACGTAGAGAATGGACTTGAGGACACGGGGAGGGGGAAGGGTAAGCTGGGACGAAGTGAGAGAGTGGTATGGACATATATACACTACCAAATGTAAAATAGATAGTTAGTGGGAAGCAGCCACATAACACAGGGAGATCAGCTCGGTGCTTTGTGACCACCTAGAGGGATGGGATAGGGAGGGTGGGAGGGAGATGCAAGAGGGAGGAGATATGGGGATATATGTATACGTATAGCTGATTCACTTTGTTATAAAGCAGAAACTAACACACCATTATAAAGCAATTATACTCCAATAAAGATGTTAAAAAAAAAAAAAAAGAAGAAAGAAAGAAATGAGCCAACAGAAGATCTCCAGTTCTGAGATTTATGTTGGTGGGAAATAGTAATGCATTTCAATGAGGAATGATATATCCCAAAATATCAATTTTTTCATTACACTGAGGTATAAAGTTACTATATTTATTACATCTTTTAAAAGTCATAAACCATTTAGGGCCATTATCTTACAGACAGATTTAGAAATGTCATACAAGGCTTTCACAGGTATAAATTAATACACAGTCTTCACTTCAAATGAAACTTTTAGGCTACCCAATGAGAACCAAAGTCATATTTTACCAGAACACTACATAGATTTCAAAGTGTCTTAGTTTTTGCTCACTAGAATTGTAATTTTTTACCTAGAATAAAGCATAATTCTTTGACAACAGGGGGGTAGCCAGCTTAGTCTCTCTATATACTCTTTTATAATGTATGTATGCAGTATGGCCATTTGAAAAAAAAGTAAAATTGTATAAATTATAACATATTTATACAATTTTATGGTTTACAAAATATTTTCACTTGTATTGTTTCACGGAATCTTTGTGACAACTCTGTCATATAGGTATGATTACTCCCATTTTACAAGTTAAGAAACTGAGACTGAGAGAATCTGTGACTTGCTGAAGAGCACATAAGAGATAATAAGGCACTCCAGTAGAGCCAGGGTAGAACCCAGGTCTGTTGGACTCTAAACCAGCGTCATCAAGTTCTGTAAGGTGATCCAGGATTCAATACATTTATTTTTGTAATAAATATCTTGCAATACATCACGTAAAATACCTCAGCACACTTACTGTGGCTACACTTGGAGCTGAGAGCCTCTAAGAGAGGGAGCAGAGTATCTTCTATTTGTCTCTCCAGATTTACTCTTCACCCTTCTCTCTGCTCTGCACCCTGGGACACCGAGCTGTGTAGACTGAATCATCAGCCTCCCTTGCCCTCTAGCTTTCCACTGGCTTTGGCCAGTGGGGAGCACAAGAAACCAGAGGGAGGAAAGAGGATGTGGCTAGGTTATCTGCTCCTTTAGCTCCTTCCCTGCAGGGGTGCCAAAGATGGTCTTTGTCCTTCAAATAGAGACTACAGCTTCTGTCAGGAAGCACTCACAGTCTCTAGATACTGATAACCTCTTCAACTAATAACATTTTCAACGTTAGGGTAGGTAGAGTATTGGCAGTTACCAGTCCCAGGGTTCTGCATTACCCCTAGTAGATTCTCTACATCCTGGCCCCATTTTCTAAATAATTCCTTTATTAAACTCTCCATAAATTATCCAATTTGAGTGTGCCATCTGTTACCTGCTGAGACCCTAACTGACACAGGGGGTTTAGTGATTTTGCTATCATAAAAGGGATTAGTGGCTAAATTCCTCTGGAAAATAATTCCTAAGCAAATCCTCCATTAATGAGAAAATCAGGCTGGTGTTGATACAGAGGAAATGAAGACAAATGGAGCACAGTAATATGAGCTTCACAAATGTGGTGGATCCTGCCAGGGTCAGACTGATGGGGCGTGGTAGTCACCTATGAGATAACCAACTTTAAGAAGAGCAGAGTGACATGTAAATCCATATCTGCCTCTCTGTCTGGCCTCACTCACATGCTCAGGACAACTGGTCAATGTCTCCTATTAGGATAGGCAGAGAACCACATGGTAATAATATTTTTATGAATAATAATTACAGTAGCTCTCTCATGTACCTCATAACTAACATAATTTATAGATAGGGAATTTGAGGATCAGAGAGGCTGAGTAACTCAATCATAGTCACACAGCTAGCAAGTAGAAGAGCCAGGGTGTGAGCCTACTATGAAGGTTATTAGATTGCTGACTGAGCCCGAGTGTATCCCATAACTCTGGTTTCACAGCTTTGCTCCTGTTTAATGCTTGTTTCTGACACTGCTTCCCACTCTTGGTTGGGTTCTGGGCCCATATTTGCTACTTCCATTCCCCTTATCTCACAATGTGGCTTCAATCCCTCTCCATTTCCATCATTAGGCCAATGATTAATCCATTAATCCACCATTTCTATCATTGGATACACTCCTCTCACTCTGCTCAGTTCTATTACAATGGCTCTGAAATACAGTACCTGCTTCCTATAGGTTTTGTTTTGGGTTTTGTTTTGTTGTGTTTAAGTCTGCATTGTTGAAACCAAATCTCCAGGCTTGAATCATAGTCTCTGAAAATCCATTTTCTTTCCAGAAATTGTCCAGGAAAGAATTATACCAAGGAGGAGTCATAGCTAACAAACAGCTCTTTTTTTTAAACTGGGGTATAGTTGCTTTACAATGTTGTGTTAGTTTCTGCTGTATAACAAAGTGAATCAGCTATACGTGTATATATTTGCCCTCCCTCTTGGACCTCCCTCCCACCCACCCCCATCCTACCCATCTAGGTCACCACAGAGCACTGAGAAGAGCTCCCACAGCTCTTAATAGCAAAGGCCGAAGCCCTTTAAAAAACCCAACTTAGTGGCCAGAATTTAGTTGAACTCCTTAAAAACCACCAGTCTTGAAAGTCACCTGCAATTGTTAAGTCCCAGAATTAAGAGAGTCCTGAAGATTTAGGGAAGGGTTCATATAAAAAATAAGGAAGTTCCATACTACTCAGCCATAAAAAAAGAATGAAATAATACCATTTGCAGTGACATGGATGCAACTAGAGATTATCATACTAAGGGAAGTAAGTCAGAAAGAGAAAGACAAATACCTTATGATATCACTTATATGTGGAATCTAAAATATGGCACAAATGAACCTATCTAAAAAACAGAAACAGACTCACAGACATAGAGAACAGACTTGTGGTTGCCAAGGGGGAGGGGGTTAGCAGATGTAAGCTTTTATATATAGAATGGATAAACAACAAGGTCCTACTATATAGCACATAGAGCTATATTCAATATCCTATGGTAAACCATAATGGAAAATAATATTTAAAAAAAGGATGTGTGTGTGTGTATGTGTGTGTGTATATATATATATATATATATATATATATATATATATATATATATGTAACTGAATCACTTTGCTGTACAGCAGAAATTAACACAACACTGTAAATCAACTATACTTCAATAAGAAAAAATTTTTTAAGGAAATTCCAAAACCATCTAAATCCAAATTATTACTTTTCTCACTAGCCTGCTTATCTCTGAAAAAGTACCATTGTTGTTTTCTTTTTTCTTTACTATTTATTTATTAATTTAATTGATTTATAGTTTACGTGCAATAATATATACAATCTGAAGTGTACAGATTTGCAAATGACAGATCAACTTTTTATTATGTAACAGAGCTCCATTATTTATTTTATTTTATTGGTGGAATACCTCAGTTCAGCTCCTGCAGATTCAATTTTTTATGGAAGTATATTTTTTGATTCATCAAGTTTATATAAGTATAAAATATTACTTTCCCTAGAAACACATGAACTTGTTGGTTCTTGTCTTAAGGAGTTTACAAGCTAGATGGAAAATTAAGGTTTATACACAAACATGAGGTTTTTGGAACTCATTTTTTCTTATGAATTACTTTACCCAGGTACTAATTTTCTTCCTTGGACAAAGGATAATATAGTTGAAAAAACAAAGGCTCAGAGAGAGTTAAACAAACCTTGGATTTTGTCTTATGCTTAGAATCTCAAAATGATTCTAGGGCAAGCTACTTAAACCCCAGTGGCCCTCTGTTTTTCCATTTTAATTTGAATGATATCTATATTGTAGGATCATTGTGAGGATCAGATAATGTATATAATGGTCTATCACAGTGTCTGCCATATGTTAGTGATATATTAATATTAGTCAACACTCATTTTATTCTCTTCTCAGCATTCTTCTCACCAGCTGATATCTATTCCCTTGCTTCCTCCCCCTGCTTTATTTTTTTTTTTAATTTTTGTTTTGTATTCATTTTTATACAACTTTCAAATAACCACTGAAACTTCCAAAATTGGCAAATAATTTTCTGATATTTGTCAAATATCCTTACTGGGACCTAGAATCACTAGGACTTAGAAATTTGTAAGTGAATAATAAATCCCAGGCTCTGGGATAAATCATTGCAAAAGACACTGTCTTTCTCTATCTGGCTTATTTCACTTAGCAAATGCCCTCAAGATCCAGAGAGTACAAATGTGGTAACCAGGGGCTGAGGGGCCAGGGAAATGGGGAGATGTTGGTTAAAGGGTACAAACTTTCAGCTACAAGATGAATAAGATCTAAGGCTCTAATGTATAAATTGGTGACTGTAGTTTATAACACTATATTGTATAGTTGAAATTTGCTAAGAAAGTAAAACTTACATGTTCTCACCAAAATAAAAGGATAAATATGTGAGGTGATGGATGTGCTAATAAACTAGATGGGGGGAATCCTTTCACAATGTATACATATATCAAATCATCACGATGTACACTTTAAATATCTTATAATTTCATTTGTTAATTATGCCTCAATAAAACTGAAAAAAACAGACACTGTCTGCCTCAAAGATTGCACTCCTGCACTAGAGTTAGAGTGGGACATTAACCAAGAAAAGGGGGAAATAACTCTCAGGAGTTTCATACAAGAATTGTATTTTCTTATTTTGATACTCATATAAACACACACACACAAATTTCCAGACTCCACTCCAGGCCCTTAATCAGAATCCTTCACAGGTTACTGTAACCCCAGTCCTCTAACAACAGAGACACGACCACCTGAAGGCAAGGTGGCCATTCTCCCCAAAGATCTCCCATAATCCTTTTCACCGAGAGTTCTCATAGCCTTGTTTGGCAAGTCAAGCCCTAGAAAGCAGACAGAAAAACATTCCACCTTGCTCCATACACCCGGGGTCTGAAAGAGAAGGTATAGTCAAAAAGTCATTATTAACAGCAGCATCTTGCATCTATCTCTAGCTTTAACCTTTTCATGGATCTTTCATACCTGTTATCTCACCTGAGCCTCACAATAACCCTAGCTGCCTGGGAGACATTTACACTGGAGTTTTTCCTTTGGGGATTAGATGCTAAAGTGAGAGAAGAAGACAAAAGCCACCCATAGTCAAAGTTATCCTGGAAGACACACTTGAAGAAGACACTTTGTTGAAGACCAGCATACCATCTTTCAATAAATGCGACACAACATTATGCTGAGTGGGAATGTGAGTGGAAGCAACCACACTATATAATTCTCTCTCCCCCATCCTTCCTCCCTCTTTCTCTCTGTAAAGTTTTAATAAACATGTATGACAGGACTCCACTATGATTCCACTTTACATGTGAGGAAACTGAGGTTATTAATGCCAAGTATTTAGCAGCTGACCTCTTACCACCAGAGAAGAGGGGTGACCATTGGTAACAGGACCACTCCTTTACCGATCTGGAAAGAGAGAACTTAGCATGGAAGAGCACTCCTATGTGCCAGGCATGTCGACATGGATTAATATGTTATCTCCTCCTCATAGCAGCTATGTGAAAACAGTGTTATTACCACCATTTCAGAGAGGAGAAAAACGGGGGTATAGAAATATGAGTGGTAGAACCAGGAGTGGATCCATGTCTCTCCGAGCTCCTCTGCTATGGCTGTGAATTACTGAGCCAGGAGGACCTCCTAGAAACATACTACAGCATATCTAACATCCAGGCCACTGCCTGACAAGGGTGAGGATAGTTCTGGAACTGCCAATCGGCCAGCTGAGAAGAGTTCCACCACTATTCACTGATTGATACAAGTCCCTCATGAAATTCTGGGAGATTCCCAGCCCAACACTAGCCATCCTCTCTATAGTTACCCCTACTGTTCAGGGAATTTAAAAGTCATGCTCCAGTCCTTCCACCTAAAAAAAGGAAATGCTAAGTTGCCTAACCATGTCCCTCACTTTGAGGAGTTTCCATAGATGTGTACTCACTGAAGTTCATAAACTCATAAGTAAACCATACAGTTTTGCTCTAAGTGCGGTGTCCATACTACACAGCTCATAAATGGCATTTTGACACAGTGCCAGCTTCCCAATGCTTCTCATTTTACTCTTGTGACAAAACTAAGCCATGCTCAGTCCCCTCTGATGTATTACTCCCATGAATAAAAGATGTTCCCTGACACTAATTCACCCTGCTTCTCTGACTGCCCACCATGCCCTCTGCATTTGTCTGGAGAGTGGGTGAGTTTCAGAGGAGCTATGGGGCCCCACCCCCGAACTCTCTACTGGTCACACTGTATAGGGGCACCTCACTGAGCAGCTGGGGTTGCGTGCTAATGCAGTATCCCAGGTTTCAGCTAATGGTTGTAGACTTTTTCTTTTTCTTTCTTTTTTCTTTTTGAGAGTTTGGCAACAGGGAATTCTGGCTTGGCTCTCCCTCAAGCGCAAAGCACCAAAACACCATCTCTAAGAACATTTATGTTACTAAATAAAGACTACTCATGTGAGTGAGAGAAATCCATGATTCCTTTTAAGAAGGTGATTTCCCAAAGCTTGCTAATGAACCAATTAACAAAGGAAATTGTCACCAACTTGATTGCACTACTTCCTCTACCAAGGCTGAAAGTTCAAAAGAAGTAGTAGAAGGAGAACTGGACTGACAGTCAGGGCAACCTGGATTTCTACTCAGAGCTCCCCCCTCGAGCTGTATATCTGAGCCAAGACGCTTCATCTCTCTGGTCCTCAGTTTCCCATTTCTAAAAACAGATGGAATAATTTTCAAGTAGTCACACAATTCTATGACTTATGTTCTCTCCTGGGTTTCATCTTTATGCCGTCCTTTAAAGTATTCTTGTTAAGATGGTACTGGGGGTCAAATGATACTATATCAAAATACTCTTGGTTCGAGACATATCATCTGTTCAACAACATATATTTCAAGTTGTTTAATTTCCAGCTGCATTTAAATGCACCAAAAAGCCCTCCCATCACTACTGGGGCAAGATGTGGTCAGACTTTAGGTATTGACAGTTAGAGTCAGCAAGAGAATCGACTGGATGAGAAATACCTAAATACACAGAATTTTGCTAACCATCATAACTTATTCTATAACTGAAACATTGCTGTTTTTTTATTCACTGCACTGAAAAGCGTCTTGGGAATAGAGTAAGAAATCTGTGGCATCATTACATTGGGAGGATATCTGCCTTCAAAAGGTGACTCTCTATACCCTCCCATGCATCTTCTTCATCTCATAATTCCTTCCTGTTTATTTCTCCCAATTTATAGCCAATTCACAAGAAAATTCACTGACAAGATATTTTTTTCAAGATGGCAGTCCCCAAATCACATAAGCAAGACATAAAATGGGCTGACAAGGCAACTAATTCCATGCTGAGCCAAGAATGTACACTCAATAAATACTGATTGGTTGATTGATTGACCTAGTGCTGGGGATCTGCCTTTCATTCCCTGTACCACTGTTCTGAGAAGCCATGCACTTGATGTTTCCCATTCAAATGGCCTGTGTCTGTATCCCCCAAGCAGTAAAATCCAGGTGACAGCATATGCCTCTAACACGCTCCCCAGAATTTTGCAGGAACTGAAGGGCTCAGGTCTGTGAACTGTTCTGAGCGCTTCAGAAAAAGCCATACCACCCACAGAAGGCCATGTGATTGGGAAGTGTTTATGCATGCGACAGAGGGCAGCAGTTCCCAGGGACAACCTTAGGAAATTGGAGCGCCAAACATGCACATGAGCAAGAGTGCACCAGAGGAGGTTCATACATTATGGATTTCTGGCCAGTCATTAATAATATATTGCTCAAATTTTAAAATGCAATAAGTAAACTACTAGGTGCCATTAGTATTATGCATATAAATATTTTAGAAGCTCCATGTAAATATCCCATAGTTACTTCAGTTAATTGTGATCAAAAGAATATTTGTTGTCAAATCTACACTAAACCAGAGCAGAAGGTCTGGGGAAACATAGGGCTGAATGCATTGAAGAGTAACTACAAGCCATACTTGGAGTATCCCAGATCGATTGTACTATTCTAATCTAGTACTGATTTGAATGACTGCAGAAGACACTGGCTACATTTAAATATTTTCAAAAGGAAGGAGAGAGATTATAAAAAAAGGAGAGGGCTAAATATATTAATTCAGACTCTTTAGCTTGCTCTAAACTGCTAAAGCAAGTAGGTAAAAATGTACTGTAGACCTTTAAGGGGAAAGGCCAGCAATTCCCAGAAAGCAGCCATCCAGAGAGTGCCATGTGCCACCTCCTCCATGGGTCACCAAGGAGAGGCATGGGATTGATAAATTCATCTCAGGCCTTGGTCTTACCCTCAACTTCATGCTCAAAAACTTAGTTGTTAGTGTTCCAGAGATGATCAGACTCAAGGTTATCAACTCAGGCTAACAAAGCTCCCAAGAAACTATTGAACACAACCAGAAGGGCAACTTATAATTTTACAATAAGAAATATACCTATCAAGCAGACTGAACATTTGTATTGGCCTAACCAGTACATTCTACCCTTGTATGAAAAGTCAAAATAATAGAAAGTTGCTTGATGATCTAGAACAGGGGTTGGAGAACTCCTTCTGTAAAGGGCCAGAGAGTAAATATGTTAGCCTTTATGGGCTGTGACAATCTGTGTCACAGTTACTTAACTAAAAGCCAGATTTGGCCTACAGGCAGGAGTTGGCAGACTCTTATCTAAAATAAGGAAAGTTGATGATATGATTTAATGTTAAAGAACAATAGACTCAAATAGTTTTCTTTAGGGATATTACTACTGGTAGTCTCACTCTTGGAAAAATGTTCAGATAGGCCCTGAGATATTTCCCTGTTTTTCTCTTCTTGGAGATATACATGGCTGGCAACTTTCTTTTGGAATGTTCTCTTCTTTCTTTAGCAACCTTAATATCCCTTATGTTGAAATTAAATTAAATAACGAACATACATTTTTTAATCTTATAAACAAAATTTTAAAACAAACCACGAAATAAGAAATAGCTGTGATTCTCTTTACAGTTGTGATGGTATGGTACCTGGAGCCCAGGTAAACCCACACACAGGAAAATATAGAAGGCCCAAAAAAATCTACAAACAGTAAATGTTGGAGAGGGTGTGGAGAAAAGAGAACCCTCCTACAGTGTTGGTGGGAATATAAATTGGTATAGCCACTATGGAGAACAGTATGGAGGTTCCTTAAAAAAGTAAAAATATAGCTACCCTGTGATCCTGCAATCCCACTCCTGGGCATGTATCCAGAGGAAACCATAATTCAAAATGATACATGCACCCCAATGTTCATTGCAGCACTATTTACAACAGCCAGGACATGGAAGCAACCTAAATGTCCATCAACAGAGGAATGGATGAAAGAAGATGTGGTGCATGTATACAATGGAATATTACTCAGCCATAAACAAAGAATGAAATAATGCCATTTGCAGCAACGTGGATGGACCTAGAGATCGTCATATGGTTACTGGGGGTTAAGAAGGGGGAGGGATAAATTGGAAGATTGGGATTGACACATATATACTACTATATATAAAATAGATAACTAATAAAGACCTACTGTATAGCACAGAGAACTCTACTCAATACTCTATAATGACCTATATGGGCAAAGAATCTAAAAAAGAGGGGATATATGTATATGTATAACTGATTCACTTTGCTGTACAGCACTAACACAACATTGTAAATCAACTATACTCCAATAAAAATAAAAGAAAAATGAAAAAGAAAATATCAAAGGCCCCAGTTATAATCTAGGAGGTGTTCACCTCAGGCTGTACCCAGCTTTACTAGGGCTCAGACAACTCATTCCCTCTCATTTTACTGTGGCCCAAGTGCCAGGGAAATTCCTCCATGGCTTTCCTTCCCCCATGTGTCAGAGCAGTCTTGTGGTTGTGAAAAAGGAACTTGGTGAATGACAAGTTACAGCAGTCTTTTATTTTGGCTTGGTTTTGGTTGCAGAAATGGGGTCACTGCTCGATCAAGCTTGTCCAGACTTCCTGGGTTTCAGGTTCCCCAGCAGTTGTGGTCCCTGGCACTGTGCTGCCTCTTGGGTCTTTGGAGCTGCCACTGTGCTTTAACCCCTGTTTCTCCACCACTTCAGCATCTGTCATTGCTGAGGCTCTCCAGCTGCTCTCTACACTCTCTCAGAGCTAAATGGAAGGAAGCTCTTCCACTGCTGACATGACACTACTCTCAGTCTGGGAGTCTATAAATGGGCTATGGATGCCCTGACATTACATACCAGATTATGTTTATGTAGATGCATAAGTGCATTTTTCTTGGGAAAAGGTAAACAGCTTGCCACAAATTCTCAAAGGGGTAAATGATCTCCAAAAACTTGAAATAACGACCACACTGTAATTGATTAAAGTGGAAATGCATCAAGTACAGATTTACTTGCACAAATTCAACTATATGCACTTAGCAGAGAGAGAGAGAAACCACAATTTAAATAATCCAGGTAATCCTCAGCCTTTGTACTCAATGAGCACATACCCGAGGTGTGAGCCTGAGATGCCGACCTAAATCTGCAGTCCTCAATTGGAAATAAATGCTCAATGAAACCATAATATTTCTTCTAAGAACTACAAGAAGTGCATTAAAGAACATTATTCAAGAAACATATTCTTTCCAAGACCATGATCATGACACTCCTGGAAAGAGGAAAATAATATACACTAGAAATATTAACTTGGCAATTCCATAGAAAACATCAATCATATCACTCCTGGATGGAAAATATGCAGGGTTTCTACTTTTTCTGGACTCAGGAATAATTTACAAACTACAACTAAAAAGTTGGAAGGGGGACAAGGAAGGATGGAAAGACAAGTAGCCTAAATTTGAACATCAGCTCAAGCTCTCCATCTAGCTACCTCATACCCTTACAGAATCACCAACCCTGCCCCACATGGTGGAGCCTTTCACAGAACACAAAGCATCCACTCAGGCAAAACCTAAGCTCCAGCAGCCCAATCAAAAATAACACTTGAGTTCCGGGGGACTAGCAATGGTTAGTCACCAGAGGGAATAACTACTCTGGAATTTCTCTTCCCAGAGTCATGTCAAGGTTTTTAGATAAAAATCACTTATACTGTGATAGTTGTAATTTAAAGTAGCCTAGAATCCAAACCCTTCCATTCTCAAAGCCAAATCTAAGTCTAGTCTCTTCCATGCAGCCTTTCCTGAACCTTCTAGTCTAGACTATTTTTTTTTTCTATTCTCTGAACTCCACCAACAGAGAAAATTGGAAGTGAACAGAAGTATTGTTCTCTGAAGAAATGTAAAATTAAATGGCACTAGCTTAGGATAAGCCAGTGGATTCCAAAGGCAAAGTGATGTCCTCTAATACCAAATTTCTCTGTAATCTGCAAGCCTCACCTCCCGACCTGGGAGGTAGAGAATTGAATGAAAAGTCAGTTGGTAAAGAAACAAACAGAGCCCCTGTCAGCTGGTCTGCTGATAATACACACTAATAATATTCCAGAGCAAAAAAGGCATGGACATAAATTTTTAATTTAAAATATATATATATATGTAATCTAATGAATGCCTAAGAGTGAAAAGATAATGCATTTGGATGCAGAATAACAGAGGTGATAACTGACCAGGGGACATCTTGGTCCCCTAAAGGGTGAGGTGCAAACTCGGCAGGACCAGGCAAAGAGGAGGAGATGCTGAAAGGACCCAGGTCTATAGCACGAGGCAGTCCCAGCCACCCACTATAGTGATGGAAGACTCTGAGACAACTGATACAGCAATGAGAGCCACTGCCAGGGCAGTGAGTGGACCTTACCAATAGGACCTCAGCTGCAGAGGTGGAAGAAGTAGCAGCATGGCTAGGTTGAGAAGGGGCATGGACTTCGATGCCTTGGCTGCAGGGGGCAACATGAATGAAGCTATGAAGGATAGAACTGAGTACTCTAGTCTCACCCGCACACATGGTCAATGGAGCTCCAGGCGGAGTCTCGTATCTCCGGAATCAAGCACAATGTCTGGTTCATAGTAAGTGCTTAATAAATATTTGAGAAAGGGGAAAAGGGAGGGAGGGAGACAGGGAAGGAAAGAAGGAGTTTGGCTAGTGGGGCTCAAAATCAAACAATTTGAGTGGTCATGATAGTTACCCATGAGCTCTTATTTGCCCTTCCCATGACTGCTTCAGACCAAAAAATGCCTATTATACTCCCATGGGATCATAGGACCAAAAGAATTACATCTAGAGAAATAAACAGCAAAAGGATAAATAAATACCGTCTTACTATGTGCAGTCATTAAAGACTGTTAACTATGTACAGTTCAACCTGATGTGGAAAATGTAGGCATAATGAATAGCAAGGAAATTGAACATCTGTGACTCAGCCCATGATGACTCACTTGATTTTTAGGAAAAATTTCTCTCCATCAAGGAGATAGTGTCAGCCTGTTTTTAAGTTCATAGATTAGGAAAGGAAGCAGGGAAGCATGCATCAAATTATGTCACATGAGTCACCTAAGTTGTTTTTTTTTTTTTTTCAGTGTGAGGTTTCCAAATGATAAAATAATCCATAGTATTTACAAGGTAATACTATACAAAGTTCTATAAAGAGGTAATCATGTCCCCAGCACCTCCATCTAACTCTCACCGCTTTTCCCAAAAAGCATAGTATTAATGCTGCTGTACACCTTTTCACACCTTTATCTTCATTCATCTCAATGCATTCGAGTGTGTGTATATATGTGTATGTATGTGTGTGTGTGTATCTATCTATCTATCTATCTATCTATCTATCTGGATTTAGTCGTTTCATTTTCCCTAAAGAGATTCATCCTCTTAATATACAATCTGTTTTTTTCACCAAACAGTAGATCATAAGCGACTTTACAGTTTAATTCTTTATCTTTTCTTCTAATTCTTTTATGTATCAATATATGTCACATACAATTTTACATTAATGGTAGTGGTATACAACCTTTTCTCTCTTTTGTTCTTTTTTTTCTTTTAACCCTTGCCTCTTCCTTCTTTCCTGTTCTCCCTCACCCCACCACCATTCATGAAGACATTCCCCACTCTCCCATGGCTCAAGGAGGAATACTTAGAGGGTGGAAAGTGGACTTTCATGTCCAGTTTGCCTCTTTCATGTCAATCCTGGAACTAGAGGCCAAGTTAAAAAGCCAACCTGTCCTTCTCAGACAGCGACAAAGTCAGATAAGCTCTCTGATCCTGTGAGCTGTGAAGACTTTGGTCACTGTCTGCATCAGGGGGACACACCTGTGCACAAAGTACTCAAGGGCTAGGTCAAGTTCAGTACACTAGTCTACCATTAGCTTTAGGACACACTTTGACGTTCCAAAGGAACCTGGAAGCCACCCGGTTCATATATAAGCAATAAGGCATCATCAAAAGAAAAGGGGTTCCATGGGAGGGGGTGGTCTCCAATAATAGAAAAGGTTATTTATTTTGTTTACTCATTCAAAATTTGGCGGACATTGGTGCTGTTTTCAGTGTTGGGTGATCATGAATACAACTGCTGTGAACATTCAACTATAGATTTTTGTGTGGATATGTGTATTTGGTTCTCTTGAATGAATACCTAAGAAAGGGATTGTTGAGTCATATAGTTAGTATATGTTTTAACCATTTAAGAAACTGTCAATGTTTTCCAAACTGGATGTGCCATTTTGCATTCCTGTCAGTAATGTACAAGCATTCTAGTTGTTCTGAATTCTTGTCAGCACTTGATGCTGTCAGTATTTTTTAAATTAATTGTAATAGTTCTGTAGTGGTATCCTATTGGGACTTTCATTTGCATCTCACTAATTACATTGTACATTTAATCATGTGTTTACTTGCCATTAGGATATTTCTTTACTAAAATATATTCTATATCTCTCAGTGTATAAGTCTTACAATTTTGATTAAATTTACTCTTAAGTATTTTATGTTCTTTGATGGTATTGTAAATGGAATTGTTCTCTTAAGTTCATTTTCACATTGTTCATTGTTAGGGTATAGAAATACAACTGATTCTGTATGTTGAAAAAAAAAAAAAAAGGTTATTGGCCCAAAATCATGAACACCTGTTTAAAAGCCAACAGATCATTGAGGTTCCCAGACCACAAAACCACAGTCCGCTTTCACCACTTTTGGCCACAAAAATGAGATGAGAAATGATAAAGTAATGCCAATTGTAATTCAAAATGAAGATCCAATTTATTTATTACTTACTGCAATCATTCAATCATTTCCTTATCATTAATATACCTCAAAAAGTCATTTGAATTTCACAGAAGGTATTTCCTAAGTCTCTGCTGCCACCCACAGTTTGAGGTGGAAACAGTGGGATAAAATCCTCAGCAGCGTGCATGAAAATTATGCTCTAAATTGACCTATATGTGTACTGTTGTCCTATATTTGCATAGCTTTTAATGTATTCATATTTATCCTTACATACACACATGCATACACACACAGCCATTTGGTAGGTGATGAATAAACAGGGTAACACTTGAATTCAATTAAACCCACTCTAGGTTTGGCACTTTTCCCATAGCAAGTAAATCAGTATTGTCAAAATTGGACTTGTCGCTTAATTAAGCCTGGGCATTAGTAGTCCCATAGCCTTCAGAGACATCTTTGTGTCTCAGTGAACCAGTTTGTATTGTCAGGGTAAAGAGACAGTACTAAAGAGGATGGAGATGTTGCAAGTGAGACCCAATTACAAAGGCTTTTATCTAGAATGAAAATGTTACAATATTCTTCTCATTGTGGATGAAGATTCTTTTCAGTTGAAGATCAGACTGAAATTGAACACTCCCAATAATTCATGAGGGGGATATTATTACCACCATTTCACAGGTAGGAAATAAATTTACAAGAAATTAATTACTCACTTTTCTAAATGCTTCCCTCAACTAGCATCAACAAGCAATCATTCAGAGCTTTGTAACTGAGGTTTATTTTTTAAAAATAATAATGCTGTAAATTTTGTCAAATGATAATACCAAGGAATGATTCCTCTTACAGAATGTATTTTTATACAGAATAATTTTTTTTGCAGGAATCTTCTTAACTCTAAGAACCTTAACTCTCTGATAGCAGGTTTCATGCAAACTAACTCATAGCAATTCCTTAATGGTCAGTGAGTTCCAACTCAGTGACTGAGCAAGCTAAAGCCAACCACCCTATCAGTCCACTTTTGCCACTCCCAAATCACTCCAGTGAAAGAAAGACTTGTGTACCCTGTACGTCCAGTTATCACTAGTTAGGAAAATAAACAGTGTCACCCTTATATCAATAGAAAATATTCTGGGATCTCAGTCTCCAAGTTAGCAGTAAGTCCAATTCTCCCCCTGGGCCTTCCACCCCTGACAGGTTCAGGAACCCCTAGGGTTGTTTACTAATATTCTAGACCCAGGCCTGATTGGCCTTGCTACTTCCGGTGGAGCGGGAACTCAACAAGAGAAGACTCCACCATGACCATGGCTGCTTGGGGTGCTGGTTGCTCCAGACACTGACTCCCACCAGGCTGCCACTGCCACTTCCCTCCTTCAGTACCTGCAGAAAGGGGCTGCTTCACAAGGCAAGTGGTTCTCTGCCGGTGACCACAGCCATTGCCATCACTTTGGCCTCAGGGAAGAAGACAATCATGTTTCCTGCTTATTTCACTCCATGTATGGCGCAGGTCCTACCCACTAGTTACCAACGACACAAAGAGAAAAACACACACAGAGAGTGTTTTACAATGACCACGCAGGTGCAGACTCATCCTGGAATCCCTCACTACACTTTCCTAAAGGCAGCTCAATCACCAACCTCAGAAATGCTCTAGGAGAAGGTTTTTTCTCATCCCTGTCTAAAGCCCCAGTGTTAACCTCGCCTTGGGCTGCCTAATACTGAGGATTTCTATTCTTTCAGGCCAACTCCTTCCTCCACCAAGGGGTACGAGGAGAAGGACAATGACAATAAGATATCTATGAGACAATCACACGGTAGTCTGACATCAGTTCTTCCCCCAAAACTGATTTATCTGGTCTTAAATGGCATCCTGTATGGGATATTTGCATCACACACTGGGAGAGAATATACAAAACTCAGGCCAGGAATTTTTCATCCTGTCATCATTAAGGTTTCAAATAACTGTGGAGTCCAGACTGACCCAGGCCACCAGGTTACAGCATGTCCTTAGCAAGAGAAGTCACACAATGACAGGACAATACTGCGAGAGGTTCAACACAGAGACTCCAGAGCCAGTCCACCTAGGTCTAAATCCTGGCTCTGCCACCTTCCTAGCTCTGTGACTTTAGGCAAATCACATAATCTCTCTGTGACTCAGTTAACCCAGCTGCTGAATGGAGAAAATAATGCCTACCTCATAGGGTAATTCTGAAGATTGAAATCAATTAACATGCTTTTTTTAAGAGCCATGCCCAACACATAGTAAGCAACCTCTAGATATTAGTTATTACTATTGTTACCCAAAGGCAGTAAATTAAAAAATAATAAATACATTTTTAAAACCAGTTCTAAAACTAAGCATGGGAAATTCAGGGGGGGAAAAGTCCACAGTATGAAATTGGCTGAAATAATTCCCTGCCTTACAATAGTGGAACCCTTTTGCATTATCAAGGTTACAAGCAGGGCATGCCGAAGATAGTTCTGTGGGGAGCCAGTGCTTGCAGAAGTTGTGAAAATTGGCTCCAGCCCTGAGGAACTTAGCTTGTCGCATTCCAAGCACTGAGATTCATTGCTGTTTTTTTCCTTTAAGTTAAAATTTTAAACAGGACCATGTCATGTTAACCTAAATCAGAACCTCTACTTTAAAGTTCAGGATTCAATTAACAGGGACAAGTAATTACTTTTACCTCACTGGCAGGCAATACACTTCAGAGAGAGGAAGTTCATACTTCACCTCTGGCCATGATTCTATGATCTGTTGCTGTGGACCTTGACCCCTACACGCCTGGCCAGATGGCCAGACTGAGCCTTGGCTGGACCCCAGCTGATGCCACCTAGATGACATCTCTTTGGGGAACAGAAACACAGATCTGTTGTCCTCAGCTCTGGGAAGATCCCCCTTTGGAATGCTGGCTAGCAAGATGTACAGAATGTCTTGCTAAGAACTTCTCCATTCAATCCTCAGTAATGATCACCCACTAAACGTTCACATCAATACCTCTGAAGGGGTGTATATGTGTGTGTGTGTGTGTGTGTGTGTGTGTGTATGCATGTGTGTGTAGATGGTTGTGTTTGACAGCTGATCCCTGGAGCTGTTGCAAGTTCATCAGACCTGGAGTTAGGGGTCCTGAGTGTGAGTCCTGACTCTGCCACTCGTAACAGTGGAACCTGGAGTTACTCACTTCATTTGTGTTAGCTTTGATGTCCCCAATGTGTATATGATGCTCCCTCCTGGATGTGTTCAGTGATTAAATGAGATCAGGTATATGAGAACACTTGGGAAAGTATAAAGCTTGCTATTATTCTATAGAGTCCATTCCAAACAAATATCTAAAGGAATAATTTTTTAGACTCTGCTTATTCCCCCAACACATACACTATATTTAAGGCTATCTGATAACAAGTAGTGCCTTTCTTCTCCACATGCCCAAATCTAGCACAGTAACTGAGACATAATAAGAGCTTGATACAAGTTTGCAGAATGAATGAAAAGGCAAACAACTGATCAGAGACAAGTCCAGTCTAGGGGGGGAACACCAGCAATTACATGCTTGTACCAAGATCTTGATTTGGCATCAACCAATACCTCATCCTGAAAGCACAGATAGGATGTGTCTGAGTGGAGATTAAAGAAAAAAGAAAAAGGAGCCACAGAAATGCACAATATTGAGCAAAGGGTTCATATTTAAATCACATTTTAATATAGCAGAGTACCTAAAGGCAGTGGGGACAATGAAAAAGAGAATGTCTTGTTTTTGTTTAATATCAATCTTAAGTATTTTAGGGGCTCATTTGCCTCCCAACCCAAGGCCAACTCCATTAAAGGATAGAAACTGTGAGGCTAAGAGAGGTAAACTGCTTCTCTGATGTCACCCAACCAGATGTCTATCAGGCAGGTCTACCAGACATCAGGACTTTGGACTCAGTGCCAGTGCTCTGGGGCTAAGTGGTGCACCAGGGTGACCATGAAAGGATTCTCAGATTTAAGCTGGCACAAAGCAGCAGCTATTCAATCTGGCTTATCCCCAGCTCAGCCCAGTTGGAGACACTGATTCCTGTAGTCAGAGGACTCAAATGCCCTCAGTCTTAGGCTACTGAGAACAGAGCCTATAGTCATGGAGGGGCCCTAGTCTCACCAGCAGAGGCAGTATGGAATTCATCTACACTCTTAAGCCCAGATGACCCAAGGAATGCGGCAGCTGCATGGTCATGGAGCTGTGTTCCTCCTTACCCCACCACTGACACTCACTGTTTTGGCTTCTGCTCCAGCTCCCAGAAACTTGGTCTTAACCAGCCCCATCTCCCCAACAGACTGGACCAGCTGTCCTCAGACCGCAAAGAGCACCAGAGATGTCATGGTCTTCCCAGCCTCCAAATCAGATCATAGGAGGCCAGCTCTGTCTTGGTAGGCTACTGTGGGGGACTAGAATCAAGGTGTCTTGCTTCTTAATCGCAACTTTCCCACAGTTCAGTGCAGGGGTTCCCAAGCATAGCTGCAAGTTGGAATCACCTGGAGAGTATTAAAAGCAACTGATATCAGGTTTCTACTCCCAAAGATTCTGATTTAATCTATCTAGGGTGCAGCCAAGGCATCAGAAGTTTCAGAATCTCTCTGAGCTATTCTAATGAGCATCCAAGGATGTAAATGACTGGCTTAGCGCCTAACAAAAGCACCTCTAGCGCTTGTTTTAAATGTAGGTTTCTCAGACCCCATATAATATGATTCCAAAAGCTTTGGCTGGGGCTTGGGAAAATACGTATTTTAGACACGCACAAGCTTCTAATGCAGGCACCAGGTACATACACACTACTCAAAGGCCCTATTAAACCAAGGGGCAGAAACTGAATTATTTTTAATACCATCTTTATAGAGAAAAGGAAAATCTAGGTCAGTCTGTGAGCTGAAGAGTACCTAACTGCCTGCAGAAAATTTCATTTGTGCAAGGCCCCACAGACTCTTTACCTGCTTCCTAAATTAAATATTAAGTTACGTTTGTTTAAAAGCTAAATGTTTTGAGTAGCTATGACTACAGCAAGTCAGTACTTAAACCTTTTTAACGCTCTTATCCAGCCTCATGCCGAAATGCCCCATCTGGACCCCACTGCTCTCCGATTCCCAAGGAGAAGGGAGTCCCTCTGCAGCATCATCATTCTCAGTTCACTCGGTGCACCTGCTGCAAAAAGCAGATAGGCCTCAGCTCCTCCTTCTGGAAGGTAGTGCTGTAGTTAAGGGGAAAATCTCAATTTCAAAGTAGCTGGGGGAAAAACCCTCTTGGTGCAGAATCTGTTCAAGAGAGATCTTCGAAAAGCTGCTGAACGTCCCCAGTTAACAAGGGGCATCATTTGGTGTAAAGCAATTGGTTAAATCTGTCTCTATATTTCCCAGTAATATGATAAATGTAGGAGAAGCAAATTTGTCTTGGTACTCCACAATGTGATAAATGACAGGAAACATAATTGTGTAATGCCAATAGCACCAGAAAATTGCAAATCTCCAAATGAAATGTTCCTTTCAATCACATAATCAAGTGACTGACAGGGCATTTGAGATATTACCTAAATTATAGCTAATTTTCTGTAGCGGCTTTTCTGTACCTTGCTTTGCTGCACTGGTGAAAATGTAGGCAGAAATGAAAGTCATTAATTGCATAAAAAGGAGCCTCAATGGCCTGGTTTCTTTCCTTATGCTTCCCATAGCATTAATTCAGCATACTGCACACGTCTGCGGCCATGGATGCTGTGTGGCCCTCACCAGGCAGGTATTATTGGGGACTCCTGGTCACCATGGAGACAGAGGCTGAGTTTGGAATGCTTTTTACCTTGAAAGCGAATAAGAGACAGTGGCATAGCTAGAAATTCTGGGCTTCTGATCAAAACTGTCAGAAAAAGACTGCCATTCCTTATTAATTTTAAAGTACAAAGATCTTCTCCTGTGAAGTAGAGGAGCACTTGGGCTATACTTAAACCTATGGGAAAAAATTATTATATTAGAAAATGCATCACAAAACCCCTTAATGCTTTGATTGAAGGAAGCAAAAATCTAACTTGAGTTGGCTGAGGCACAAAATGAGAGTTTATTATAAGGATACAAGAATGTTTAAGGTCCCCTAAAGGCAAAGATGCATCAGGGTCTCTGGAACTCAGAGAGCAATAGTGCATCGTTTTTACTCACTGATTCTTTTTACACATCTGTTTCTTCCTTATTTCTTAGAAGACCAACATTTTCTGCTACTCATTTGTTAATGTGGCTGGGAGAAGATTGTTGCCCTTACATCTTGGGTTTCCAAATTACACTCTCAGACAATGGAGACTGACTCTTTCATGTCCTTCTTCAAATTCCCAGGGCAGGGATTCTGAATGGTCCAGCTTGGGTTAAGTGGTTACTGTAGATCCAGTTCCTTATTTTCAAGTAGGTGTTGGGTCACATTAATCAAACATGACAGCCAGAGGCCCATTCCTGAGGATGGGGAGTTGGGGCCAGCAGTCAAGGGGGTCATTTTGAGCTGGGAAAATACTCTCATTAGGGGATTATTACACAATTATCATGTCATCTGAGCCTCACAACCACCTCTGAAAGCTCAGCTGTTATCATGCACATGTGACAGATAAGGAAATTGAGGCTCAGAGAGGGCACACAGCTAGTAACTATTAAAGCCATAGCTTGAATCTAGGTCTCCTGCTTCCAAATGTTGTGTGAAAAGAAAATAAACAAAGCCAACATTCTCTCTTCCTCTGACTTTACAGTTGGTTTATTGTGCTTTTCCTGTCCAGAGTATATCCAAATCCATTCCTTCAACCAATTCTTAATAAACACATGCTTTATGCAAGGCATTAAGGGGAACACAGGGCCTGTCTTCAAGATGTTTAGAATCTATCAGATAGGACATTTAGCGAATTCATCTGCCAAGACCCTTAGGGCTGCCATATAACGCAACTCTAAGGGGCGCCGTTCACATTTGAGTCTTGGGAATGGCACCTCCTAGAGTAGTAGTGCATGACTGCACCCTAACCCACCATTTTCCACAACTAAACTCACTTGTTCCTTCCAAAATGCCCCTTAGTAGTTGGTTAATTTCTACAGTTCAGAGTCTAACTGAAATAGAAATTGTAATTTTAGCATTTTCCAGAACCTGGGAGGTCTCTAACACTAAGAATCCCTGTCTCAGTCTGTTCAGGCTGCTATAAAAAAACCACAGAGTAGGTGGCTTATAAACAACAGAAACGTATTCCTCACAGGTCTGGAGGCTGGAAGTCCAAGATCAAGTTGCCAGTATGATCACATTCTGGTAAAGGTCTCTTCCTGGTTCATAACCAGTGCCTTCTTGCTGTGTCTTCACAAGGTAGAAGAGGCTAGGGATCTCTCTGGAGCCTCTTTTATAAGCCACTAATCCCATTCCACCTTCATGACCTAATCACCTCCCCAAGGCCCCACCTCCTTATACCATCATGTTTGGGGATTAGGATTTCAACATATGAATTTGGGAGGGACACAGACATTCAGACCATAGCAATCCCTCACTGAAGTAGCTGCATTTCTAAGGGAAAAAATAACCTGCAATAAAAGGGTGCAAATCTCAGCTGTAATCTCTAGATTGAGTTCTGGGAAGCTCCAAAGTCTGGGGGACATGTCCAGTCTTCCAGAAGTTTCCTGAACAGTAACTAACCCTGTGGGGAGGAAATCATTAGGGTTGACTGGGATAGCTAGCTAGAGTTGTGGAAAGGGTGAAAAATTAGAATTGTCAGAAGATTATTTGCAGATCTAGGAGCTAAAGGAACCAGATACAGAGCAAGACAAAGAGGGCATGAGAGCAATAAAAGGCAAGAATGCAGCTGAAGACCGCTCCATAGGGCAGGCCTGGGCAGAGGGCAGGGCCTGCGCTGCAGGTCAAATGGGGAAAGAGGACAGAAAAAGAGACTCCACCTTTTACTCCTTCTCTCAGTGTCTCATGGTCTGACCACTGATGTTTCAGTCTAGCATAAAGCAGACGGATCCTTGTGTTTTAACATCGCTTTCTCCAATGCCTTTTTCTCATTTTCTTAATAACCACCCTATGAGTAAATTACCTTAGTAAAAATTGTCCCAAAAGAACCGCTTTTACACAAGAAGCTTTGTAGAGCATTTGTCCAAGTACATCCCCAACCATATGATTATCCAAACAGACACTAATCAAATCTAACAAACATTTCCAAGGTTGCAAGGGATTAACTGGTCTTTTCCACTACATGTTGAAAATCAGACTACAATTTGCACCTGCTCCACATACAACCCAAACTACCAAGACTGACACTGAGTATCAAGGCAAGGAAAGGTCTCCTTGAGATTACATTTGAACTTCATATCAAACTGCCTGCAGACACTCAAGGAGGAACAGCCTTCCTCAAGCAGAGCACAACAGCAAACCTCTCATTTTATAGTTTTCCCGTGAAAAAGGAAAACTGAAGGCACTTAACTCAAGCCCCAAAGTGCACAGCTAAGGAACACCTGGCACCATGAATAAATTGCAAAATGTGTCTGTTTTCCTAAAAAAAGAAAAATTTCATTAGATGGTGCACTTCCGAATGTACTGCTAGTAACGACTGCCTTGCTTAAGACCAACAGCGCTCATTACCAGGCAGTCTGAGAGCCCAAGGGAAGAGACTGAATTGGTTTTTCAAACCATTGACCATCTCTAGAAAGTCTGCAATGTTTGCTACTTTAAAATTAAACATCTGGTTGAAAGATCTGTTATTTTATGATTTTTATAACAATTCAAAAGTCATGTATAAATTCATTCTTTCTCCATTAGAGTTTCAAGTTAACTTTACTTTTGATCACAGTAACTCCATAAGCCTTGGGTTCAGAAAGAAAAAGAAAAAAATTCCCCCTTAGAATATTCATGGGTCAGTTCAGCCCTTACCTTATAAAACTCCTCCTAGGAAGCAAAACAAACCGGTTATATGGTTTTCCTTTCTACAGTCTGTGGCAGCTGAGCATGACTGTGGGTTTATAGTGCCTCCAAAGATTAAAAACAATCCCACTTAAAATGTTCAAATCAAATTCACAAGCAACCTAACGAGCTGTGAATGTAAATGTACATGCTTTACTAAGTGACGTCCCATAGAAGAATTACGTGCCCTAAGTAATTACGTGCAGATGCTGACTCTCAGGGGTTCAGTTTGGGATGTGTCTCAGAAATGGGGTGTATTATGTTTATCCCTTAATGTCAGATCCAATACTAAGAAGAGGCAACTATTTTATAGAGTAGATCACAAGCTGTTCAACGGGTGAAGCCCTTCACATCCCTGGTTCCCAACAGGGTCTTCATCACCCCATTCAGGACTCTTCCACAGAGAAAATAGTTCATCTGGGAATGCAAGGTTTAACCTCAGAGCACAGTTCCCACAGATTTGAACGGAATTGAAAATAGAGACCATCTACTGTTTCATTATCACACAATGATGATGGGAAATAGTGTTCAAAACAGGAAAACTGTGACGTCATCAGAGTTAGCAGCTCCAAACTTCACACTCAACCGCCAGTGATCCCCCATTGGAGTCCCCTCTGCTCAACTGCCGATAGCCAGCCCTTTATCCTCTTCAAGCAAACAAGAATCTTCTGTCTATAAACTTTCGTGAAAACTCTCCTTAGCGATGTCTCCTGGCACATCTATCTTTGTCAAATCTTTTAACTTTGATAAAATAATTAATGTTTATCTCAATCAAAATAATTTGCATCTCTTTGGCCAGTCTTAGGGAGACATTTGAGAGTAAAGGAGGGGCTTCTTGTTCCTTAGGTCAGTCTGCTCCTCATGTTGGTCCTAAAGGTTGACAAGCCTTAGACCATTTAGGGACTGGGTGAGAAATTGTGTTTGTGTGCCATTTTACAGGGGATTCTCCTACTCTTCCAAGCCTAATGAACGCCAACCTACAAGTACAGAAGACCTATTTCCTGGCTACTACATCAATCAGACTTACCCAAGTATCACTGACTTTTTGTATAGTTCCTGCCAATGGACTTCCCAAACCCTGTCCATTAACTCTAATTTCTCCCCACCAGTATCTTTACTCCAAGAATTTCGGACACTTGTTCATCAGAGCAATCACCGAGATATTCCTTTGGTACTGAATTCACATAATTTCTTCGTAGCAAGGATTTATATCTGTCCCTTGGATCATGCTGCTTTGGAAGCTTCAAGTGGTTACTTTAGTTGATACATACACACACACACACACACACACAACATGGCCAGAAGTTCTCAGTTTCAGCCTCCCCCACCAGAAATGGGATTATAATCACAGTGGAAATTTCCATCATGTCCCACTATTAGCTCATTTTTCTAAAGGGAACTAGGATGTTGCTATTCTTCCTCCCCAGGAGAAGTGAAAAATGTGTGGGTGATCATTCTAGCTACCTGAGTGGTAAATTAACCCTAGAGACTTTTAAAAATTGGCATTCAAATTCTTAAAACAGCTCTCTTTCTTTCAAAACTGTTTTGGCCACTGACATAGAGCTGACTTGTCCACTCAAAAACCTTTAGTATCCCCTCCTTATGGCATTCAAATAGTGTCCAAATCCTTAAACTTGTAGCCAAGGTGCAATAAAATCTAACTCCTGTCTCATCTACCCCTTCAATATTCTCTTTTCATTTCTCACCCACATGAATCCATTGGTCCAACGACTGATCTACGTCCCACAGTGACATCTTTTCCATCCCTTCATTAAACAAAAATTTATTCCTACTTTTGCTTACATTTGCCCTTCCATCAGAATGCCTTCCCCAAACCATTCTACCTTCATTCAAAACACAGCCTTACTCTCACTTCCTTTCTGGAGCTTTCTTGAACATACCAACCCACGATGCTCATTCTACTAATTAAATCAGTGTGCAACATTAAACTAAGAATTAGAAGACAGAAGGCCAAACTCAGCCACTTGCCAGCTATGTGAACCAGGGCAACTCATTTATCTTCTCTAAGCCTCAGTTCTCTTCATCTAAAATAAAGGGCTTAGAACTATCTCAAAGATCCATTCCAGTTTTAATCTCAATAAAATCTTTGAACCTCATCAAAAACTTCCAGTTACCCATCCATGAATAAATTGCCAGATTTTAGTAAATAATAATCCAGGACACCCAACATGCCCCATGAAATATTTGGGACATGCCTATAATAAAAAAAATTATTTGTTGTTTATCTTGGTATCTTGTATTTTATCTGGCAATCCTATGCATAAGTCCATGTTCAATAATCACCAATTGGGATTTCCCTGGTAGTCCAGCGGTTAAGACTCCGTACTTCCAATGCAAGGGGCGCGGGTTCGAGCCCTGGTCGGGGAACTAAGATCCCACATGCCATGCGGTGTGGCCGAAAAAAAAAAATCAATTAATTTAAGCTACCTGGAGATAGGGGTTTGTTTTACCTATGCCCCAAAGTTTCCGACGGCGTGCCATATATGAGTATGCTCACAAGTGCTTTGTGATAAATGAGCAACAACTCCCTCAAACTAAAACTGACTCAGTGAGCGAAAGCTCATAAAAATTAAGTGCTTTACCCTCTTCTCAATTAAATTTCTTTAAGAATAGCCTAAACTAAGCTGTTCCTTTCTAATTGACTTAGCCCTACCTGCTGCTGCCCTTCCTTACACAGATGCCCTGTAAACAAGCTTGTAAAGAAGCTCCGAAACCAGTCCACATAAATCCCTTACTGCTTACCTTTCCCTCTAGCCATATATACACAGAGAGCAAAAGCAGCTTCTTTACGACCTGTGCTCAGTGTGTTTATGAGACTCTGTATATCTGGCACCTGTAAAAGACTCCCCGTCCCCACTCCCATGCTCTTCTCTCCACTTAGTCAAATGGCATGTCCTATTTCTGCTTCCCATAGAAAGAAGCACGTCTCTCCTTCTACATGGAAGGAAGAATAACACTGTTTTATTCTGCTGTGAGGGAGATCCTCTTATTTCTTAAAATTAAGTCTTGTAGGGTCCTTGTGAACTTTAAATCAAAAGAGGACATCAGCAATATGTTAAGAAGGATGGCAGGTGCTGGGTGGCAAACAGAAGCTGGACCAGAAAGAACCCCACAGTAGGAGCTGGGAGGTGGGAGTTAGGCTTGGCTCTGCCACTGTTTCAGGACCTCAGTTTCCTCTTCTGAGAACAAGAAAGCCCAGCCTGATAACCTCTAAGTCCCCTTCAGCTTTAATGTTCTATGGCTTGAAGCAAGATGTACATGGATGCCGACTGAGGATTTAAACTCGGCTAGAGGAAATGAGATAAAGACACCATTTACAGCAAATTGCTCTGATATATAATGAACGCTGCTTCCTCTACAGTGTAACGGAAAAGTACTGCAGAGTCATCCAAATCATTTTACCTCAGCAACAGCCCTGCACCAAGGAGCAGAGACTCTAATTGTATATTTATTTTTCTCTTGTTTTGATCCAAGGCTGAGGTGTGGCAATTAAAAAGACACAGACAGAAATAAGAGAAAGAGACTGAGGCAGAAAAGAGAGTAAACTCAGTTACTTGGTTGTAGCCTTGGCTGTTTCCCTGGAATTTTCCATTTCATGGTGTTAACTGGCTTCCTAGACAAGCCAACACCTAAGACTTATTTCAACCTGCGCTGAACCCCAGTATGTAGCTGCCACAGGAAAGCAATCCCAGACCAAGAGGTGAATGTAGTTTGACAAGTGCCAATAGAAAAGTGCTCATCAGAATCTTCTCTGGCTATAGTAAGGAAAATAATTTTTAAAAAATTAGATGAAGGACATTTCCCTGAGTTCAAAAAACAACAGCAAACCATCTATGTGCACATTTAAGGAGAGGACACGTGTAGTCAAAATAACTGGATAAATGATGAAAAATTCAACCTACTATCTAAATATCCAGTCTCAACTCAAATGTCTAGGTATTTGGGGACATATAGATGTAGCACAAGTTTTTCCACTTTTCACTTGGGTGCTCTGGGAGAAACCACATTAATGGGACAGCACTTGGCAAATCTTACAGGTATTAGAGTTTTCAAATAAGCATTTTATGAAGTGAGAATCAATAGGTCTCACAGCTCTCCAGAGGAGCTGTATGTCATCATCAGCTAAATATCTATTGTTATTGTTTTTGCCACTGAGCATTTGGTAAAATACATTCAATTTTCTTGCAGTTATAATGCCATCATTGAATGGCAGACAGGGACCTCTGGGAGCTTACCGTCCAACCCATTGCCCCCAGGCAAGTTCACACTTAAGTTGTTTGCAAAAACAGTTATGTCAAATCCTAACCTAAAAGATCCCTCAGTAAAGAGACACAAATTCTCAGAAATATCCACATGAAAGTACTGTATGGACTCTAGGGTCATTTGAATGGATAAATTTCTTGGTGAAAAGTGCTCCGTATACTCTGGAGTTTCTTTATGGCCAAGGACACCCTAGACTTGCATTTCCAAAAATGTGTTCCCTGCATGTTAGTAGGTATCCAGCCCAAGAAGGTTTCTAAGGACAAATAGTTTTAGGAAACATTGGTTTAAGCAAAATCAAACACATTTCTTTTACTGCTGGAACTTTTCAGAATCTTTAAAGGGTTGATGTTTCCCTTTTATCACCGTAGATTCCCTTTTATCACCGTAGATTCCCTTTTACTTGCAACACAATTGACAAACTGAAGTGGTTCTAGCCACTAGCCTCCACCACCATTAACACCACCACCACTTTCCCCACCCTACCCAGATATCCTACTCGGATTTCAGATCTCACATCAAACACCTCTTCTTCAGGAAAGCCTTCCCTAACCCCTAGAGGAAGGGTTGGCAAACTCCTTATTGCCCATGAGCCAAATGCAGTCCACTACCTGGTTTGTGTAGCCCACAAGCTAAGAATAGTTTTTACATTTTTAAGTGTTTGAAAAATATCAAGTGAAGAATAATATTTTGTGACATATAAAAATTACATGAGATTCAAATTTCAGTATCCCTAAAATTGTCCTGGGACACAGCCATGCTCATTTGTTTACATGCTGTCTGTGACTGCTTTCATACTGCAACAGCAGAATTTCCTAGTTGGATTAAAGACCATTTGGCCCACAGAACCAAAAAGATTTAGTCTGCCTCCTTACAGAAAAAAAGGTTCCAACCCCTACCCTCGACTATATGCTCTTATAGCACTTTTCATGTATGAAACTTATCTCATATGAAAATTTCACATATAATTGATCACTTTATTAAGAGCTGTCTCTTCATTAAATGGTGAGCTCCACAAGAGGGGGGACCATGACTGTTTTTTTTCCACCCTTTTATCCACAGTGGTTAGCACAGAACCCAGCACATAGTAAATGTTAATTATGTGTTGATGAATGAATAAATAAATACATCCTAAGATTGATATTCTACAAAACACATCTTGGGAAACACTATTCTAAGTACATATCCTCCAGCTGGTAGGCAGAGTAAAGAGACACAGACTTTGCTTGCAGAATATTTCAACAAAATGATGTTACGGAAGGGGTCGAAATTAGCAAAACAAAGGCTTTTTTTTGTCTTGAGGCTGCTCCACCCTGAAGAACCTGAAGGAGCTGTAGCAGCACTCATTAGAGACCTGAACGAGTTGAGTCCTTCAGAATCAAGTGAAGAAACATACCCAGAATCTCAAGGGGGTTGGAACTATCCAGGAAAGAGCTCAGCCCCTCAGGGGCAGCTGAGGAATAGAAAGTGTATGAGAATAGAAAGTATATAAGAAGAGAAGACAAAGGGGAGATGAGTGAGATGAGACCCCCAGACACCCTTATGAGGTACAATTTATAAGGACTAAAAGGAAGTCAGTGAGAAAAAGAGATGCGTGTTTCCTCTGGACACCATAGGTATTTGTGATTGTCCAACAGTGAAATTGTTCTATGCAGCAATGATCTGCATTGCAGCCTGTCTAGATATAGCAGTCCTAACGGAAGAGCTATGTAATTTCCTTCACGTTCTAGAAGCTGCCCCCTGACTCCTTTCCTGTTTTGATCCAAATCACTGCTTTTCTCATCAGACACTAGTGATGAAGTTTAATGCATGGACTTAAGCATTACCAAGAGCTTAGAGACTTGTGTCAGCAAGACGTTGTTTCCCTGAGTTTCAAACCAGCTGCATTCAATAGTTATCTGCTAGCCTGTCTCCCTGATTATAAATGAGAAGACAGGCCTTCCAAGGAAGTATGGAGTAAAACCACCAGTCCTTTCCTGGTTTCAGAAGAATCAGGCCCTTCTCTATTTCCTCACCAACAAAGAACATTTCTCTTCACTGATTCACTGTTGAACAAAACTGTAGTGAATGACTACTACGTACCAGACACCACTGAGCAAAATCATCCCTGAGCTGGTCGAGCTCACAGTGTAATGGAGAAAGCAGACCGTAACCAGATAATCACACAAATCAATGACTGTTTCCAAACTCTGATGAGAACTATAAAGGCACCCTGACTGTGTGTAATAGGTGACATGACTTAATTGGGAGGTCAGATGTGATATTAGAGCTGAGAGCTAAAGAAATCATTTCTCAAGGACCTGGCAAAATTAAAGTCTTGGGCAGAAACTCTGTGGGATTTTCACCTAGAAATCTTCAGTCATTGACATATTTCAAAGCGACTAAACTGGAAGTGAAGGCAAGCCCTAAAGTAGACTGGCAGCAATGCTCCACGTTGCTAACCCTGAGGACTGGGCTCTCTCACATGATGACACGGCCAGAAGTGATTGGTAGAAACTGTCCCAGTCTTCTTACAAACTTACCTAGGATCGTTATGGTCCCCATTTTATAGATGGAAAAGTCAAGAAAGAAAGAGGTCAGGTTTCAGTAAAGGTTGTAATGAAATTCCTCCTTCTGAAAAGATCACAGAGATGAGCTATTTGCTCTACAGCCATCTTAGCTGGACCTTGAAACTAGAGGAAATAGATTGGTGGATTAGTTACTTTGTCATAAGGTATTAGCAAGCAGAGAGGCATTCATTTGGCTTATCTGGAGCTCCCTCTGTGCACAAAGGTCTTCTCTAAGCATTAAGGGAGGAGAAAGTGTACATTTTAAGAGAGACGCCTTTCTTTAAAGTCAACAGAATAGGACAGAGGGGAAATTATAAGTAATCAGGGAGAACAGCACTCCCCATTCCAATAAGTCACCAAGAACTAAGGAGTTTATGTTCTCGATGACGGATTGTGCCCTCTGGAAGACCAAAAGTAAGTGCAAGCTTTCAGGGAATTTAATCTATTTGAGAAAATACAGCACACACACACAGACATGCACACATACACACAGACACGCACACACTGATCAATACAGCCACAGTGTGGATGAGAAAGAAATCATAAATACCGTAAGAGAGGACAGAAAGGTACTAGAGTAGTCAGAAAAGGCTCCATGATAGCAGTTAACTTATTGGGTATTTCGTGAGCATGGACCAATAACCGCTAACCTTTACTAAGCACTAACTCACAGAGATAATGAGGGAGGTGCTGTTTGAAAGATGAAGAAACTAGGGCTTGAGAAGTCAAGTAATTTGGCCTATGTTTCTCAGCAAGTGTGTGGCAGAGCTCAGAGTAGAAACTGAGATCCATTCTTAACCCATTAAAGACCCTCCATATCTGTAAAATTGAGTCAAAGAGACTAGTGTGCATGGTTTTCATACCTCTCAAGACAGCAAGCCTTCTTCATCTCAAGTATCACTGTAACTGTTATCAATAAAGATATTTTTCAGGGCAAAGCTTGGATTCAGTCTGAACTGATACCATGGCCTATGCTTTTAACTTTCATGTTATTCTGTCTTTACAAGGAGCAGAGAGAACAGTTAATACTTCGAGAGGTGTAAGAACAAAGGGAGGACATTCTCTTATGTATTCATTCATTCAACAGATATTCTGTGCCTGGAACTGTTCTCAGTGCTGCAGACACACATATGAACAAGTCTACCGTAGCTCATTTTCTTACAGAGCTTACATTCTGCTGAGGGAGATAGAAAACAAATATAAATAAATATGTAACTAAATTACACAAATAAATGACACCCCAGTGCATGATACATGCTAGATGATGAATAAAGCTGGATAAGGGAATGACATATGTCAGGGGTAGGGACATGATCATGCCATTTTAAATAGTGTAGAAATTTAAGCAAAATATAGACAGAAAGCCTCACTAATAAGAGGGGACACCTTCATAGCGTACTAAAGGAAGTAATGAAGTCATGTGGATATCCAGAGGTCACTCCAGGCTTAAGCATTATCATCTATGGTATTTTAATCCCATTATTCACCTTACTGGAAATCTAAGGATGATCTTTCTCCATCCCTTGAAACTGGGAGAGGTCTTTGGTTGAATGTCCTGGGATGTTCCTTTTGAAGAGATGCATGTCTTTGTGACTCTGGGATAACTGGGTTGTCGCTATTCTTTAGACTTGCCAGGAGGAATTCCTTATATGCTCCAGATCTCCAAGGCAGCCTTCAAAATTCTTTTTGCATTCTTCCCCACAGTCACTTCAGTGCATTTTGGGAGTTCTTCTACATGACCTCCTTATAGAGCATTTTTTTTGGCTCAGGAATCCCTTTGAGAAGCTTTTAGAAGCTATAGACTCTCTCCCCACACCTCCAAAAACATCATGTGACCTAGAAATTACGCATAATGCTACAGAAGGTAATTCTCTTAAACCTATCTGTGGATGCCTCCCAGGGTCTATGGACTTTAAGTTAAGAACCTCTATTACAGAACTTCTTTTGAGGGTCACTCAGCTACTCTTACTCCCAGAAAGAAAGCCCTGTGCTATCTGCAAAGTCCTCATCATTTATTAAAATGTCTTATGCCATAGGGAATTCCAGGTGGCATAGGGACAAAGCAAAATAAATGTAGCTGACATTCCTTACAGTCACATACTCAGACACCAGGCAACTCAGGAACCATCACAAACTAGAACTAAGAGTCCAGAGGTGGTGACCAGGTTAAGACAGTGGCTTTCATGGTGCAACTCGCTGTCCAGGACAAACTTTTGTTACTGAAATTGTGACTGCTTATGCTATTTATGCTTCTGCCTTCTCCATAAAATGGAATTCCTTGAGGGCAGGGGCTGTGCTTCATTTATCCTTATATCCCAAGTGTCAGCAGATTAAAAGTCACCTCGAATTAGTGAAACACAAAAGGGAACAATTATAGGCTCACATGGCCAATCCAAAGAAATTTACAAGTAGGGATGGACTTAGGAACTATCAGAATCAGGGACTTTAATGTTTCCTTCTTTCTTCATCTCTCTTTACACACGCACACACACACACACACACACACACACATCTTTGGGGAGGGGTGTTCCTAATTTTTGACTTTTCTTTCTTAGGTCACCTGTCCCTGTGAGGTAAAAATATGGCCACAGACAGCTCTGGGCTTATATCGTAACAACTTTATATAGAGAGGGAAAAAAGGAGCTTTGCTTCCAGCTCCTGCTTGAAAAATGCCAGGAAAGGATTTTTTTTTTAACCAGTCTAAGTCACATGTCCATTTGCAGCCCAAGCTCTGCAGCCAGGGAGATGTGAGATGGAGTAATATGGTTGGCCAGTTCTCCTATACCACTTGATGGGAAAAGGGAGGAGATTCTTCCTTAAGGTAGGGATACTGTTACTAGAAGAAGGAGGATAATGGATGGATGCTGAACAGATAAAAGCAATAGTTTTTGCAAATAAAAACAATATTAATAAAACCTAATTATTTCCCACCACGTGCTAGATATTGTGCTTAAATATGTTCCGTGGATTACCTCATTCATCATTCTGCAAGTAGTTGCTGACCAGGTAGCATGAGGCCAGATTATGAACAATCTTGAAATCTAGGCAAAGGAATTCAGTAACATATGGTAAGAAGTGGAGAGCCAATAAGGATTTTGAGGGAGAGAGTTACATAACAAAAACGGCATTTAAGGGTGTTAATGCAGTAGTTTTCCATCTCTGTCACCAGCTCCCAGTGGATTGAATAGGTGTTCGGGAGTCAGTGTGCAAAGCCCTGAGTCTTTAAACTCTGGATGGGATCTGAGAGTTTTCATACCAAACACCTTACTTTATGCCCAAGTTCCCTATGAAGAGTCTTCATTTTCCTGGCAATTAATCCCTAGCAAGGAAAGGGACGAACGATAGTGTTGAACTGAGCAGTATTTGGAGAAACATCACCTGTTAATTCCAGGGCTCAGCTACCAGCTCAGGGGAAAGACAAACACTTCCTCTGGCAGATAACTGCAAGCTTCAAAGTAAATGTGAAAGCAGTGAGAACATTCTGTTATTTTCCCTCTTAACAAGGCTTGATGAAAGCAGTCTCCACAGAGGCTGCCTAATTGGGCAGAGAGCTCATCTCTGAGCAGCACTGGCAGAGGGAACCAAGGGCCGGGGAGTTCCTTTTGTCTGAAAGCTTCCCTTTTTTCCAAAGCCAGGGGAGCTGTTTCACCTGCAGTGCCCCCCCCACACACCTCCAAGGCCCTTCAGGGGACACCCATCAAATGGCTGTTCTGAATGTATTATGAACAACTGGCTCCCTACTTTATTTCACTGCATAAACTCTTTGGTTTTCTAATTTTCCTGCAGGGGAATGCACTGTTTACTTACTACTCCTGAAAATACACAAGGTTTGCTTCCTGCTGATAAAATGCCCTGAGAAACCAATATCAGTAACTGTAGCCCCTCTGGGCTTATGTGAGGGAGGCTCAGAGGTCAGCTGCATCGTCTGCACCCCAGGAGCACTTTTGCAGATGGGGGACTGAGGACTACGGAGCCAAATGAACTGTCCTCAGTTCTGGATTCAACCTCAGCCAGGCAACTCACAACCCTCCATTCCCCATAGCAACAAACCCCTCTGCTGCCCTCCTCACTGCCTTGAGATAACCCAGGTCCTCCTGAGGCAGGAGGTAGATGGGCCCCAGGCTGAGTGGCTGGAATCTGTCCCCTATGGACAGATACTCCAAGATAAAGATAATGGCAGGGGCAGAGAGGAGCTGAGTCCTGCTTGGATAAAAGATAAAGAGACCATGTATTTCTCATTCTTGAGGTCAAGGAGACCTCCCTGACTACACATGTGCAGAAAGTCTTCTTGATGGTCAAAAGGGAGGGGGCACCACCCCATAACAAGTGTTGTCAACCTTCCCATAGGCCTCTGCGCCGGAACCCATCTTGGCTAAATGATGCGCATGCATATCAGGGAAGGCCCTAGGACAGGTCAGGTATGGAAAAAGAAGTGAGGTTATTGGCCAAAGGTAAACAAAGACCCGGAAGAACTGCCCAATATAAGTGACCTGATCACCTCTCTGGTGTGCTCATTAGGGAGGATGTCCACACCCTTTCTCTCTGGGTGTATACCTCTGCCTTGCTTCTGCCTTAACTAAATAAATTGTTTCTCTGTGTGCTCTCCCACAGGTTTTGCTGTGTCTGATAATAAACTTTGTCCCTGTTTTTACAGTTTTTGCCTCCTTGAAACATTCTTCCTTTCAAATGGGTCAAGAGCCAGGCGAACATTGCTTCTAGCCTCTAGTCCTTGCTGGTCTAGTGCCTAGGAGTCCTGGTTTTCATCCAGGCTACCCAGGTCCAATTCCTGGGCAGGGAACTAAGATCTCGCTTCAAGCCACTACTTACTGCTGTCTCCACAAGATCACTCCCAAAACTGACTGGCCACTACCTCAACCAGGGACTTGACCAGAGGAATAAAGGGGATAATAATAATGATGATGATAATAACGCTGATGTATGTATGGGACATTTTTTGTGCCAGGTGATTTACATAGATTATCTAATTTTATGCCCACAATAACACTATGATTTTCCCCATTTTAGAGATGAGGATCTGAGGCTTAGAGAGTTTAGGAAACTTTACCTAAAAAGTTAACATAGCTAGGGACTTCCCTGGTGGCGCAGTGGTTAAGACGCTGCAGTCCCAATGCAGGAGGCCCGGGTTCGATCCCTGGTCAGGGAACTAGATCTCACATGCATGCCGCAACTAAGAGTTTGCATGCCGCAACTAAGAGTTCGAGTGCCACAACTAAGGAGCCCATGTGCTGCAACCAAGGAGATGGTGAGCCGCAACTAAGGAGCCCACCTGCTGCAACTAAGACCTGGCATAACCAAATAAATAAATAAATATTAAAATTTTTAAAAAATTGTTTTAAAAAGTTAACATAGCTAATAAGGAGCAGAGCTACTGTCTCTCTGATGGGAGGGCGGGTAGTACACTCTCTCAACCCCTCCACTACACTGCTGCCCAGGGAGGGAAATTTGTCATCAGGGGGGCTCCACTGTTCTTTCCATCAGCTGATCACTGTTTCCTGAGAGACATCATGATGCAAGCACTGTGCACAACATTTTTCATGCTCCCTGCTGTTCAAAAACTTCTAATCCAGCTAGGAGACCAGATGTACACACTTGACAATTTAATAAAAATACACCAAATAGCAATATAGAAGAGGTAGTCAAACAATAGAACAGGTGTGAGTTCTTACCTTGGGATTCATATGAACACAAGGACAAACTTCCTCATTTGGTCCATGAACATATCAACCCAGTCATGATGGACATACTTGAATACACAGGGTGAGGAGGCAGGAGTCATTTATGTATTATGCCTATGCCCTTGTGTCCACAGAACTGGATTCTAGGCAGCTGAAATGTGGTGCTATGGGAAGTTCATAAGCCTAGGAGTCAAGGCAGCTGGCTCTCCCATTAATGAACTCTGGGGATTGAACCCCAGTTTCCTTCTCTATAAAATGCAGGCATTGGAGTCTGTTTTAGTCTAGGTTCTACCAAAAAAACAGAACCCATAGGAGATAGTATTAAGAGATCCATTGCAAGGAGTTGATTTATAACAATGTGGGGGCTGGCTAGCAAGTCTGAACTCTATAGGGCAGGCCATCAGGAAAGGCAAGCTGGAACTCTCAGGCACAGGCTGAAGCTGCAGCCCATGGGAGGAATTTCTTCCTCCAGGAAATCTCAGTTTTGCCCTTAAGGCCTTTCAACTGATTGAATCAAGCCCACACAAATTATAAAGCCAAATTATTTCAAGCCAACTGATTATGAACATTAATCATATCTACAAAATACCTTCACAGCAACCCCTAGGTTGGTGTTTGCTTGAGTAACTGGGGACTGTAACCTTGCCAAGTTGACACATAAAACTGACCATCACAGACTGCACTGTGTCTCTGTTTCTTTGCAGCTTTCAGAACATGCAGCTCTAATAGTAACTATCCTGAGCAACAACTTATCATCTTAAGGCCTATATCCAGGCACCGATATTCCAAAAGAAGCTCCTCTGAGTAGTTGGCTCAGAGGTTACTAGGTTATAAGGACGCTGGCCTAAAAGGCAAGATGCAAAGATGTGGATATGGCTATGGCCAGGGCCTCCCTCACTGCCAATCAAGAAAGATTGAGAGGAAACGCTGCTAAACTAGAGCTTTTCTTCCAAAACGTCACTGGCGAACTGTCTGTCCACCATGACTAAACACTAAGCAAGTACTTTTAATGAGCCAGTCATTTGCTTGAGAAAATCTGGGAGAAAAAAATAATACTAGTGCAGAGACCATTGTGATTCATGGCATTTATCCAGGACTTAGAATCACAGAATTTCAAGCTAGAAAGGATCTTGGAGATAACCTTGTCCTACCCACTCGTGTTACAGATGATGAGACTGAGAAGCAGAGAGATTCATGAATTGCAATGTCAAGAAGCTACTGAGTGTCATAGCCAGAACAAAAGGGTCCTAATGCCCAGCCAAAGCTCCTTCCACCACATCTCCCTCCAGCAAGCCAAGGAAATGTACACAGACCTAAAATGCAAGCCTTCTATGTCCTCAGCAAAGCCTGCTGTGGAGCTCTTTACCGCTGGCATTTACTCTGACAGATATCAGTAACTACAAAAGGGTACGCTGTTAACACAAGATGACAAATTCTAAAATTGGCTTGTTTTTACAACTGTCACTTTTTAAGAGGTGAACGACCTTTCTCTGGTTCTTTAAAAACCTCTGGATTTCAGCCAGCTCAACATCCCCACACTTGCTCCCACAATCACTCGTTATGAAAGTGTCATTATTCTATTTTGAAGAGGCTAGAGCAGTTATGCTTCTTTTGTAATAACTATGTTTTCCTGAACAGGGGGGAAAAGTCATGAAAACCAGAGGTAGAAAAGCTTGCATGGATCAAACATGCTCTCATTGTGCACCAGGGGAAAATAAAACAGAAAATACAATGTCAAACTTTATGTCAAAGATGGCATCCCCCTAGCTCTGTGGCTTTATTTTGATCCAGGACTGAGAGAAATATCTTGTTACCCATTTTCAAATAGTACATCCAACAGTCCTTCACCTGATGAACCACCTAATCTAAGGGACAGAAACAGTTTCCCCTATCCAACACCCAGCTCCAAATTCTCTTTCCTGAACCCTATTAGTTAGGAATCTTTGGTAGCAAGAAACAGAATTCTGTGGTGAGATTAAGCAAACAAGGAGACAAAATGCAGGGTTTAAATTTCAAACATCCTAAATAAGGTGACCATATATTAATCTCTGTGACAGTTTTGCCCTAAAGACAAACCAGTTATGAAAGGTATTTTATTTTTCCCCAGAAAATGACCCTGGGAAAAGAGAGAGAGAGAGAGAGAGAAAGGAGAAGGAAAGGGTTTCTTTTCCCCTGTTCTTGGCTTATGTAAAGGTAAAGGAACCCAGAGAAAATGTGGCCAGTCCAAGTAGCTTCAAAGCAATAAAAAGCCTCTTTGGCCAGGCACACTCCTTTGTAAGGAGTATGGCTCGTTTGCTAATGAGGCTCACTGATGACAAAGATAATCAGCAACTGTTGCAAACTGCCATCTGCTATTGGTAACAAGAAGAACTGCTGCTCTAGTTGCACCTCTTGGCACCAAGTGGCCCAGCTTTGACTATCAATGGTGTATTTAACAGAGGTAGAAGCAAGGTAATCATCTTGCCACAGATGAGGAACGATCAGTCGGTTTTTCTTTTTCATTACCTAATGCTTGTAGAGTCTCTTCTATTTAAACGTTGGCACAGCCTATCCTCTAGGTAGTAAGCCAATTGTCTTGAGATGATGCACTAAGTGAGTGAAGCAACTGAGGCAGCCACTAATAATATTCCTGTGTTGGGGGCCATTGTCAACCCATAGGCTGTGATGCCTCCCAGCAGATCCCAGTGGGGAGGCATAGAGAGCAGCAGCTCAGTGCACGACATCTGGTGTCTACAGCCATACTACCTATACTACCTGAGTTTGTGTCCAGCTCCATAACTCAATCAGGTGTGCAGCTTGTGCAAAAACCTTGACCTATGGACTCCCTGTTCTTCTTATCTGTGAAATAGGAGTAATAAGGGAACCCATCTCAGAGAGCTCTTGTGAAATTTAAGTAAGATAAAGAATGCAAAGCGCACAGCAAACACTCAATAAATATTAATGATTACTCTGGGTCAGAGCTCCCTAACATTCTTCATATCATAACAGACATTTTGAAAAAAAGTTAATTATTTGTATGGTGAATTGGGAAAAGACTAGGCTGCTCATAGCCAAAAAGGGAGTCTCCCAGGGACTGAAGGGCTCTATATGTACCACATCTGCAACCCACTACTGGCCAGCTGAGAAACTCTCCTCTCCACAATGGCTGTTTACTTCGTTTTACAGGCAACAGGTCTCTCAAGGCACTATCTCAGTCCCCAACTTAAACGCTCTACATTTGCATCCAACACTGTTTTCTCTTCCTCTTAGGCAGTTACATGCCATTATGTTTTTGACTAATATAAATAGAATTCTTCTTTAAATTGTTCACCCAACACAGCATGTCCAGGCATGGAGTCATCACAAAGTCTTATGGTTAGAATGAGGAAGATGAGGAACAATTCTGAAGTTAAGGACTTCTATCTCAAACTCCTCCTTACCATTTTTTTCTTTTTTTTGGCTGCTTTGTGTCTTCGTTGCTACGCATGGGCTGTCTCTAGTTGCGGCGAGCGAGGGCTACTCTTCGCTGTGGTGCACGGGCTTCTCATTGCTGTGGCTTCTCTTGTTGTGGGGCACGGGGACTAGGCTCACGGGCTTCAGTAGTTGTGGCACGCGGTCTCAGCAGTTGTGGCTCATGGGCTCTAGAGCACAGGCTCAGTAGTTGTGGCGCACGGGCTTAGTTGCTCCGCGGATGTGGGATCTTCCCAGATCAGGGCTCAAACCCCTGTCCCCTGCAATGGCAGGCAGATTCTTAACCACTGTGCCACCACGGAAGTCCCTTCCTACCATTTTAAAGTATATCAGACTGGCCAAGAGGGAGGCTGAACCCAGGAAGACCTGAGGATCAAGTTCACCTATCAAAACTCCAACCTACCTTCATTCTGCCCAGGCACTGCATCATCTCTCTTCAGACTGGCTTTCTTATCTCATCAGTCACTTGGCAAACATGGCTACCTTTTCACCTTCAAGTTCACATAATAAAGTTGCAAATCTCTCTTGATTCCAGTTCCAAATTTCAGGAGAGAGTTTTTTTTTTTTTTTAACATCTTTATTAGAATATAATTGCTTTACAATGGTGTGTCAGTTCCTGCTTTATAACAAAGTGAATCAGTTATACATATACATATGTCCCCATATCTCTTCCCTCTTGCATCTCCCTCCCTCCCACCCTCCCTATCCCACCCCTCTAGGTGGTCACAAAGCACCGAGCTGATCTCCCTGTGCTGTGCGGCTGCTTCCCACTAGCTATCTATGTTACGTTTGGTAGTGTATATATGTCCATGCCACTCTATCACTTTGTCCCAGCTTACCCTTCCCCCTCCCCGTATCCTCAAGTCCATTCTCTAGTAGGTCTGCATCTTTATTCCCTTCTTGCCCTTAGGTTCTTCTGACTTTTTTTTTCTTTTTTTAGATTCCATATATATGTGTTAGCATACAGTATTTGTTTTTCTCTTTCTGACTTACTTCACTCTGTATGACAGTCTCCAGGTCCATCCACCTCACTACATATAACTCAGTTTCATTCCTTTTGATGGCTGAGTAATATTCCATTGTATATATGTGCCACATCTTCTTTATCCATTCATCTGTTGATGGACACTTAGGTTGCTTCCATGTCCTGGTTATTGTAAATAGAGCTACAATGAACATTTTGGTACATAACTCTTTTTGAATTATGGTTTTCTCAGGGTATATGCCCAGTAGTGGGATTGCTGGGTCATATGTAGTTCTATTTTTAGTTTTTTAAGGAAACTCCATAGTGGCTGTATCAATTTACACTCTCACCAACAGTGCAAGAGGGTTCCCTTTTCTCCACACCCTCTCCAGCATTTATTGTTTGTATATTTTTTGATGATGGCCATTCTGACTGGTGTGAGATGATATCTCATTGTAGTTTTGATTTGCATTTCTCTAATGATTAGTGATGTTGAGCATTCTTTCATGTGTTTGTTGGCAATCTGTATATCTTCTTTGGAGAAATGTCTATTTAGGTCTTCTGCCCATTTTTGGATTGAGATGATCATCTCAATAGATGCAGAGAAAGCTTTTGACAAAATTCAACACCCATTTATGATAAAAACCCTGCAGAAAGTAGGCATAGAGGGAATTTTCCTCAACATAATAAAGGCCATATATGACAAACCCACAGCCAACATCGTCTTCAATGGTGAAAAACTGAAACCATTTCCACTAAGATCAGGAACAAGACAAGGTTGCCCACTCTCACCACTATTATTTAACATAGTTTTGGAAGTGTTAGCCACAGCAATCAGAGAAGAAAAAGAAATAAAAGGAATCCAAATCAGAAAAGAAGAAGTAAAGCTGTCACTGTTTGCAGATGACATGATACTATACATAGAGAATCCTAAAGATGCTACCAGAAAACTACTAGAGCTAATCAATGCATTTGGTAAAGTAGCAGGATACAAAATTAATGCACAGAAATCTCTTGCATTCCTATACACTAATGATGAAAAATCTGAAAGTGAAATTAAGAAAACACTCCCATTTACCATTGCAACAAAAAGAATAAAATATCTAGGAATAAACCTACCTAAGGAGACAAAAGACCTGTATGCAGAAAATTATAGGACACTGATGAAAGAAATTAAAGATGATACAAATAGATGGAGAGATATACCATGTTCTTGGATTGGAAGAATAAACATTGTGAAAATGACTCTGCTACCCAAAGCAATCTACAGATTCAATGCAATCCCTATCAAACTACCACTGGCATTTTTCACAGAACTAGAACAAAAAATTTCACAATTTGTATGGAAACACAAAAGACCCCGAATAGCCCAAGCAATCTTGAGAACGAAAAATGGAGCTGGAGGAATCAGGCTCCCTGACTTCAGACTATACTACAAAGCTACAGTAATCAAGACAGTATGGTACTGGCACAAAAACAGAAATATGGATCAATGGAACAGGATAGAAAGCCCAGAGATAAACCCACACACATATGGTCACCTTATCTTTGATAAAGGAGGCAAGCATATACAGTGGAGAAAAGACAGCCTCTTCAATAAGTGGTGCTGGGAAAACTGGACAGCTACAGGTAAAAGAATGAAATTAGAACACTTCCTAACACCATACACAAAAATAAACTCAAAATGGATTAAAGACCTAAATGTAAGGCCAGACACTCTAAAACTCTTAGAGGAAAACATAGGCAGAACACTCTATGACATAAATCACAGCAAGATCCTTTTTGACCCACCTCCTAGAGAAATGGAAATAAAAACAAAAATAAACAAATGGGACCTAATGAAACTTAAAAGCTTTTGCACAGCAAAGGAAACCATAAACAAGACGAAAAGACAACCCTCAGAATGGGAGAAAATATTTGCAAATGAAGCAACTGACAAAGGATTAATCTCCAAAACTTACAAGTAGCTCATGCAGCTCAATATCAAAAAAACAAACCACCCAATCCAAAAATGGAGAGAGATTCTGATTGAACTAGCTGGACTCAGTTGCTCACCTTGTGTAACCAGCATACCAAGGGAGTGGGCAAGCTTAATACAGCTTGGCAGCCAGGCCCATTCCCAGGACACAGTGCAGACTTTTGGGGAAAAGGTCAGTTCACAGAGAAAGAGAAGGTCATACACGCAAGGGCCGAGTCCATTACTTTGTCCATTACGTTGACCGTCCTGTCATCAGACCTGAAATTCCCACAAGTCATTCCTTTAACACTCTAAAGTTCCTTGTTAAAAATATATTGGTTTTTTCTAGCAGCATAATATTCTAAGATATTTTCAGTCATTCTTGACATGGAACAGAAATGTTTTGTCCGAGGTGGGGGGCCTGAATGTTTATGGAGTCAAAGGCAATGTATAGGGAGCAGTTCTCCAGTGCAGAGCCTCCTGGGAAGTTAGGAAGCTCTCTGGACACATGTAGGGAAGCTGGGAGGTAGAAAATAAAAAGAAGAGGTAGGGAGGTGACAATGAGAAAGGGACTATGAAAATGATCATGTAAACCTCTCTGATAAATTTGCCCACACCAGGGCTGTTCAAGGGCCATGGGACTAAAAGGTGTTTTAAAACCAGCATTCACTAGGGACCCCAGTTCTCTCCAAAAAACTGGCTGAAGTGACAAGTTATAGCTCGGTAGAGGGTAAAATTGTTCTGTCCTGAATGATGGTGAATTTAGCTACAGGATCATAATTTCCAAATGAAAAACTAGAACTCACAGTCTGACAAAGAATTTTTGTGCCATTTGAGAATGAACGCGACAGTCTGAAGTATGTACTTTGGACTCAAATATTCCAAATACTCAAATATTGTAAGTTACTAGGTATTTCAATGGTACATGGGAAAATAAACAAATTTGATATATGCAGAAGATAGAGTCAGTTTAAGAGCTGGAAAGGAAATATTGAATCTGTTCCCACTTTCAAGGAACAATATAACAAACAGCAATACATTAAGCCAGAAAAATTTTTCAAGGGATTGATTGAGGTTATGGTCTATGGAACTGGAATTCACCTCACACTATTAGTCAATGAGCCAATATTAATTAAGAGGTTATAGAGTGTTTTCCAGTGGTTTTTTTCTTTCCACTTCAATCAGACAATATTAATTTGACTTATGATGAATTAAATGAGTTGCTTTCAAGGTCTCCTTAATTTCTAACATCTTCCAACACTATATGAAGCAAGATCCGTCTCCCTACAACCCCCTTCAAAAAAAAAAAAACCCACAAAAACTGTCATTTCACATCCACCCCCTTGAAAAACACTCACTTAACCTTTGCATTGAACTCATGGTACTCACTTTATCAGTTAAGATTTGGATGCAAGTAACATAAAACAATTTCAGTTTATTTAAGGTGGAAGCAGGAAGGTAATAAGAGGCCACTGTGCTGTCTCAAAGAAGCCAATGACAGGTGCTTCAGTCCACTACCACAAACCAGAAAGCTGAAGGGAATTAACTGTCTCTCACTTTGTCTTGCATCATTCTTCTCTTTCTGCAAATAGATTTTCCCTACAACAGGTGGAAGATGGCCACTCCACAGCTCTTATGGTTACACTCAAAAGATCTGCTCATATTGAACTAAAATATCTTAGTCTTACTTCCAAATTTCTAGGAGAGGGAACCTGATTAACCTGTCTTGACCCAACTCTTGTTCAGTCACCTGTGGCCATCTCCCAATTTTTCCTACCTCCACAGCAATCTTATCTCCCGTTTATATTTTGGGTTGTAAGTTCCTCTGATCTCCTTTTTCCATCTAGCTGACCACTCTACTTTCTATCTTTCAGAAATATCTCACAGGTGTCTTTTCCACTGATAGCATTCTTCTTTGTTATCCATTATTCTTACGGAAGTATCCCCTTTATATCAATTCAAAGGAATTCTGTTAAGAGGAAGTGAATTTGGGTAACCTGCCTGCCATCTTAACACAATCACCCTATTTTTCCTAGCTATTTCTTCTTCCCCTTCTTTGTTATCCTTCTTTTAATCTAACACTATATCAAAGCATAACTTCAAGCATGTCACTTCCCAGATCAAGTCTTCAAAGACTTCCAACGGCTGAGAGTACAAATTCCTTATCCTAATGTTTAAGACCATTCATGATTTGACCCAAATGACTCTTACTGGAAAACTGACCATTTGCCTTATTGAACCTAATTCTCCCCTCTAGACGAAGTCCGCATTTGCTACTCTTCCCCAAGTAGCCACCACATTCAAGCTTTTCTGCTTCTATAACTTTGCTTGTCTCCTCTCTGCCTTATTGCTCATGCCAATTCTAAGCCCAATGATCATAATCCTACTGACTATAACATTCTGAAAAAAACCTGACATCCTCTTGAAGCCTTCTTACCCACTCAGGTCAATGTCATATCTCCTTTCTGATAAACCCATATAGCTCTGAACAAGTCTTTCTTTTGACGTTTATCTTCTCATACCTTTTCTTTTGGTGGCTGATTAACACATTATCTCTCTCATTAAACTGTAAGCAAATGATAGGGAATTTCTTATTCATCTTTTGCATCCCCTATAGCACTGACACATTATATTGTACATAGTATATACCCAAATAGAATTCAAGAAAGATGGAAGAAGGAAATTAAGCCTTTGTTTAGACTTAATCCCTTTCTTTCTTACATTCTGTCATTATTTCTACAATATTGTATTACCAAATAACTTTATTATAAGCTGTACTTCACTAAGCTTCTTTTACATATTTGGAATCCTTACTTTAACCTTGATAAAACCAAGATCCAGGTGTTTCACTCCTAGAATAGTTGCCTATCCAAAGAAGCATAATTCAGCAACCAAAAATAATTTCAACCTCAACTCCTTGATTGCATTTCTCATAAAGCACAAAAGGGACTCAAATATGTAGTCCACAGCACCATAAAAAAATATCAAAATTCCTTTGCAGCTACTCCACAGCATCTCTGCTATAATCCCCACATCCTCTTCAAGCTCTTTCACTGCTCAGTTCAATACTGTTTTGCTTCCCTCATCTTCCTCTATCCTGAGCCAGAGGTGGGTCAAGAGGGGTTAATCAGATTCCCTCTCCTAGAAATATGGAAGACTAAGATATATTAGTTCAATATGAGCAGATCTGTTCAATGTAAACACATTCCACCTGTCACAGGAGAAGCCTATTTGACAAAAGAGAACTCTCCTCCAGTAAGAAAGAACACTTCTTCAGAAGGTGAGAAAGAAGTGAGCAGGGGAATGGATTGACAATTACAGAATTCTCCTAGCCAAGGTAGCATGAAATCTTACAACAGCATAAATCTAACATTTAAATAAGACAGCTGTCTACAAGTCTCCCTTATACGTCCTCTTCATCTTTTACCTTTTAGGATGAACTTTAAAATACATAAATAAAATAAGTAGAGAATATCAAAACATGTAAACAAGCACCAAATTTCACAGCTTGTAGATGTTTCAATGAAGGCTGATGGAGATAGGAAAAGCAGCTTAAAAGAGACAGAAATGCTGATGGGTTTTTAATATTTTAAAATTTTTATATAAATTAAAAAAAAAAAAGACCAGGAAACATTTCAAGTGAGTTCAGCTGGCTCACCTGAAAAGTTCTCCACAGGAAAGCCTGGCTTTTTTTTTTTTTTTTTTGAGTATCCCAGAGTGTCTGACTGCCTTGGTCCAGAAGCTCTGGCATTACAGACAAAAGCCTGAGATGCTATGATAAATGGCAGGGGACTGAGGTAGCCACATTCCTCCTATCCCCATGCCAGCCCTCCTCTTCCACTGTGGACCCGTCACTGCAAGAAGCCAGCCTCTCAGTCCTTGTCTGCCCTTACACAACTGACCTTTTTCAGTTCATCCAGTTGTCTAATGCACATGCTTTTTGTTTTTATTTTCATTTGAATTATTCCCCTTAAATCCTTTTCATTCTGACACTTTTTTACTTTTAGCATGTTAGTTATTTCCTGTGCTTAATTTTTAATCTCATCTATTTTGGCACTTTTAACTTTTCATCCTATCCCCTATATCTTAATCTTTTATCTCTTTTACTTTCATGATTTTAACCTTTTATCTCATTGGCCTATAGCCTTTTCTCATTTATTTTAAATCTCATCCACTTTATCTTTTTATTATTTTTTTAATGTTTAACCTTTCATCTTTATTTGGAGTTTCATTCTTTTGTATTTTTAACTTCTATTTCCTCTATCTTAATTTTCTTTTTTCTCTGATCTTACTCTCAATTTTTAAATTAGGTCTTCTAAATATCTACACTTCTTCATAAAATAATAAAAGTTCCCTTTTCTTCCTCTTCCACCTTTCTATATTTTAAATTTTTATTTTCACAGTGACTAGTCAGAGGTAAAGCCAAAGTGCTGTCGTCACACACAGGGAAGATCAGAGACTTTCTACTTACTCTTCAACTCCAGATCCCCCTCCCAACCTGCTCCCCACCCCCATTCCCACCCCGTGGACCCCCTAGTCCTATCTACAATGAGTCTCAGAAAATCTCACCTGGAGAAATAGAAAAACCTATGAGGTAACACTTCTTAGGGCTCTAATTTCTACCCAGTCAGTTCACTTAACTGTCAAGAACTATGTAGATTCTTGTCCCTTGATCTATCTGGGTTATATACGAGGCTCTGTAATTATTGCTGTTGTTGTTTGGTGGGGGTAGGGGAGGGACATTTGTTTGTTTTTAAATTCATGGAGATGTACAGAGAACTAAAATAGAGATATACACAGAAAATGATGGGCAGAAAGGGTGAACGGGGCAAGAAACTAGGAGAGGGTAAAAAAGCTTTATTAGATTTAGGGCAAAAACATGTCAAGAGTATGCCATGAGTGAGTAGATAATGGTAAGCGAGAACCTCCCTTGGAAGAACGCACCATGCAACGCCCTGAACTGCTTCGGTGAAGCCCGGGGCCTCCAAGCTCTGAAGCCTCCTGGCCAACCAATAAGCTCAGGATAAGACCCACTGGGAGGACTGGCAGGAGGCTAGCCTCAAATGAGTTATCCCCATGTTGGCCCATCTCTTATCTTAGCAAGGGCATCCAACGAGCCTCTCAGTGCACCTCCCAGGCTTCCACTTCTTCACTATGCTTATTAAGAAAAAGTTGGTCTTAGGTGACATTTTCACAAATAGGGATATTTTGTAGAAGGGGACTGTCGTTAATTTGCTAGGACCTGTATTGGGAAAACAGGTCACCCAGAATATCAAAATCTATGAGAAAAGTGAGGCCCAATTCCTCCCAGATCATGGGGCTAGTGTCTTCCTCTAGAGCAAATGTTGGGGCATAAGGATATGTCTGCCATTGAACTTCAGGGATCTTTTCTCTGCTTCTTCAAGGAAGAACAGGATGCAATTCTAGAAATGATTTAACTCAATATTTAAGTCTTAATAATAATGGCAATATTCTTGATTTCATGTATTTATTTTCTATCAGAATTCCTGCCTTATACCCACCACTGAAGGGGAATTTTCCCATCGATGGGCCCTACCTCACTGATGCACAACCTGATTGATTATAATTTCTAACCAGCCTCATGCATTCACAGCCCCAGCCCTTTCCTGAGAAACTGGATCCTCTAACCACACTTGCCAACTGCTTGACACCATTCTCCATAGCCCTTGAAAATGCTTGATTGGCTGCTTCCTTAGTAAAAAGTCTCAGTTCAGAAAACCAATAGACAACCTATTTCCAGAACCTGTTTAGGTACTTTCTGCCTTGGCCAAGATGATCTTGGCTTGCCAGAGAAGCAACTTTCAGTGGTAGTATTCAGCACATGCAAAAGATGTATTTCCTTACATCTGGAGTATGTTCTATAATAACTAAAATTCACTTCCTGATCTATTGGAATCACAAGAATAGAAACACTGATGTGTTGACATTTTAGGTGTTTTAATACTATTTCCCAGGACTTCCCTGGTGGTCCAGGGGTTAAGACTCTGTGCTTCCAATGCAGGGGGCGCGGGTCTGATCCCTGGCCAGGGAACTAAGATCCCAAGTACTGCATTGCCAAACAAACAAACAAATACTATTTCCCCACAAAATATCTGGATTTCAAAACATTTATCTCCCCCATTTACTGCTTTGCAAGTTTTACCTTTCCAATTATAGGGGGAAATATTTGACAAAGTACAAGTTCAGGTGATTTGTTGAGTCCACTAATTCAAAGGATCCTAAATTTGTCTTTTCAACCTGAATTTGGTTTCCTGTCTTGAGGTTCACTATGAGATCTGGTATTTCTTTGATTAACTTTCTGATATTTACTTGACTTGACCCATTTGGGGGGATAAAGAATATCAATACTTTCAGGAAGTCCAATGAAACCCTACCAGAAGCATCAGAAAATAGGTAGGTTTCCTTTAGACTTTATTTTAAAGATAGATATATCAACCTAAATGGAAAACTCCTCACCAAATATATTTATGAACAGAAACTGGTGGTACTGAATGGTGGCATATGGGTGAAAATTCACCCATCTCTACCCTAGAAGTAAGCATCACAGAGTCGGTCCTCTCTATTACCACCTTTACGAATGATGCTATAACCTGAATGTCAGTTCTTAATGTAAATATCTAGAAACCATTTGCATTTTGGTAGCAAATATGCAGGGACCTGTTCACAGCTGCCTTTATATACTTTTTCCATTGTGATCATTTTTTTCTTCTCTATTCCATTATTTACCTCTGTGTTTAGTATTTAATTTTATCTTGTATTATTTATGAGAAAGACAAGTCTTATCTAGAACAAGGTAGATAGTGAATAAATAGGGAAACATTCTTTAAAAGTTATGGAAGTATCCTTAGTTGTGGTGTGTAAACACTAAGGAATCAGTAAATACTCTTGAACATGGGAGTTACAGTAGTTATGTGGTTGAAGTAGACCTTGCTATATAGTCAATTCATATGGCTGAGATAGACTGATTATAGGAATACCAGTTATGAAGTGACTGCAGTCCCATAAATAGTGGGTGATGAACAAATGAAGAATAAGGAAGGACTGAAAGAGACCACACCAAGGAAGAATCTACCATGCTTGGTGACAATACATTAGGTATACAGAAAACTGGATTATATGAATTATCAGAACTTGGTCAGTATATTTAACCACTTAAAACCTGTTATTTCTTCATCTGCAGAATGGGAGCAACAATAGTCACTTCATAGGGTTTTCCTGAGGATTAAATCAGATAATATATGTAAGCTGCTTAGCATAGTGATTTTCATGTAGTAAATGTTAAATAAATGTTAATTATTATTTGAATATAGATAAAGGAAAGTAATGAGAGAAGGATAGCTTCTAGGATTTGAGCCAGGGTGACTGAGGAAATGGTGGTGTCACTGACAAAATTAGTTACTCTGGGAAAGAGAAAATCAGTATCATATTGAGATATAGTTAGCATATGCCTAGATGCTATGGGCATAAATTTTAAAATAAAATAAAAGGGAGACATTTCATAATACCTCCTGTGTCATAACCATTTCCAACCATTTCCCCCAGGATCTCCACCCATTTCATCTGAACATCACTTAGATATGCTTCCCATTTGCCTTGATTTAAAAGTTACATAAGATCCATTTCCATTGGCATCAGCCCACTTAGGTGCATCTGCCCTATTTATTTACATGCTGCTTACTTCTTTTCCCAGGTTATTAATGAAAATGTTAACTAAACCCATCCCCTGTGGCTTAACACCAGACACCTTTTCCCAAAAGGGGGTATGAGTAATTTATCATGAACCTTTTATTTTTCTCCTCTCAAGTCAGTTTCCAGAATCACAATTGGCTTTTTAAACAAAACAATTGGAACTAATTCACAGAGTACATTATAATCACATCTGCCACATCTATAAATGGCAATTGATATGAAGTAGCTGTAAATCCCCAAATCAAAAAGACCAAGAAGGAATAAGATGGTTAAAAAGGAAGTTACGGGGAAAAGTCTGGAATATTCTATACCTTTCAAATGGTGGAATAATGCCTGAATCATTCACTTAATCCCCAAACAAACCAATTAAAGTTTTTACCTCATGACATACTGTAGGTCTGTATTTTCACATATTGAATATCTTATTTCCTTTGTTTTTAGTTTTATGAAGTTTTTGTTAAACGTTTTTATTTTTCTTACTTCCAATAGTTTGTGCAAGTTAAAGATAATTGCTTAAACTAGAAATCATATATATATACACTACTATGACATATATACCCTAGTATGTATAAAATAGATAACTAATGAGAACCTACTGTATAGCACAGGGAACTCTACTCAGTGCTCTGTGGTGACCTGAATGGGAAAGAAATACAAAAAAGAGGGGATATATGTATACGTATAGCTGATTCACTTCGCTGTACCGCAGAAACTAACACAACATTGTAAAGCAACTATACTCCAATAAAAATTAATTAAAAAATATATAGAAATCATCAAGTAACATCCAGGATTTGTGGATCAAGGTACACTCTCCTCTAAAGAGAGTATATACAACCACAGAGGCGTTTCCCAACTTGAGGAGGAAGAGCTGTCACACTCATAAAATATCATAATAGGAAAAATATTTTTACAAAGAAAATGCATGGCGTCCACTTACGAGCTCACATTTTATTAGCTCTCACCTGTTACTGGGGATAGTTGTGGCCCCACAATTTAACTTGAACAGCTAAGGTGAGAATAAATGGCTATTTTATTCCTCCTCTAGGCATGTGTATCCTCTGATGGGTACCTCAATGCCCATCCTCAATTTGGCCTGTCCAAATCTTGTCTTCTTCTCAGATTCACAGGGTTCCACAGCTTTAACTTACTCACATTCACCACTGGAAGGTAGTAAAGTGTCAAGAATAGACTTCCATATCTGAGCTCCATTGCTTACTGGCTCTCTGAGCCTCAACTTCCTCATCTGTAAAATGGAAGTAATGTCTACCTGGCAATAATGTTGAAGGGATTCAGTAAGTCAACTGGCATAAGGCATATCCCAAATTAATTGATAGGGAAAACCAAAGTAAAGAGGTTGGTTATCAGATCACACCAGGAATGGTCTAAAGAAAAGAAAAGAGCCTTAACTTTTTTAAGTCATAAATTTTGATGTCCATTGTTTCAGAGTTTCAAACGACCTGTCATAAGAAAGACTGCAATTTAGGCAGCAAGCAAAAGAGAACTGATAAAATTTAAAAATGAGTCATGGGTTCCATAACTGGTGCTATTGGCTTTCACGTTATTCTAATGAGCACCTAATGACTTTCTATAACTCAGCCAGCAAGAAAGAAAGGAAGACATGCCATACCTCACACCATCAAACCTAGGTTTTAAGGGTAAAATGAAAACTTCAAATGAAACAAATATTTCTTTCCAGGACCATCAAACAGTCACTTGGTTCAGTGTCTTTTTCAGAGGAAGGCAATTGAGTTGAACTTCCTTTAGGACATTTTGTTGCAGAAAAAAGACATCTTTGGAATTTTATGCAATGAGCTCTATCAGTCAACTTGAGGAGGCATGGAGTTAGCAAAACAAACTGTAAGAAACAACACATTTGAAATCAGGCTCAGCTCTGCATATATTCCCCTAAATCTTGGTCCCTCTCTCACTGTAGCCCCCCTCTGTTTCTGTGGGGCATCATCTGGAAGAGGCAGAAAAATAAACAGTTTATTAGTCTTTGTACTTCAAATGAAGCTCACTTAAGTTTCTGTGTCCCATCTGTTACATATTCAACATGTCCCTTAACTTCCCTTTAAGCAATTTTGATGTTATTGTATTGCAAAAGTGACCTTCCATGAACAGGAAAATAATACCTCTGAGTTAGTAATCACCTGTTACATAACCTCTAAAACAGCCATGCAGACTTTATAGATTAGGAAAATATATGCTCCCCCACCCCATTTAAATTGCCAGTAATACACTGAAAGCGGCTCTGTTCCCAGGGAAAGAGGTATTACAAAGCTTTGACCCCTTCCTGACTACCCCAGGGTGAGAAATTACAATTTATCAACAGGGAAGGTTTAAGGGGCAATAAAAGTAGGCCCTTTTCCCTCCTTCTCATAGAATACATTAAAGCAAAAATAAATCTGGGGAGGGGTAGGTCCTGCTGCCAGCAAAGATTCCTGACATTTGAAGAAAGAATTCTCTTCACAGGATGAAGCTACAGAGTAGATCAAAAGCATAGTCTCAGTTCTAGCTCTAACAACATAAAAACCATTACAATAAATCATTTCTCCATGGAAGAATCTCTTGTATATATGAAACTGTCAGAAGCCTCCCTTATATACATAAAGGGTACTACACTATACACCAAAAAGGAGTACTATAAAACTAACTCAAGAATGGGAAAGAAAAATGAACATCTACAACAGAGGCTGGGCAGTTCCTAAATAGCAAAGGTCAGGAAAAATTCCTAGAGTAGGACTTTGATTCATTTCTATTCTCTTCATGACTGTGTCCCAGTAACACCCATCAATAAATGTCCATCAGTGTTTTATGAGCAGTTCACTTTTGCTGACTTCAGTTTCCATCAGTTTTTAAGATTGAATACTGACTTGTCACAGCTCCATATAATGGAGCCATGAAGCCCTTTTTGTTTTGGTGCTGGAAGCTTTTTATCTATTTATTTACTTTCAGTGTTCCACAGTTGCTACAAGCGCCTCTTTCCTGTTTGGTATATCCAATGTCTGTTCTGCTTGGGACACCACTTCATAAATCTGTAATTAAAGAAACTGCTGGAGAATGTGGTAACCCCGAGGTTGAGGTGCTTTTTGACATGGGTCATATCTCTGCTCTTTTTGCCAAATGATATTGAAATATTCATGTCAAATTAGCATAAGGCACATCCTGTTTTATGAGGAAATGTTGCAGAACAATATCCATAACTGATGCATAAGACACAAGTTTTCTATTTTTATACACAAGAACAGACTCACATATATCAAGGATCAATTACTTGAGGTTCCTCAAGTCACTGAAATTTTCCCTGTGGTATCTAGAACACAACAAACTTAAGTGTTCTGCAGTTTAAATAGTTCAGGTCTTACAATTTGTATACAATATTTCTTAAAAATCATTTTATCATTATATAATTTGGTAAGATAGGACATTTAAAAGGGGATGCTAAAGGAATCTTAATCTACAAGGTTTTTTCTTCCCTCAGTGTTCACCAGGGTGGAGGGTAGGGTCACACAGGTAGCAGAGTTATGCAAATTGCTCAAGGTTTAGATAGTATATTTTGGCTCAGTATGTATCATGAATATAAATGGTATGTGTGATATTGTGATTTATAAGAAGAAATATATATTTGGTCTTTGTCTCAGTTCCTGGCACAGAGCTCCTAAAACTCTTGGGATTTCTTAAGCATGAGAGCAGTAAAGGTGTCTGTTTTTAGGTTAATGAGGTGACCCTCAGCACAATTCTAAGGATGGAGGCTGAAGAACCAACCTTGTGATTACAGGGTTGAAATTTCAGCTCACCCCCCTTACCTCCTGGGAGGGGAGAAGGGCTGAATCAATCACCAATGGCCAATGATTTAATCGACTGTGCCTTTGTAATGAAGCCTCCATTAAAGAAAACAAAAAAACAGGGTTCAGGGAGCTTCCCGGTTGGTGAACCAGAACACAACCACGTGCACTGGCCAACTGTATACATCCCTTTCCAGCTCCAAGTTTGGCAGCTGTCAAGTTGGGAACTTGAAATCAGCAGTGGTGAGAGTATTTACACCACAGAAATCATCAAATACTACAAATCAGGGTTTCCCTCCTCCTTCTCTCCCCTCTCCCCTGCCCCAGCCAGTTGTTAAGCACTTAGCAACACACTACCAGTTGGAGGTGACTATGAACAATCTCATCCCGAGTCCCAGACTGGCGCTGCTGTGTACAGTTTGCATTTACCCTATTAGTATGGTGTCCTTGGCAAAACTCTACCACCAGGTCCCAGATCCAAATTAAGCTAAATTACACAGCCATGCTAGGAGCCAATACTTCAAGTCTGTTATACATAGGGCAGTTATATACCCATTTCCCTGTTTATGTCTGTTTCCAGTCTGATTTAGAGTTTATTCCAGAGTTTTCATCTTAGAACAAAAGTATTATCCTTAATAGCTGTATTTTTTGAAAGCTGAAATGGGTACAATAGATTTCCACTTTGTGCTTCCAGCTTCTGCCATGGACCAGTCTAGTGTGTGAGACACATGTGCACTCTAGTTCTCACTCTAACAGGTGTGAAATCTGAATGATGATTTAATACAGAGATAAAACAAAAATTCATAAGCACTTTAACATTTGGTTAAATATGAAAGCAGTGATATCTCATCTCTTTTTCTGACCCTTTCCAGACAATCCTGTTTCAGGGTTCTGGCAGAGTGCCCACTGATAAAACAAGGTGTGCTCTGTCACTAGCAACCAGGAACTGGTACCTCCTTCTAGCCAAGGTATTGGCGGGGGGAGAAGCATCTCATGCTGCTGCTGGCAATGGTTAGTCAGTGGATGGACAACTCCCACGACCTATGCTGAAGTCTGCAAGATGCACAAAGCTGCCAGGCCTTGAGAGGGAGGGTTCAATGGCAAATATGAGAAATTGTAGCTTAGATGTATGAGAAATCGATGCAAAAAATGGAGTCTAAGCAGTCCTGATATAAAGCACATGAAGTTTTCTCAAAGGTTAGTAGTACTCTTAAGATTTGAAAAGTTGATTCAACAAATACAGCTACGTAAAGTATATTTACATACCACTAGGTAAATCGTGACTTTTCAAAATCAAAAATTATTTAAATTAAGTTTCTCCATTTTCTGTTTCAAATATTCTGTGCATATAAAAAGTAAGTAATGGCTGTCAATGTGTTGGCTCCATTAGCAGAAGAAAAGCTTTGCACACAAATGACACTAGCTTTATATTCGAATTATCAGGTGCTTCAAATAGAAAATCAATCAACTTAGTTCCATAATAGTTCTCTTTTTTTCATCCAATTCATAGTATCAAAGTAAAGCTTCTTGAAATTTCTTCTGTTGAAAGTGAAACATCTGACATTTTTGCAAATATTACTATAAACGCAGCTCAAAAGTTCATTTGAGGAAAAAAAGGTATTTTGGCAGAGATGATGTAAGCACAAATTTTAGTGTAGCGTAGCATGGCAAAAACAATGTTTTTACTAAATTAAGAAACCTATGGAGCAGAGATGTTCTTGGAATTAGTTATGTTGCACAAGTAATTCATAATTGCCTCCAAATAACCTATAGTTCTACCCATCAAAATAGAAGCTGTATTGCTTCTCTTTTATATACAAAGAGTAACTGAAGTACAAATTTTTCTGATTAAACTCATGTTGAATGAAAACAAAATAAAATAAACTTCAGCATGGCAATATATATTTTTTGCTGCTCACCATCAACTGGATTTTAGAAAGCTTTGAGCTTTTATAAAACCATTTTATAATTCAAACTATGTATACTACAATGATACTGACCCTTTGTAAATAAGTGCCCTATATTTTGTACATATTTTGTCAAAATCAGTTAAAATATTTTAATAAAAAAATTAAATATTGTACATCAATTATGCTTCAATAAAAAAACTGAACAAACAGAGCTTTTACAAATTGCAACAGAGTCAGAGCTTGCAAATACAAAGATGTTCAAATGTTTTTCCTTCAAAGGTAAGGAAGAAATCTAGGAAAGCTCAAATGGAATTGATGATTTAATCTTAAAATTCTATTGTTGTCTTTTAGAATACACCATCTTCATAAGTGAAGAATACTTTGATGGCATATTTACTTCCAACTGGATAAATTTTTATTCTGCAACATATTGGAAAGAAATTGATAAGGTATATAGTTTTGCCATGTTTAAGTTTGGTGAAACAACGAAAAGGATTATTGAAAGAACTTACTGATGAGGCTTTGGCTTTGTAAAACTATTCGTTAAATAAATGAGCTCTGAATGGAGATCCCCTCCAAAAAGTACCTGTAAAAATTAAAATATTCACGCTGAACTTTTTACACATTTAAACACAAAAAATTGAAGAAAAAAAAGTGAGAATGTTTACCATTGAGCTGAATTTGCTCTAGTTTTACCAGGTATCTCAGCACCTATAGAGCAATTATTTTATTTTATTGATGAAAAATATTACAGTCTATCAGGAGGAGCCCACTGAATATAGCAACAATTTCAAATTTATTAATCATAAAGTACAACTTTGAAGAATGTTGCTGGCAGTTTATGAAAAAATAAAAAATAATAAGACTGTATTGAAAAAAATACATTCTTCAGAAAGATTACAGTGACACAATACTAGAGACAGATAAAGCTAAGAAACTGATCAAGATACATGCCCATGTACCAGGAATAATTAGACTGCTTATACTGTTTTTAAATATTCAGATATTTAATTAAGTATTTAATTAAAATTTTGCCTTATTATTCACATACATGTTATTTTTTAAAATAGATTTTGAAAGTAGCCTTTGAATGATTCTATTCTATAGATTCACCAATAAAAACAATTCGATGATCAGTAAGTATTTTCAAAGAATATAATTTTAATGATTTTTAGCACATCTCTCACTCTTGAAAACCTCCCAGGCTTTATGATAGATTATGTGGTCACTCTAACCATATCCCATCCTAGAAAAAAATAAAAGGAATTTCCTATTCTGGGACCAAGGGCAGGGCAATACAGAACTCAGACACTAGCACCATTTCCATCTTTTCCTTTTGGTGCATGCTCATACTCAGAGGATTCATTTCTCTTTTAAGCATCCAGCGTTTTGAGAGCTCAATGTGGTTGACTGTGATGGGCTAGGGTGAACTGGAAATAGGCTAAAAGTAAATTACCAAGGTTATCCATACCAACCATTCAGCAATAGCATCAGACACATTTATTGTGTCAGTCCTCGTTAAAGGCTTACTTTTATTCTTTTATCACTTTATTTTCTTCCTTGGTGAGAGACAAAACAACTGGCTGACCACAATGTTCTCCTTTCCAAATTCCTGCCCTTGCATCTTGTATGATTAAGTATGGTGAATGATAAAGTAGTCAGGGGTTTTATTTACTCCATCGAATAACTGCTCAATTCAATGACAAATAAAAGAGGGTAAATGAGCCATGGTAATTCTCTGCTTTAATATTGCCAAAACAACCAGTGAAAGAATAAGTTCCTTTGAAAAGGTGGAAGTTCTGAGTTTCAGTTCAAAACTTGAGCAAGCTACAGAATTACAGATTATTTCTTGTTAACATTATGTTGAAATCCTAACTCCTGATACCTCAGAATGTGACCTTATTTGGAAATAGGGCCTTTGTAGATGTAATTACCTAGGTTATGAGGTCTTACTAGAGTAGGGTGGACCCTTAATCCAATATGACTGGTGTCCTTATAAGAAGAGGAAAATTTGGACACAGATACAGGTAGGGAGAAGGTCTTGTGAAGACAGAGGCAGAGACTGGAGTGACGCGGCTACAAGCCATCCCAAGAAGCTAGGGGAGAAGCGTGGAACAGATTCCCCTTCAGAGCCCTTAGAAGAAACCAACTCTGCTGACACTTTAATTTCAGACTTCTAGACCCGAAAGCTGTGAGACCATATATTTCTGTTGTTTTAAGCCACTCAGTTTGGGGTGCCTTGTTCAGCATCTCTAGGAACGAATATACTATCTAATTTCTCTACACCTCAGTTCCCTCATGTGTATAACGGGGGCACTAGTAAATGTCCACTCTCAGGCTTATAGTGAAAATTAGTTAATGCTTAGGAAAAACAGTCTGTGGACTATAGAGCACTAAACCCATAACTCAGACACTTTTGAAGTCAGAGCAGTCTACAATTCCCATCCTCTGAAATCTTTCGAGGAACATCCATAGTCCGCTGACCTAAAGAGGTCAATCAGATCTTCTCTCCTGGGAATTCAGAAGCTCTGGTCATTCTCTGCAGGGCACCTGACCTGAGCCACCCTTTTCCCCTGTGCACTGAGAGAAGAGAAAGGTGGTCTGCAGAAAGAAAAGACAAAAGTAAAAGCAGAAGCCCCAGAGAGGCAGAGACACAAGGTCTCTCCAGAGAGAGACTGAGAGGATGCCTGCAGGCTTTCTCAATCTCGCTTCACATCCCTTCCTCTGAGCTGTGAGCAGTTCATGCCTGACGCATTTCCTGTACTCCTCTGTTGCTCAGAAGAAGTCAGTATCGAGGTAAAATATAAATACATACACTGACACTATAATGACAAAATGTAAGAGACAACAATGAGAGGTGAGAGAGAGAGAGAGAGAAGCTAAAAGACTCATACTTACACTTTTTTTTAAATAGTTTAATGTAAGTCGTACAAACTCTGGGCTCTATCCCAATGGAATACTACCAAAGCTATAATCATTGCACATAAGTGATATCATTCCTATTGATTTTGAAAATATAACTATATGACATTTAGTCACACTATTTAATTTTTTGAGATCTTAATTTCATCATCTATAAAATGGTTGAACAAATTTATATCAGTGATCCATAAAATTGGGAAGTCTGGAGGCATAGGGGTCTTTAATATGTTCACTGTTTGGAAATAAGTAGTAAAACTTTCTAATTTATTTGTCACTAACCCTTACAAGCTAACTAGAACATAAAGTTTCTTTGCGTTTAGCTACTTCTCAGTTTGGTAACAAGTTAGACTGGCAACTCTATGCCTTTGGTTAATTATTCTAATGAATTTTTGATAGGTTGAAAGATTTCAAACCATAGAGTTCTGGGTAACAATGGTTACTTCTGATAAGGGAGAAGCTAGAAACCAAAGAAAGAGATTTCTAATCTATCTTTTGGTTTAACATCCCAAGAGTCTTAAATTTCTAAAATTTGCAAGAAGAAGTCACTTTTTAGAAAAATAGAATAGGACCTAAGCCCTCAAATAGTGCAAAGATGGCAAAGATAAAGGAAGGGACCAGATGCCTACAACTCAGAGCTGAGAAATGAAAGACTCACAATAATACAAGGTGATTATCACCAAGGAATTATACCCACTGAGAGCTTCTCAGAAGCAACACTCTCCCTCGATGAATTTTGTATTCTCCTGGGAGCCTAGTGCAGTGTTAGGCACAAAATGTTGTTTAATGATCACTATAAAGTCAAAGGGAATTTTTACATGGAATGTAGGCTACTTGACTTATGTAACTTAATTCAATGGTTGAAATTAGAACCTGTAGAGAACCAAGTAAATTTAATAAAATCCCATCTGGGCCTGTATTTCTGGTTGCCAATCCTTTCAAAGGAAGAAAAAGGAGTAGATTTGGAGTAGATAGGGACACCATTCAGTTTGGAGTCACATTCACAAAGCTTCTGAATTTTAGACATTTGATAGTATCCTCAAATGAGATTAGACATAGTCACTAGATACTCTGACGGGATAAGAAGACAGCTGCCTTGGATAATTAACAACTTGCATTTATAGGGGAGGCTCTGCATGTTTGGGGGCAGAAACATATGGAAAATCTCTGTAGTTTCTGCTTAATTTTGTCATGAACCTAAAACTGCTCTTAAAAATAAGGTCTATTAAAACAAACAAACAAATAAACAAAAAAGAAGACAATCATCATACAACTTTTTAGGCTTGTGTTTCTTTACTGGATTGCCTAGTGAGTAATATCTTTATAAATACTGTAATTATCTTAGGAATAGTCAAAAGGGTTGAAAGCAATTATATATAAACACTTCTATTGCAATATCTGTGATTTCCTTAGTTGTTTCTTTTTTTTTTTTTTTTTTTTTTTTTTTTTTTTTTTTAGTATACCAGTAGCCTCTGAAAATAGTGATGGCTCTGTGAGGAGCTTCTCAAAGTCAGGAGAATCATGAAATCAAATTTGCCCAGGCCAGAGATTTGTCCACTGTATGGGCCTAGAACCTAGCACACCTACACAAAGAACATACCAAAGTGGAACAATAGCTTTTTCTCTGAACCCCCAGGGCTTGGCACAGTGCAGGTCACATAGCCACTCTGAAAGTTAGACACATCCTCAGGTCCACAGCCTCCTTCTGAGAAAAGCAGCCACAGAGATAATTTCCACAAAGGCTACCGTCTGTCCTTCATGAGACCATTTCATGGCCAGGGTTGACTGGCCCAGGGGTCAGTCCGGCAAAGCCAGCAGGAGTCCATGGAGTAGCCCACAGGAGAACCTGACCAGAAGGGATGCTCTATACCAGACAGTGAGCAATTAAACCAATGAGATTCTCAGTGAGTTTGAATACTCCCAAAAGACTCTAGCAGATAAGATAAACATCTCTATAGAAACTATGGAAGGATGAGCTTATTCAGGAATATGGCTGAATCTGAGGCAACAAGAATAAGAGTGACTGTTAAACACTGTAGTGGGTTGAATTTTGTCATCTGAAAATTCATGTGTTGAAATGCTAACTCTCAGAACCTTGGAATGTGACCTTGATTGGATCTAGGGTCTTTACAGCGGCAATCAATTTAAAATCAGGTCATTAGTGTGGGTGTTACTCCAATATGACTGGTATCCTCATGAAAAGGGGAAAGTTGAAAACAGACACATACTCAGGGAGAAGGCCATGTGAAGATAATGGAAGAGATTGGAGTGATGTGTCTACACACCAAGGAATACCAAAGATTGCTGGCAAAGCATCAGAAGCTAGGGGAGAGATATGGAACAGAGTCTCTCTCATGGTCCTCACAGGAAGCAACCCTGCCAATACTTTGATTTCAGACTCCTAGCCTGCAGAACTGTGAGATAATGAATTTCTATTGTTTAAGCCACCCGGTTTATGTACTTTGTTAAGGCAGTCTTAGCAAACTAACACAGACACCTAAGCTACTGTTAAATCAGAAACATCTGCTCTGCTCCTTGAGGCCAACTACTTGACTCCTGAGCAGACTTTCCATCTTCTCTCTTGCTCATGTATCACCACAATAACCCCCATCACCGTGGATAACCTGAGCTTTTCTGTTCCCTGAAACTTGAGTGAATTTAGCTAACTTGGTGGGAGTTCAGCAATGTTTAGGAATGGGTAAATGAAACAGTTGGAGGCAAGGAAGCTGCTGTTTTGGGATCCTCAAATCAGAGGATCAGGAAATTTGCAACAACTTTCAAGAGAGCTTCAGGGAGTGGCATCCAGCCAGCAACCTCAACCACTTGGCCCAGCTGGAGGATAGCAGGTGAAGTCAGGAAACCTACATCCTGACAAGCTTGCTGCTGTGGGGAGTGACCTGGTCTCTCAGCCACTGGTTGTTCTCATCCAAGCCACTCTCTCTAATAGAACAGCTCCTGAAGGAAATAACAGAGACTAATTTCTACTATTCAGGGTCTGCAGTGCAGCAGATACTCAAGAAGCCAGCATTATCTCTGAGGGGAAGCCCTTTGATTACCCAAAATAGTTGCTTTTAATTCTTTTAGCCTTTGCTCTTCTCCTAAATCTCCTCTCCTACAGCCTGGATTCACCGGATGCCTGGCATGAGGAAGGAACTGGCACATGTCCTGATTCAGCCATCTGTGCCTCCTCTCCCCACCAAAGTGAGAACGCATTCAAAATAAATTATTTTGAAAGCACATTCTCTCCATTCAAGTTCCATTTCAAGATCTGACAATAGACGGCACCTCCAGGATTCTCATTCCTGGCAGCAGCTGAATGGGAACGGCTGAACAATGCTCTCAATGCTTGCTCAGAAAGAAAGGAAGACTTGGGATGAAAACAGGTGGAAGCTCTTCCAAGCTTCAGAGAGAGACTGGGCCCAGTGCCGGCACTGCCTTCTAGGTGGTCCAACTGCATTGCTCACTGGTTGCCGTGAATGGGGCGATTCCAACCCAGCCCTGGACAAGTGAACATGTGAATTTAATTGCTGCTAATTCAATGTTTAAATGGAACATTTTTACATTCAAGCCAGTTTTAATTTACTTTACCTTTTACACCTTTACATTAAATAGGCTTTCCAGAGAAGCATAAGAGAAACCAATAATTTTGGGATACTTTCCTTCTGCTAGACAACATAATGGGCTCACAGTTTATCTCATTCTATCTTCACAAATTCCTATGAGGTTAAGACTTTTATCTTTATCTTAAAGAGGAGTAAACCCGCTCAGAAAGGTTAGATAGCTCAGCTAGGGTCACAGATGTAGAAAGAAAGAGCAAGACTTTAACCTAAGCTTTTACTTTTAGACTCTCCCACAGAGGGGCTTTTAAATATCAGAAAAGACAGGTTATTTGGATGCAGTAATTAAAACATCTCCTCTGTTATTCTTTACATTTCTGAAATCAATTAGTACCACCCGTCAGAGTGTGAGGATCAATCATTTCTAGAACAATCATATAATATTGATCCCTAATTAGCATAAGCCCCATATAGACTTGTAGCCAACAAACAACATTTTTGACTAAAGCCTAGGCTAAAAGGACATCTCTATAATTTCTAAATAATAGTTACAAATTTTGTATTGTTTAATTGAGATGATTAATTACAAAAATAAAATATAAATTTAGTACGGCTTTTAAATTAATTAATCACATTTCTTTAAACACAGTTAGGTCGACAAACATTCGAAAAATTAGTAGCACTTACGTACAAAGACACATTACTTATTCCATCTACACACAAGGATTGGTTCATACCTAGATTCAAGATGCCTTAGAAAAACTCCTTAGCCTCTCCAAGGGACCTCAGCCACTAGATTAGGAAGCTCCGATCCAGACAAGCCCCCCATATGGAGACAGATAAGCCCAAAAGGACAAAATTGTGTGCCCAAGGTCAAACAGTAACAAAGACAAGACTAAAATCTAAATTCTCCGACTTGCATTTCAGTGCTTTTTTTCAACTTTGAAAACAGCCCACTCAGTCAATTATTCACCTTCAGTGCTTTTTCTAAAGCATTAACAGTAAGGAGAACAAATTGAGGTATGCAAAAACATAAGTATATTTTTCTAAAACTGAACAAAATGTCTATCTTGAATCCTCATTCCATCAGGGATAACAATGTCAGTTCTGAGTACACTCAGTCAATTTAGGATTTCGTTCTTCTCTAAGAGTTGTACTGGTGCGGGGTGGAGGGGTGGGGGAGACTACACAATGTCAAGGGTTTTGAGGTATCTGTTTTGTGTCATCCATCCATATATGCCATCCCTGAGATGTAACTCACCCCCTTAGTCCCAAGATGTAATTACCCTTCCATGCTGCATCTACTAAGGCTGGCATCTGTATTGCCACCGGGCCCCTTCATGCTGCCCACGCAGAATTCCAGTCTTACTTCCCTTTTCCCAGCCCTGAAGACTCCAAGGGCCTGCTGGTTTTCCTGCAACTCTCCTATGTCTTCTCTCTAGGTCAGGGCAAAAAAATTGACTGGCCTTTCATGCCTTTTCTTTCACTATTGCTCTGCCCTGGGTTCCAGAATTATATTTTGAAACTCAAGAGCAGGAAATTGCTTTTCTTTTCTTTTTCCTCTCATCATTCTTTCTGTGGCCTCTCTTCCTTAAAGTATAAGGAAGATATGCAACTGTGAAAATACACTGGTTAATACTTGAAGATGTTGTCATGCGACATTTTTCTCTGCTGTGACTAAAGCAGTTACAACTGCGTTAGTATCACTATTAAAATTTCTTCCATTTGAGTCATCACCTCTTACATTAATTACTCCCCATGACTGACATAATTTGTAACAAAAAAAAAAAAAAAGAAAGAAAGAAAAGAAATCATGGAAGATCTCCAAGAGCAATGTATAAGCTCTGCAGTAAAAATGATTTCAAAATAGGTACCCCAGTTCCCCTCACTACAGAAGAGAATGAGACTCATATAGATGTAAACTAAGATCCAGGTGTGTACTAGGTGTGAAAATGCACAGAATAATAAGTACTCTCCAATTTATTTAAGTTGCAGCTTAAACTGCCTGGTTTAATTGGTCTCTAAAAGTTCTGGTCATCTAATATTCTTCCTTCTTGGGTCTGGCATGGCCTGAAATAGTCACCATCAATGGACTAGGTAATAAAAGCCAGTCATTGCTTCCAGAAGACCCCCAGCTAAATGAGATCAAATCCAAATGTCAGCAGACCTTTCTGGTCTCAGGATAAAAGCCAAGTCAAATAACCTCAATTACCCAAATTTTCTGTCCCAGTCTCTACAACACTCAATGAAATTCTAATCCCCCTTGCCAAGCCCTCACCTCTACCCAAAAAAGAACCTCACAGGTGCTGCAATACCAATCAGCCTTACCCACCACAGTCACCAAGCACTGCCTGCTGTGATGATGAGGTTCCTCAGGAAAGAAAGCTCCCCTACACCAGCCTGATACAAGTTCCAAAATTCTTGCCATTAATCTCCTTTTGGCTAGAGCACTGAATGTCACTATATTTTAAACAAATGTATAACTGAAAGTTATACTATTATACAAGTCATTACTAAGCTATGAAAATCCCAGGTGGAATTAAGTTGTCTAACTAACTGCAGTAAAAAAGGAAACCCCTAAATAGAAGGGAAAGAGAGGTAGTGGATCATAAAAGGTAGCAAATTAGGAGCTGCAGCAACAGGCATGGTGGGAACACATAATTGGGAGGAAGCACAAAAGAGAAGTGCAATATTGAGAGGAAGTGTAGTGGAGAGAGAGATGAAGGAAAGATAACATAATATGGGAATTAAATGGTCAAAAAGAAACTTGGCCTAACTCTCTTAAAAGGAAAACAAAGTGACATAACTGGCTTTTCAGGTCAAGCCCAGAGTAAGCATCTCTCTCGAGAAAGGAAGAGAATGTTCCCCCTAAATTGAAATCTATCATCAGAATCATCAACTACAAAATGATAAGCAGTTTGGATAATGTAACAAATCTGTGTTCCTGCTAATTCATTTTATCCATACCTAAGAAAGAAGCTCAAACCTTTAGTGAAATGATAAAAAGATGATTGCAAAGGTACCTGAACCTAGACATAATATTTCAGGTGTGTTCATTCTGGTGCAATAAACAGCAGATCTTTTACTTTCCTTGATCTGAACACTGCACACTGATTGTCTTAGTCCATTCAGGCTGTAATAACAAAATGCCATAGACTGGGTGGCTTATAAACAACAGAAATTGATTTGTCACAGTTCTGGAGCCTGAGAAGTCCAAGATAAAAGTGCCAGCACATTTGATGTCTGCTGAGGGCCCATTTCCTGGTTCATAGCTGGTGCCTTTTTGCTGTGTCCTCACATGGTGGAAGGGCCAAGGGAGCTCTCTGTAGTCTTTGTTATAAGGGCACTAACCCCATTCATGAGGGTTCCATCCTCAATATTTAATCACCCCAAAGGCACCACCTCCAAATACATCACATTAGGGATTAATTTTCAACATGTGAATTTTGGGGAGACACAAATATTTAGCTCATGGTAGTAGCCTAAGGTGGTATTTGCTCTCTAAAAAAAGCCTCAAGCCAGCATCTCAGACTCAACTTCTGGTCAACAAAACCCTCAAGACCTTTTCACACCAACTTCTATCTAGCTAGATATCTCCTATCCTGCAGTTAGGCAGTTTTATGTTTATTTGTCGGACTTTTCATTTGAATGTAATTCAACATACTTGCTTTGACTAAATGCAGCCGTGACAGTTTTAGCTCATCATTTCCAACTTGAATTCTATCAGTTCTATATTTCTTAATCTTCCTACATTTGTGTCACCCTAAACTGACCAATGATGCCTTTGAAGCTTACCTAAACAGGATAAAGCGGAGGACAGAGACCAGTGGCACAACACCAAGAACATCTTTTCAGGCTGAAAATAATCAAAATTAACAAGTTAATGATAGCCCTCACTGCATTATCATCAACTATGCCCAGGGATGATGATGATGAATATAAAATTAATGATGGAGAGAGAGGAGAAGATGGCGGAAGAGTAAGGCGCCGAGATCACCCTCCTCCCCACAGATACATCAGAAATACATCTACACGTGGAACTGCTCCTATAGAACACCCACTGAACGCTGGCAGAAGACCTCAGACCTCCCAAAAGGCAAGAAACTCCCCACGTACCTGGGTAAGGCAAAAGAAGAAAGAAACAACAGAGACAAAAGAATAGGGACGGGACCTGCACCAGTGGGAGGGAGCTGTGAAGGAGGAAAGGTCTCCACACACTAGGAAGCCCCTTTGTGGGCGGAGACTGCGGGTGGCAGAGGGGGGAAACTTTGGAGCCACGGAGGAGAGCGCAGCCACAGGGGTGCGGAGGGCAAAGCGGAGAGACTCCCGCACAGAGGCTCAGCGCCAAGCAGCACTCACCAGCCCGAGAGGCTTGTCTGCTCATCTGCCGGGGCGGGTGGGAGCTGGGAGCTGAGGCTCGGGCTTCAGTCGGATCGCAGGGAGAGGACTGGGGTTGGCGGGGTGAACACAGCCTGAAGGGGTTAGCGCACCCCAGCTAGCCGGGAGGGAGTCCGGGAAAGGTCTGGAGCTGCCGAACAGGCAAGAGACTTTTTCTTGCCTCTTTGTTTCCTGGTGCGCGAGGAGAGGGGATTCACAGCACTGCCTAAACGAGCTCCAGAGACGGCCGCGAGCCGCGGCTATCAGCGCGGACCCCAGAGACGGGCATGAGACGCTAAGGCTGCCGCTGCCACTACCAAGAATCCTGTGTGCGAGCACAGGTCACTATCCACACCACCCCTCCCGGGAGCCTGTGCAGCCCGCCACTGCCAGGGTCCCGTGATCCAGGGACAACTTCCCCAGGACAATGCACGGTGTGCCTCAGGCTGGTGCAACGTCACGCCGGCCTCTGCCGCCGCAGGCTCGCCCCGCATCCGTACCCCTCTCTCCCCCTGGCCTGCGTGAGCCAGAGCCCCCAAATCAGCTGCCCCTTTAGCCCCATCCTGTCTGAGCGAAAAACAGACACCCTCAGGCAACCTACATGCAGAGGCGGGTCCAAATCCAAAGCTGAACCCCGGGAGCTGTGCGAACAAAGAAGAGAAAGGGAAATCTCTCCCAGCAGCCTCAGAAGCAGCGGATTAAAGCTCCACAAACAACTTGATTTACCTGCATCTGTCGAATACCTGAATAGACAACGAATCATCCCAAATTGAGGAGGTGGACATTGGGAGCAAGATATATTATTTTTTTCCCCTTTTCATCTTTTTGTGAGTGTGTATGTGTATGCTTCTGTATGAGATTTTGTCTGTATAGCTTTGCTTTCACCATTTGTCCTAAGGTTCTGTCCATCCGTTTTTTTTAAAAATTTTTTTCTTTTTTTCTTAATAACTATTTTTTCTTTTTTATTTTAATAACATTAATTTATTATATCTTACTTTATTTTATTTTATCCTCTTCCTTTTTTTCTTTCTACTTTTTCTCCCTTTTATTCTGAGCCATGTGGATGAAAGGCTCTTGGTGCTCCAGCCAGGCATCAGGGCTATGCCTCTGAGGTGGGAGAGCCAACTTCAGGACACTGGTCCACAAGAGACCTCCCAGCTCCACGTAATACCAAATGGTGAAAATCTTCCAGAGATCTCCATCTCAACACCAAGACCCAGCTTCACACAACGACCACCAAGCTACAGTGCTGGACACCCTATGCCAAACAACTAGCAAAACAGGAACACAGCCCCATCCATTCGCAGAGAGGCTGCCTATAATCATAATAAGGCCACAGACACCCCAAAACACACCACCAGACGTGGACCTGCCCATCAGAAAGACAAGATCCAGCCTCATCCACCAGAGCACAGGCACTAGTCCCCTCCACCAGGAAGCCTACACAACCCACTGAACCAACCTTAGCCACTGGGGACAGACACCAAAAACAACAGGAACTACAAACCTGCAGCCTGTGAAAAGGAGACCCCAAACACAGTAAGATAAGCAAAATGAGAAGACAGAAAAACACACAGCAGATGAAGGAGCAAGGTAAAAACACACCAGACCTAACAAATGAAGAAGAAATAGGCAGTCTACCTGAAAAAGAATTCAGAAAAATGATAGTAAAGATGATCCAAAATCTTGGAAATAGAATAGACAAAATGCAAGAAACATTTAACAAGGACGTAGAAGAACTAAAGAGGAATCAAGCAACGATGAACAACACAATAAATGAAATTAAAAATACTCTAGAAGGGATCAATAGCAGAATAACTGAGGCAGAAAAACGGAAAAGTGACCTGGAAGATAAAATAGTGGAAATAACTATTGCAGAGCAGAATAAAGAAAAAAGAATGAAAAGAACTGAGGACAGTCTCAGAGACTTCTGGGACAACATTAAATGCACCAACATTCGAGTAATAGGGGTCCCAGAAGAAGAAGAGAAAAAGAAAGGGACTGAGAAAATATTTGAAGAGATTATACTTGAAAACTTCCCTAATATGGGAAAGGAAATAGTTAATCAAGTCCTGGAAGCACAGAGAGTCCCATACAGGATAAATCCAAGGAGAAACACACCAAGACACATATTAATCAAACTATCAAAAATTAAATATAAAGAAAACATATTAAAAGCAGGAAGGGAAAAACAACAAATAACACACAAGGAAATCCCCATAAGGTTAAAAGCTGATCTTTCAGCAGAAACTCTGCAAGCTAGAAGGGAGTGGCAGGACATATATAAAGTGATGAAGGAGAAAAACCTACAACCAAGATTACTCTACCCAGCAAGGATCTCATTCAGATTTGATGGAGAAATTAAAACCTTTACAGACAAGCAAAAGCTGAGAGAGTTCAGCACCACCAAACCAGCCTTATAAAAAATGCTAAAGGAACTTCTCTAGGCAAGAAACACAAGAGAAGGAAAACATCAACAATAACAAACCCAAAACATTTAACAAAATGGGAATAGGAACATACATATCGATAATTACCTTAAATGTAAATGGATTAAATGCTCCCACCAAAAGACACAGACTGGCTGAATGGATACAAAAACAAGACCCATATATATGCTGTCTACAAGAGACCCACTTCAGACCTAGGGACACATACAGACTGAAAGTGAGGGGATGGAAAAAGATATTCCATGCAAATGGAAATCAAAAGAAAGCTGGAGTAGCATTTCTCATATCAGACAAAATAGACTTTAAAATAAAGACTATTACAAGAGACAAAGAAGGACACTATATAATGATCAAGGGATCGATCCAAGAAGAAGATATAACAATTGTAAATATTTATGCACCCAACATAGGAGCACCTCAATACATAAGGCAAATACTAACAGCCATAAAAGGGGAAATCGACAGTAACACAGTCACAGTAGGGGATTTAACACTCCACTTTCACCAATGGACAGATCATCCAAAGTGAAAATAAATAAGGAAACACAAGTTTTAAATGATACATTAAACAAGATGGACTTAATTGATATTTATAGGACATTCCACCCAAAAACAACAGAATACACATTTTTCTCAAGTGCTCATGGAACATTCTCCAAGATAGATCATATCTTGGGTCACAAATCAAGCCTTGGCAAATTTAAGAAAATTGAAATCGTATCAAGTATCTTTTCTGACCACAAAGCTATGAGACTAGATATCAATTACAGTAAAAGATGTGTAAAAAATATAAACACATGGAGGCTAAACAATACACTACTTAATAACGAAGTGATCACTGAAGAAATCAAAGGGGAAATCAAAAAATACCTAGAAACAAATGACAATGGAGACACGACGATCCAAAACCTATGGGATGCAGCAAAAGCAGTTCTAAGAGGGAAGTTTATAGCAATACAAGCCTACCTCAAGAAACAGGAAACATCTCGAATAAACAACCTAACATTGCACCTAAAGCAATTAGAGAAAGAAGAACAAAAAAACCCCAAAGTTAGCAGAAGCAAAGAAATCATAAAGATCAGATCAGAAATAAATGAAAAAGAAATGAAGGAAACAATAGCAAAGATCAATAAAACTAAAAGCTGGTTCTTTGAGGAGATAAACAAAATTGATAAACCATTAGCCAGACTCATCAAGAAAAAAAGGGAGAAGACTCAAATCAATAGAATTAGAAATGAAAAAGAAGTAACAACTGACACTGCAGAAATAGAAATGATCATGAGAGATTACTACAAGCAACTCTATGCCAATAAAATGGACAACCTGGAAGAAATGGACAAATTCTTAGAAATGCACAACCTGCCGAGACTGAACCAGGAAGAAATAGAAAATATGAACAGGTCAATCACAAGCACTGAAATTGAAACTGTGATTAAAAATCTTCCAACAAACAAAAGCCCAGGACCAAATGCTTTCACAGGCGAATTCTGTCAAACATTTAGAGAAGAGCTAAAACCTATCCTTCTCAAACTCTTCCAAAATATTGCAGAGGGAGGAACACTCCCCAACTCATTCTACGAGGCCACCATCACCCTGATACCAAAACCAGAAAAAGATGTCACTAAGAAAGAAAACTACAGGCCAATATCACTGATGAACATAGATGCAAAAATCCTCAACAAAATACTAGCAAACATAATCCAACAGCACATTAAAAGGATCATACACCAGGATCAAGTGGGGTTTATACCAGGAATGCAAGGATTCTTCAATATATGCAAATCAATCAAAGTGATACACCATATTAACAAACTGAAGGAGAAAAACCATATGATCATCTCAATAGATGCAGAGAAAGCTTTTGACAAAATTCAACACCCATTTATGATAAAAGCCCTGCAGAAAGTAGGCATAGAGGGAACTTTCCTCAACATAATAAAGGCCATATATGACAAACCCACAACAACATCATCCTCAATGGTGAAAAACTGAAACCATTTCCACTAAGATCAGGAACAAGACAAGGTTGCCCACTCTCACCACTATTATTCAACATAGATTTGGAAGTTTTCACCACAGCAATCAGAGAAGAAAAAGAAATAAAAGGAATCCAAATCAGAAAAGAAGAAGTAAAGCTGTCACTGTTTGCAGATGACATGATACTATACATAGAGAATCCTAAAGATGCTACCAGAAAACTACTAGAGCTAATCAATGCATTTGGTAAAGTAGCAGGATACAAAATTAATGCACAGAAATCTCTTGCATTCCTATACACTAATGATGAAAAATCTGAAAGTGAAATTAAGAAAACACTCCCATTTACCATTGCAACAAAAAGAATAAAATATCTAGGAATAAACCTACCTAAGGAGATAAAAGACTTGTATGCAGAAAATTATAAGACACTGATGAAAGAAATTAAAGATGATACAAATAGATGGAGAGATATACCATGTTCTTGGATTGGAAGAATCAACATTGTGAAAATGACTCTACTACCCAAAGCAATCTACAGATTCAATGCAATCCCTATCAAACTACCACTGGCATTTTTCACAGAACTAGAACAAAAAATTTCACAATTTGCATGGAAACACAAAAGACCCCGAATAGCCCAAGCAATCTTGAGAACGATAAATGGAGCTGGAGGAATCAGGCTCCCTGACTTCAGACTATACTACAAAGCTACAGTAATCAAGACAGTATGGTACTGGCACAAAAACAGAAACATAGATCAATGGAACAGGATAGAAAGCCCAGAGATAAACCCACACACATATGGTCACCTAATCTTTGATAAAGGAGGCAAGCATATACAGTGGAGAAAAGACAGCCTATTCAATAAGTGGTCCTGGGAAAACTGGACAGGTACATGTAAAAGAATGAAATTAGAACACTCCCTAACACCATACACAAAAATAAACTCAAAATGGATTAAGGACCTAAATGTAAGGCCAGACACTCTAAAACTCTTAGAGGAAAACATAGGCAGAACACTCTATGACATAAATCACAGCAAGATCCTTTTTGACCCACCTCCTAGAGAATGGAAATAAAAACAAAAATAAACAAATGGGACCTAATGAAACCTAAAAGCTTTTGCACAGCAAAGGAAACCATAAACAAGAGCAAAAGACAACTCTCAGAATGGGAGAAAATATTTGCAAATGAAGCAACTGACAAAGGATTAATCTCCAAGATTTACAAGCAGCTCATGCAGCTCAATAACAAAAAACCAAACAACCCAATCCAAAAATGAGCAGAAGACCTAAATAGACATTTCTCCAAAGAAGATATATAGATTGCCAACAAACACATGAAAGAATGCTCAACATCATTAATCATTAGAGAAATGCAAATGAAAACTACAATGAGATATCATCTCACACTGGTCAGAATGGCCATCATCAAAAAATATAGAAACAATAAATGCTGGAGAGGGTGTGGAGAAAAGGGAACCCTCTTGCACTGTTGGTGGGAATGTAAATTGATACAGCCACTATGGAGAACAGTATGGAGGTTCCTTAAAAAACTAAAAATAGAACTACCATACAGCCCAGCAATCCCAATACTGGGCATATTCCCTGAGAAAACCATAATTCAAAAAGAGTCATGTACCAAAATTTTCACTGCAGCACTATTTACAATAGCCAGGACATGGAAGCAACCTAAGTGTCCATCATCAGAAGAATGGATAAAGAAGATGTGGCACATATATACAATGGAATATTACTCAGCCATAAAAAGAAATGAAATGGAGTTATTTGTAGTGAGGTGGATGGAGTTAGAGTCTGTCATACAGAGTGAAGTATGTCAGAAAGAGAAAAACAAATACAGTATGCTAACACATATGTATGGAATCTAAGTAAAAAAAAAAGGTCATGAAGAACCTAGTGGCAAGACGGGAATAAAGACACAGACCTACTAGAGAATGGACTTGAGGATATGGGGAAGGGAAACGGTAAGATGTGACAAAGTGAGAGAGTGGCATGGACATATATACACTACCAAATGTAAAATAGATAGCTGGTGGGAAGCAGCCGCATAGCACAGGGAGATCAGCTCTGTGCTTTGTGACCACCTGGAGGGGTGGGTTAGGGAGGGTGGGAGGGAGAGAGATACAAGAGGGAGGAGATATGGGAATGTATGTATATGTATGGCTGATTCACTTTGTTATAGGGCAGAAACTAGCACACCATTGTAAATCAATTATACTCCAATAAAGATTTTTAAAATAAATAAATAAAATAAAATTAAAAAAAATAAAAGCAATGATGATGATGATGGTAATGACTGACGATGATGATCCCTAACATTTATTAATCAGCATATGTGAAGCCCTGTGCCAACTGCTTTAAATGGAATATCTCGTTTAATTCCACAACAATTGTATTAGGTAGTTTTAAATATTATACCCAGTTTACAGTTGAGGATGTGGAAACAGTCGTAGAGGTGTTATATCACTTGCCAATGATTATACAGTTAGCAAGCGATGGAGCTGGAATTTTAAAAGCCAGGCCATCTGCCTCCAGAGCCCAACTCTTAACCACGCCATCCTGCCATTCCCACGTGACACGAGGTTTTATTGGACCCCTTCTAAAATCAAGATATAAAAGCTGAAGAGGTCAATGGTAGTAAGTAAAAAACAAATAATCTAGAAGAAAGGTCCTTACCCTCCAGTAATTTACAATCCTATTGGAAGGACAAGAGTTAGAAAATAAACTAATTTAGAAAAAAAAGTTTATTGTCTTGCTAGAAAATGTGAATCAGAACTAAGCATTCCTTTCCAGCTCAATTCTCCAACTTTAAGGTTACAGACTAGAAATGTATTAACTCATACAGAAAAGGATGAAGGAAAAAATGAATAGGCCACACCCTGTGAGGATTCAGTGAAGGAGGCTTTCTGACCTCTAGACACCCTGGCCCATGTGCTGCTGTGCTCTGTGGAAGGATGAGGGGCATAACTGAAGTCCTTAGCATCCCTGTTACTGAATGTTCACACACTGCCTGGGGATGGAGCTTCTCTCAGAAAAGTCTTGCAGTGCCAGAGTTGTTGGGTTTTCCTCGACTAATATCTGAGGTACCAGTGACTGCAATGCCCTGCCAGTGAGCCTTTAAAGACCCGATCAAGCAGAAAAAGATTCGCACTGAAGTTAGTGGCCTGAATTCTTCAAGTCAGATGCAGTAACCCCAGAATTAAATTTCATCAAATTCAAAAATCTCATTACCAACCAGATTATCAGGTATTATCTCAATGCCCAAAGATAACAAGTTATTCATGGTCTATCATCCCAATTGTCTTCAGCAATTAAATGAGAGAAAGTAGCTTCAGAAAGATCTATCTCTATCTCTAATTATGTGACCTGGGGCAGTCAGCACCAGGCCATCTCCAAACTACTGTGATGGTCACATGAGATAATGAATGGGAAATTGTCTTGTAACCTGGAAGGTATATAAACAAAGTTATTACTCTCATTAGATGTTCAGGAACAAATTATTACCGATATTAGAAATAACCCCATCCAGTATGCAAAGTGCTGCATAATCAAACCATCCACTTCATGGACCTCAGGGATACCATCTCATTCCCACCTCACTTACACTCCCAACACTCCATATCCACATATCCCCCAGGATACCCAGTGCTTTTTTATGCCTCTGTTCCTTTGTATTAGCAAAGACATGCTACTAAAGAGGCCAAATATTACTGTTAAAGACATTTAATATTAAAACACACAGGAAACTTTTGGTTTTCATTCATTTCTCATTATCTGACTTTATTCCCTCTAGGCAGAATATCTTAATAACCAAACATTTGCATAATGCCTTTCTTTTTATGTCCTTGATTCCAACCAACTGCTTTCGAATATTTCCCCATCCCTCTAACAGCATCAAATCCAATTAACTGATATGTTAATTTTAGGTAACTTGGGATATTCAGAGCACTTTGCTGAACTATCATAAATCATAAACTAGCAAAGAGGATAAGGTCTCTGGACAAGAAAACAGTTGATATTTTCTCCTGCTCCTTTCATTAGGAGAGTTATTACAGTAATGGGAGGAGTTGGATTGAGAAAATAATCATTTGGGGGTTTAGGAAATGTTTGTAAAACTCTCTGAATTAGGCTTAGCAGCTCTGTCTAACCTCCTTGGCCTGGTAGATGTCATGTGTTTAATAAAATCTCCCAGTTCTTTAAGCCAGAGATCCTTGATGTCTTTTAATATATCCCAGATTCCAAAAAGTCATGACAATTTAAAAGGGCCCTGTACCAGCACATCCTGTCCCTACTGCCTGCAAAGCCTGCTACCCTCTTCTCTACCTGGGAACTCCCATTCTCCCTTGAAGAAGCACCTGAGCCATGGCACCTCTCCTGACACAGCATCATACAGACAGAGCTTGGGCTTCAGTGGCACCACGACAATTAGAATATTTATCTAATTCAGTGCTTATAAAATTGTAACTATTTGTATAAATGAATTTTCCACAAGAGTTTGGATGTTGTTTACTCATCTTTCAGCCCAAAGCTTCTAGCACAGTGCCTGGCAACTAACAGCTCAAAAAAAAAAAAAATATTTGTTCACATGTTGGAAAGAATGTTTACTAGTCTCTTGAAAAAGGATTATCCTGAGGCATATCTCTGATTCCAAAGACTACACAAGCTTGAAAATTTTTAAATGGTAGTCTCATTATTGTTTCAGTATGCCATGCCCTTTTCATGGTAAAATTCCTAGATGCCCTGAAGGCATGGAAAGATTCCCAAACCCTATGTTTTATCACCTACCTGCATTTTCCTCTGCATATTGTGATGGCTTGGTGGAGAAGAAATTGATGAGGAGAAAAAGAGGCAATTGACTGAGTAAAATTACCACTAAAAAGTAAGCCTTGAGGATATACTGCAGCACAGCTCTCTTATTCATTGTTAGAGTAAATTAATCATCTCAAGCTGTTTACAGGCTCCAGATATTGCCCTGAAATGGCCAGTTCTCCACTTTTGTCACTCACTGGTACATGGGCCAATTGAGTTTCAGCAAAAAAAAAAAAAAATTGTATATATGTAGGTGTATATATATGCATGCGCATGTGTGTGTGTGTGTGTTTGTGTGTTTTTTCCAAGAGAATCCTTTTTCTACCTCCACCCACTGATGTGTATCTTTAGCACAGGAATAGTTAATAAATTATACTCATCAGATTTAAAAGCTGACAGGCTCACAAAGCCATTCACATACTGTAATTATTGGTTTGCCCTTCAATTGTCTTCCTAGACTGGGGGCTCGTTGAAGGCAAAAATCAGTGGTGCTAATCTTTATATCCTTTCTGAACACTTTGCCCTGACATACTAAGCCCTTAGAAAATGTACCTGAATAAATTAGAATATATCTATGGTCAATTCCAATAATAATCGCTAACTTTATTAACAGGTATCTGTTCTGAGACGTAATTTCATTCAATTCTCACAACAATCCTCTGAAGTGGGTACTGTGATTGTCTCCATTTTAGAGGTGAAGAAACTGAGAGCTAAAAAAAGTTAAGTAACTGATCCAAAGCTACATAGCTATATAACAGAAATGGGACTAGACTTTACTCCAAAAAGTCTGTTGGTTTCTAAGCTCAGGCATGTGTAAAACCACTCTCCCATACTACCTCTATAAATCATCCCTAAAGAGATCCAACTCCATATTTTTGTCCCGGTGTTTAGAAACTATAAAAACCAGGCTAAGCTAACTGCTGTAGCAAACAAGAGCCATATTCCCAATGGCTTTCATAGTATAGGTTTAATGTCTGAGGCTCTCGGAGAGGGCGGAGCCACAAGATGGAAAGAGCCTTGGAGTTCTCTGCCTGACCTCCTGCATCCGGCCTGCAGACAGAGGAAGAGATTGGGGGCCATGCCTCAGAAGTTGTGACCATTCAGACCAAGAAGTGATGGGCATCACTTTCACTCACATCCTATTGCCTAGAATTCACTCATATAACCACACCTATTTATGGGGCAGCTAGGAAATGTGCTCCAGCTGTAAGCCCACATAAAAAAGAAGGAGGCAGATATTGGTAAGCACTAATAACCTCTACTCCAGAACACTAGGGGACTCAAGATTCAAGTCCAGGGTCAGAGGACTTTAGAATCAAAGCAGTAGAGACTTTTCTCCTCAATTATCCTACAAGCTTTCCATTTTCCATTCCTTCCTCGAAACCACTCTGACCCTTTAGCAATTGCAGCTTCTCCTACTTCCCTATTCCGATGTTACCTGAAAAAATATATATATTTAAATCTCTAAAATACAGGTGTGTATCAGTTGTATTTTAAGGAAAAAATATCCAAAACTTATTTGTCCTACAGATATATTAGGACATGTCATTCCTATAACATAAAGCTGCTTCCCTTCAGGAGGAATACATTGCCAGATAACTCTTAACAGTAAATTCTCTGAACACACTTAAAAATTTAAATGATACTGTAAACCTTTTATTTACAAAAATTGTATTCACAATAAATTAGGATCATAGATTTGATAAGGCAGAGTTAATCTATAGTGTATTGAATGCCAAATACAAGCTATAGTTCATTCACTCATTCATTCAGTAAATATATACTAAACATCTAGTATATTTTGTTTCATCCTAAACCCAAGGGCCAAAGGCTTAGTCTCAATAGATACAATACAGTTATGTGTGATGGAGAGATGAGATGAGATTGCAGAAGACAACCTGGGGTCAAAAATTTGCACCTGTATTCCTTCCCAGAAAGTGTCCTCAGAACTCAGCAAATCTGTAAGAACATGTTCAAGGTGCGTTAAGTTGTGTCTGTCAGACGTGGACAGAGGGCCATTTGCTATAATCACAAGGCTTCAGAACGATGAAACTAACTCACAGAAACTGACCCATTCTCTAACTTTCCTGTAGTCTACAATTGCCCCACCAGAGGTGACAACTGGCTCTTGCTTCTCTAAGATCCCCAAGACCCGCGATCAAAATTCAAGTGCATCAAGATTGCCGACAGTGTCCTCTCTCTTTCCATGAGTTACAGGTTTTAGAGTCTGCAGAGTCTGACTGCCTGTGTTCAAGTCCCAGCTTCTACCACTTACTTCCTCTTGTCACAGCTTTGAGACAATTGAGGAATTTGAGTATGGATTAGGTATTGCTAGATAATGTTAAAGAATTACTTATCATTTTGTTAGACATAATAATAGCATGACACTTTTTTTTATGTCCTTACCCATTAGAGAAGAAATGTTGATATTTGGGATTTGCTTTAAAATATTCTAGTTTTTTTGAAATGGGGGAGGAAGGGAAAGCAGGTAAAACAAGACCGACAGCATGGTAGTAATTTTTCAAGCAGGTGACAGATACATTACACGTTACATGGTTGTTTCTACTAGTCTCTCTACCTTTGAGTAAGCTTGAAAATTCCCAAAATAAAAAATAATTTTAAAAAATTTTAGGGACTTCCCTGGTGGTCCAGTGGTTAAGACTCTGCATGCCCACTGCAGGGGGCACGGGTCTGATCCCTGGTCACGGAACTAAGATCCAGCATACTGAGTGGCACAGGCAAAAAATTAAAAACAAAAAAATTTCAAGATTATCCACAATGACTTCATTCTTAAATTCACTCTATAAATCCCACTCTTTTCCATGTAAACCTAAGCTACTGAGGAGTACATCATTCTAGTGACTTCCAAACATTGCTGATCATCAAAATCATCTGGAACTTTATATAAATTCTATAAATTCCTAGCCCATATTCCAGATCCATTGAATCAGAATCTCTTAGACTGAGGTCTTGGAATCATGATCTTAAAGCTATCTCCCAGTTAATTCTCATGATTATACCCAGGGTTTAAGAAGCACTGCATCTTTTACACTTGCCCAATGTTGTTTGAGTCTGCATTGGGTCCTGATACCCAAGACCTCACATACTTGACAATCACCCAGCTCTTCTAGGATAGATTGCTAGCTACCCTTTTTCCTCTAAGGCTTAATTTCAACCTTTTCAAAACTATTTTTCCCTTTACAAAAGTTTTACCTTGTAGCTGTTCGCTCGTAGTTCCAAACCAGAGGCAAGCAGCACTCTCATTATCGTAATCACTTTATCAGTCTACATTTTAATGGAAGCATATGTTCAAGCCCTTTTCAAAAACCGAATTAGAAAGTGGATTTTAACACAAACAAGTTAGCACTACTTTAAAACCAATTTCCAGTCATTCTCACATCCTTAGTACAAATCCTTTACAACTTCAGAAGTCATTAAGGAGCAGCTGAAGGTTTTTTGATTGTCAGGAAGTGTCAGGAAGTGTTACTGAGATGGATTTGTTGAAGAGATGCTTTATACCATTTCACAATCCTGTCAAAGTTTTATGAGATTTCTAAACCGAAGATAAATACTTTATTTTTAACCATAACAATCTGAAGCTCTAAGAGGGAAAACGAGAAAGTCAAATTGTCCTAAACCTTCGTAAAGAAGATGGAATTGCACACTTTCAAGTAGAACTGGCTGTGATTCAAATGAAGGACCTCTGAAATAAAGAGTAACAGCCTCAACTAAAACATGACAATTACATATGAAGAAGGAGCTAACCTTCCCCACTGATTGCTTGATTTAATTTCTTTACTGAGTATAGCTCCATCACATTCACTCTGTCAAAAAAAAAAAAATCCTTCTCTTATTAACTCCTTTAATATGATCACAAACTTTGACAAGCAAGCTACTTGAGAAACAGTTTGTAAACTCTCCAAGCTGGAAAGAGCCGTAGGGATTATCTAGTCCAAACTTCTCTTTGATACAAGAATCCTTTCTCTGGTGTCATTGACAAAGAGAAGCTCAACCAGATTCTGTCTCAAAGTTTTCAAGGAAATAATAAAGACTGACGTTTAGAGAGCACTTTTCAGATAACAAAGAATCTTCAACCATCTTGCTTCATCTAAGTTATATTGTAGATGATGACATGGAAATTTTGAGAGATTAAATGACTTGCTATGATGACAGAGCTAACAAATGGCTGAGCGAAGACTTGAATTAAGTATTTGGACTACAAATCTGTATTTCTTTTCCCTGCTGTCTCCCTGTCAAGGATCAAGTGAGGTTCTGTTCTTTGCAAGGCATTCCACTACTTTGTTGGACAGCTGTGACCATTTAAAAATTCTTAAAGAGGCAAAATCTGTCTCCCTATAACTTTTTAAATTTTAACAGAACGTTAAATAGTGCTTACTACATGAAGGGCACTATTTGAAAAACTTTCCAAATAGTAACTCATTTAATTCTCATAACAATCATGTGAAATGGATACTATTATTATCACCATTTTACAGGTAAGAAAACTAGAGCTACAAGTAAATGGCAGAGATGGTATCTAAGCCAAACTAAATTTGTCTGTTTCCAGAGTTCAGACTCCATCCTGTCTCTCACTTCTATCATGAGGACATCATTTTAGTCTTTGAATCAACACAGAAGAAAACAGCTTTTTTAGTTACATGATAGCCATGCAAACACTTGGAGACAACTGTCAGACTCCCTCCCCCAAACCTGTATCAGTCAGGGTTCTATCAGAGAAACTGAATGATATATAGAACAAGGTATTTATTACAAGTGGATGACCTTCCACAATTGTGGGAGCTAAATAGTCTCTGTAATTCTCTTGTACTTAACGCCTGATGCTTGCAGACATATACTCAAGGGTTGAGATTTGATTAAATTAATAGTTTTTTAACAAGGGCATTCATAAGTAAAACTGGCTTAAAAAAAAAAAAAAACTGCAAGTCCATGGCAGTGAAAAATACAATCACCACTAGTAGAGTTTGATGCCATTCCTTTGATTTGTGCTAAGGAGCCAGAAATTTACCCACTACTGCTTTTGAGCTATCAATATAGTACAAATATCAACACAGTACAAATATCAACACAGTGAAAAAGGAAAATAGCAGCTTAGTTTTATTATGAAAATAGTCTTGAACTTGCAGATTCCCTGAAATGGATTCAGGCACTCAAGGGATTCATGGACAATACTTTAAGAACCCATGCTATCTAGTATATCAAGGAAGTTCTGGCATCTCAATTTAGAGTAGGCTACCCTGGGAACCACGTTCAAGTCAACCAACCAAGAACCACATACACATACATACATACACACACACACACACACACACACACACACATATTCAATCTTTCCTAAGACTAAAAAGATCCCCATTGCCCACATTTAATTCAATTGAGCTAGCACACAGAAACCCAATTTCAAAACAAAAGGAACTTCAAACATAGCTCTAAGTTACCTATATTTCCCCAGTGTAGACACAAAGATATTTTTAGGTGAAAGGGTATCACATCATGTAAAGGAAAAGTTATTATAAGATTAATAACCTCTATTCCCATTAGAAGACAAAACCATTCCATAGGTCCTTTGAGAAGTTTTCCCCAGTATCCTCACTATATTCTTGTTGGTTTCAGTCTATCATCTCACCTATCAAGACTATTTTTGTCTCCCAAGGCAACAGAAATAAAAACAAAAATAAACAAATGGGACCTAATCAAACTTACAAGCTTTTGCCAAGCAAAGGGAACCATAAACAAAATGAAAAAACATTTTCATTTCATTTCATTCTCATTTCAAGAATGAGAGAAAATATTTGCAAATGATGTGACCGACAAGGGCTTACTTTCCAAAATATACAAACAGCTCATACAACTCAACAACAAAAAGACAAACAACCCTATCCAAAAATGGGCAGAAAACCTAAATAGACATTTCTCCAAAGAAGACATACAGATGGCCAACAGGCACATGAAAAGATGCTCAACATCACTAATTATTAGAGAAATGCAAATCAAAACTACAATGAGGTACCACCTCACACCAATCAGAATGGCCATCATCAAAAAGTCTACAAATAACAAATGCTGGAGAGGATGTGGAGAAAAGGGAACACTCCTACACTACTGGTGGGAATGTAAATTGGTGCAGCCACTGTGGAAAACAGTATAGAGCTCCCTCAGAAAACTAAAAATAGAATTACCATATGATCCAGCAATCCCACTCCTGTGCATACTTCTGGACAAAACTATAATTCAAAAGGATATGTGCACCCCTATGTTCATAGCAGCACTATTCACAATAGCCAAAACATGGAAACAACCTAATTGTCCATTGACAGATGAATAAAGAAGATGTGATACATATATACAATGGGATACTACTCAGCCATAAAAAAAGAACAAAATAATGCCATTTTCAGCAACATGGATGCAACTAGAGATTATCATACTAAGTGAAGTAAGTCAGAAAGAGAAAGACAAATACCATGTGATATCACTTATATTTGACACAAATGAACCTATCTGTGAAAAAGAAACAGAATCAGGTTTCTTTCATGTTCAACATAGAGAACAGACTGGTGGTTATAAAGGGGAAGGGGTTGAGGGAGAGATGGAGTGGGAGGTTGGGGTGAGCAGATGTAAGCTTTTACAAATAGAATGGATAAACAACAAGGTCCTACTGTAGAGCAGAGAGAACTATATTCAATATCCTAAGATAAACCATATGGAAAAGAGTATTTAAAAAAAGAATGATGTATATGTATAACTGAATCACTTTGCTGTACAGCAGTAATCAACCCAACACTGTAAATCAACTATACTTCAATTTAAGAAAAATTAAAAATAAAGATGAGAAGATCAACCAAAAAAAGAAAGACTATTTTTACTTTTGACTCTGCCATTCATGCTTTGCTACAGAAGATTCCTGGAAATCCTGACTTATAGATTGGGGTAACTTCTTAGGCATTTTTCATGTGACAATCATTTCTTTATCTGAGGAGAAATGGGTTCAATTAATTGTCACTTGTATTTTGAGATCATGGTACCCCAAGACCTTGACCATTTCATTCCAAAAACTAATTTAATCAAAGCATTGAGAAAAAAAATTAAAGCACAAAATGCCACCCAAAATATACCTCTCTTCTATCAGAGAAACTATGCATAGTTGCTACCATAATATTTCTATCAGTGATTATAGGAAACCCATCTCTCAATGTACCCAATAAAATCAGAAACTGGCTGTCATGAGTCAATCATTTATAGAAGAAGAGCTGCAGTTATCTCTCTTCTTGGAAGCAGTGAGCATGTTGTGACCATGGACATTGTCTACTGACAAACCTCTCTTCTCCTGCATCTTCTGAGGTAGAGGGAGAGAGAGCACAGTATTTACCACTGTCCAAAGTTTGAAAACAAAAGGAAAATACCTCACCAGCAGAGGACTAATAAACTGGTGTAACATCTCATTATTACTTAATAATATGCTAAGGAAAAAATGAACAGGTATTGACTGAAAAGATGTTTTAACTGACTTTGTCTTTTAACAATCTGAAAAAAAGATCTTTGCTCAGTGCCTTATAAAATAACCAGTTATGTTATAAGGAGTCTCTTTCCATTTTTTCATGATTGACTGATGACAGCTTATAAGTCTCACCCCTCCCTCTTCTCCTTCTGACTTACATCTTGATAAACTGTTAAGAAAGCCCAGGCGTGCCAAAGGGGAAACTGAAACCATACAAATCCCTCCTCGGGTAGAAATCTCATGTTAGCCCCTTTTATTGTGTTAACCACAATAAAAACTCTGAGCCAGCCTCCTTTCCTTACTCTTGCAAGCCATTTTGGACCTGTATGGGAGTCCTGCCCTGCTCTCCCCACAGACCTCGATTATAATAGACCTAATTCCTGGAAACTATGGATGTGATGAGATATCACTCCTATGATTCTGTCATGTTATATGGCATAAAGAGAGAGAAGAGGAGAGGAGATTTTCTAGGTGGAGCTGATCTAATCACATGAGCTTTTAAAAGCAGAGAACTCTCTCTGGCCAGTGGCAGAAGAGAAGCCACAAGGGGAAGTCAGAGATTTGAAGCACAGGGGAGATTCGACACGCCCTTGATAGCTTCAGGATGAAGAAAGCCACATGAAAAGGAATGCAGGTGGCTTCTAGTAGCTGCGAGTGGCCCCCACCTGACAGCCAGCAAGGAAATGGGGACCTCAGACATACAACTGCAAGGAACTGGATTCTGCCAACAACCTGAATGAGCTTCCCTGAGCCCCCAGGGAAGAGTCCATTTGGCCAACGTCTTGTGAGATCATGAGCTGAGAACACAGTCAAGCTGATCCAGATTTCTGATCTATAGAACTGTGAGCTAATAAGTGGGTATTATTTTAAATAACTAAACTTGTGGTAATTAGTTATGCAGCAATAAAAATATATATAATGTGTTAAGAATTTAGAGAGAGCTTACCAAAATTGCAAAATAGATGTTACTCCACTCTTTCAAAGAGGTTAAAATCTAACAGGCAAGTATACATACTAAGAAAAAGGGAGATGTAACAGGTGCTATAATGACAGGGCAAAAATCTGCTATAGGACAGTGATTCTCAACCAGGGGTGATTTTGTCCCCCCGGGGAACATTGGCAATATTTGGAAACATTGTTGGTTGTCACAACTGGGGAGATGCTGCTGACAACTAGTAAATGGAAGCCACAAATGCTGCTAAACACTCTGCAATGCACAGGACAGCCCCCTCTGTCCCCACCCCTCCACAACAACAAAGAATTATCTGGTGCAAAATGTCAGTAATGTCAAGGTTAAGAAACCCTGCTTTAGGAACAGAGAGGAGAAACTTAACTTCAGCTGAGGGATCTGGGCCAGCTTCTTAGAGGTAATGATATTTGAGCTGGACCATGAAAGGTAAGTAGGATTTTGACAGATAGGGATTCAGAGGGTAAGAAACTGCTCCTGGCGTCCTGGCTTGGGCTCTATTGTAAAGTACACATAGGCAGAGAAGGCCATTTTATAGAATTGACAGGTAGTAAGTAGCCACATCCCCATCCCCATCCCCAGTCCCAAATCCTGACATGATTTTCATTTCAGTTGATTCCAAGTGCTCTAACTTCCTAATGTGTCACTCAACAAAAATGAAATTAATTGGGGGAACTAAGGTGCATGACATGATGTTACAATTAATGAAGGATACTGTTCTTCATAATGAGACATGATTCATGATCTCATTGTGTTGACAATCTAATAGGAGAGACATATCTATTCACAAATAAGTACAGAAAACTTAATTTTATTGAAATAAATTTGTAGTACTCTGTACTACTCCTTACACCAATTACCTCAAGGAAATTTTCCAAGGGGACTTCAGCATGCATGAGATGTGCAGGTAAATTCCTGCATGCATTTTAATATAATTCATTAATCTGATATATTTCCCTCTCTTTAGATGCTCCATAGTCTGTCTTACAAGGTGGTCATAGGAACTCAGCCCTCCCCAAATTGAGATCATTCATGTGCTTACTGTTCACTGTGATAGCTTTCACTACCCACCAGGTTTATTATTAATTTTGCACACCCCTGGTAGTCAAGAACATAGACCTATTGTTAAGTTCAGACAGGAGGAAAAATAAAAAAAAAAAAAAACCCAGTCTCATCTTTGGCACTGAATATTTGTCAAAGCCATTGCTGGGGGAGAAATGAATCTGTTGCTAACAACATTTTCATTCTGGATAGCCCTAAACATGAGCAGCTGGGCTGAGATTGCCTTTTCAGAGTTCATGAGGGACTTTTACAGCTGTCACATCTAAGCAAGTCTTAAAAACCATGTCTCGAAGCCAGACTTATCTGAGGCAAGCATCTGGTGACAAATGTTGAAAGAATAACAAAACCCTCTGTACTCTGGGTTTCTTGACCTTCATGTTTATTAATGTTCAGCTTCTCCCCACCACCTAACCTCAAAACCATACCACTGGGCTCTACTTAATGCACACTGCTGGAAACAAATAACATAGAAGACACTCTATGCTTCTCTGCCTGACAAAAATCAACCCATTAGAAAGTTAACATGTCAACTGACAAAGGAATGCAAGGAACAGATTTGCTCAACTCTCGGTTGGACGGTGGGTACTTTTTAATTGAACCAAAACTCAAGCACTCTTCATTAAATCCCTTTATAATTAATTCTCTGTCAGCCAAGTAAATTATTTTCAAAAATTTAAAAGAGTTCAGAACTTTCTTCACAGACAATCAAGATTCCTTTTTTAACACCAATTTGCTCTCCAGAGCTGCCTAGAGAGAAAACCAAATGCTTTGCAGAGCCTGTGAAAACTCTCCCTTTCATGGCCTGGATAGAACTGGCCAGTCCATGATTCAATATATCATTCCAGTGATTAACTTCACTTTTATAGGAGTAGCAAAAAGGAACTGACCTAGTGCCAAGAGGAGGAGACAAAAAGAACAAGAATGGGACCCTCCTTTGAAATCTGCCTTATTTATACAGAATTCTAAGACCTCTATTCATTATATATGATCTATTCACTTCAGAAACAATTCTCAATGTTCTCCAGATTAACTTCAAGGTGGCGGAGGAGTAAGACATGGAGATCACGTCTCCCCACAAATACACCAGAAATACATCTACATATGGAACAGCTCCTACAGAACACCTACTGAACGCTGGCAGAAGACCTCGGATTTCCCAAAAGGCAAGAAACTCTGCACGTACCTGGGTAGGGCAAAAGAAAAAAGAAAAAACAGAGACAAAAGAAGAGGAATGGGACCTGCACCTCTGGGAGGGAGCTGTGAAGGAGGAAAAGTTTCCACACACTAGGAAGCCCCTTCACTGGCAGAGACGGGGGGTGGGCGGGGGGGGGAAGCTTCGGAGCCACGGAGGAGAGCGCAGCAACAGGGGTGTGGAGGGCAAAGTGGAGAGATTCCCACACAGAGGATCGATGCTGACCAGCACTCACTAGCCTGAGAGGCTTGTCTGCTCACCCGCCAGGGCGGGTAGCCGGGAAGGAGTCCGGGAAAAAGTTTGGAACTGCCTAAGAGGCAAGAGACCATTGTTTCAGGGTGCGTGAGGAGAGGGGATTCAGAGCACCGTCTAAACGAGCTCCAGAGATGGGCGTGAGCCGCGGCTATCAACGCGGACCCCAGAGATGGGCATGAAACACTAAGGTTGCTGCTGCAGCCACCAAGAATCCTGTGTTCAAGCACAGGTCACTATTCACACCTCCACTCCTGGGAGCCTGTGCAGCCCACCACTGCCAGGGTCCCGTGATCCAGGGACAACTTCCCCGGGAGAACACATGGTGCGCCTCAGGCTGTTGCAACATCACGCCGGCCTCTGCCGTCACAGGCTCACCCCGTATTCTGTACCCCTCCCTACCCCCGGCCTGGGTGAGCCAGAGCCCCCTGATCAGCCGCTACTTTAGCCCCCTCCTGTCTGAGTGGGAACAGACGCCCTCAGGCGACCTACACACAGAGGCGGGGCCAATCTAAAGCTGAACCCCAGGAGCTGTGTGAACAAAGAAGAGAAAGGGAAATTTGTCCAAGCAGCCTCAGGAACAGTGGATTAAATCTCCACAAACAACTTGATGTACCCTGCATCTGTGGAACACCTGAATAGACAACGAATCATTCCAAAATTCAGGCAGTGGACTTTGAGAGCAACTGTAGACTTGGGGTCTGCTTTCTGCATCTAATTTGTTTCTGATTTTATCTTTATTTTAGTTTAGAATTTAGAGTTTATTATCATTGGTAGATCTGTTTATTGATTTGGTTGCTCTCTCCCTTTTTTTTTTAATATATAGATTTTTTTTTTTCCTTTTTCTCTTTTTGTGAGTATGTATATATATGCTTCTTTCTGTGATTTTGTCTGTATAGCTTTGCTTTTACCATTTGTCCTAGGGTTTGGTCTGTCCGTTTTTTGTTTTTTGGTTTTTTTTAGTACAGTTTTTAGCATTTGTTATGGGTGGATTTGTTTTTTGGTTTGGCTGCTCGCTTTCTTTCTTTCTTTCTTTTTATTATTTTTTAATTTTTTAATTTTTTATTTTAATAACTTTATTTTATTTTCTTTTACTCTTTCTTTCTTTCTTTCTTTTTTTCTCCCTTTTCGTTTGAGCCATGTGGCTGACAGGGTCTTGGTGCTCTAGCCAGGTGTCAGGCCTGTACCAATGAGGTGGGAGAGCCGAGTTCAGGACATTGCTCCACCATAGACCTCCCGGCTCCATGTAATGTCAAAGAGCAAAAGCTCTCCCAGAGATCTCCATCTCAACGCTAAGACCAACCTCCACTCAACAACCAGCATGCTACAGTGCTGGACACCCTATGCCAAACAACTAGCAAAACAGGAACACGACCACACCCATTAGCAGAGAGGCTGCCTAAAATCATAATAAGGTCACAGACACCTCAAAACATACCACCGGATGCAGTCCTGCCCACCAGAAAGACAAGATCCAGCCTCATCCACCAGAACACAGGCACCAGTTCCCTCCACCAGGAAGCCTACATAACCCACTGAACCAACCCTAGCCACTGGGGGCAGACACCAAAAACAACAGGAACTACAAACCTGCAGCCTGCAAAAAGAAGACCCCAAACACAGTAAGTTAAGCAAAATGAAAAGACAGAGAAACACACAGCAGATGAAGGAGCAAGGTAAGAACCCACCAGACCAAACAAGCAAAGAGGAAATAGGCAGTCTACCTGAAAAAGAATTCAGTGTAATGATAGTAAAGATGATCCAAATTCTTGGAAACAGAATGGAGAAAATAAAAGAAACGTTTAACAAACACCTAGAAGAACTAAAGAGCAAACAAGCAATGATAAACAACACAATAAATGAAATTAACAATTCTCTAGAAGGAATCAACAGCAGAATAACTGAGGCAGATGAACGGATAAGTGACCTGGAAGAAAAAATAGTGGAAATAACTACCGCAGAGCAGAATAAGGAAAAAAGAGTGAAAAGAATTGAGGACAGTCTCAGAGACCTCTGGGACAACATTACATGCACCAACATTCGAATTATAGGGGTCCCAGAAGAAGAAGAGAAAAAGAAATGGACTGAGAAAATATTTGAAGAGATTATAGTTGAAAACTTCCCGAATATGGGAAAGGAAATAGTCAAGTCCAGGAAGTGCAGACAGTCCCATACAGGATAAATCCAAGGAGACACATGACGAGACACATATTAATCAAACTATCAAAAATTAAATACAAAGAAAAAATATTAAAAGCAGCAAGGGAAAAACAATAAATAACATAGAAGGGAATCCCCATAAGGTTAACAGCTGATCTTTCAGCAGAAACTCTGCAAACCAGAAGGGAGTGGCAGGACATATTTAAAGTGATGAAAGGGAAAAACCTACAACCAAGATTACCCAGCAAGGATCTCATTCAGATTTGACAGAGAAATTAAAATCTTTACAGACAAGCAAAAGTTAAGAGAATTCAGCACCACCAAACCAGCTTTACAACAAATGCTAAAGGAACTTCTCTAGGCAGGAAACACAGGAGAAGGAAAAGACCTACAATACCAAACCCAAAACAGTTAAGAAAATGGTAATAAGAACATACATATCAATAATTACCTTAAATGTAAATGGATTAAATGCTCCAACTAAAAGACACAGACTGGCTGAATGGATACAAAAACAAGACCCATATATATGCTGTCTACAAGAGACCCACTTCAGATCTAGGGACACATACAGACTGAAAGTGAGGGGATGAAAAAAGATATTCCATGCAAATGGAAACCAAAAGAAACCTGGAGTAGCAATTCTCATGTCAGACAAAATAGACTTTAAAATAAAGACTATTACAAGAGACAAAGAAGGACACTATATAATGATCAAGGGATAGATCCAAGAAGAAGACATAACAATTGTAAATATTTATGTACCAAACATACGAGCACCTCAATACATAAGGCAAATGCTAACAGCCATAAAAGGGGATATTGCCAGTAACACAATCATAGTAAGGGACTTTTAACACCCCACTTTCACCAGTGGACAGATCATCCAAAATGAAAATAAATAAGGAAACACAAGCTTTAAATGGTACATTAAACAGGATGGACTTAATTGATATTTATAAGACATTCCACCCCAAAACAACCAAATACACTTCTTCTCAAGTGCTCATGGAACATTCTCCAGGATAGATCATATCTTGGGTCACAAATCAAGCCTTGGTAAATTTAAGAAAATTGAAACCGTATCAAGTATCTTTTCTCACCACAAAGCTATGAGACTAGATATCAATTACAGGAAAAAAATCTGTAAAAAATACAAACACATGGAGGCTAAACAATACACTACTAAATAACCAAGAGATCACTAAAGAAATCAAGGAGGAAATCAAAAAATTGCTAGAAACAAATGACAATGAAAACACGATGACCCAAAACCTATGGGATGCAGCAAAAGCAGTTCTAAGAGGGAAGTTTATAGGAATACAATCCTACCTCAAGAAACAAGAAACATCTCAAATAAACCACCTAACCTTACACCTAAAGCAATTAGAGAAAGAAGAACAAAAAAACCCCAAAGTTAGCAGAAGGTAAGAAATCATAAAGATCAGATCAGAAATAAATGAAAAAGAAATGAAGGAAACAATAGCAAAGATCAATAAAACTAAATGCTGATTCTTTGAGAAGATAAACAAAATTGATAAACCATTAGCCAGACTCATCAAGAAAAAAAGGGAGAAGACTCAAATCAATAGAATTAGAAATGAAAAAGGAGAAGTAACAACTGACACTGCAGAAATACAAAGAATCAATGAGAGATTACTACAAGCAACTCTATGTCAATAAAATGGACAACTTGGAAGAAACGGACACATTCTTAGAAACGCACAACCTTCCGAGACTGAACCAGAAAGAAACAGAAAATACTAACAGACCAATCACAAGCACTGAAATTGAGACTGTGATTAAAGCTCTTCCAAAAAACAAAAGCCCAGGACCACATGGCTTCACAGGCGAATTCTATCAAACATTTAGAGAAGAGCTAACACCTATCCTTCTCAAACTCTTCCAAAATATAGCAGAGGGAGGAACACTCCCAAACTCATTCTACGAGGGCACCATCACTCTGATACCAAAACCAGACAAAGATGTCACTAAGAAAGAAAACTACAGGCCAATATCACTGATGAACATAGATGCAAAAATCCTCAACAAAATACTAGCAAACATAATCCAACAGCCCATTAAAAAGGATCATTCACCATGATCAAGTGGGGTTTATCCCAGGAATGCAAGGATTCTTCAATATATGCAAATCAAACAATGTGATACACCATATTAACAAACTGAAGAAGAAAAACCATATGATCAACTCAATAGATGCAGAAAAAGCTTTTGAAAAAATTCAACACCCATTTATGATAAAAACTCTCCAGAAAGTTAGCATAGAGGGAACCTACCCCAACATAATAAAAGCCATATATGACAAACCCACAGCCAACATCATTCTTAATGGTGAAAAACTGAAAGCATTTCCTCTAAGATCAGGAACAAGACAAGGGTGCCAACTCTCACCACTATTATTCAACATAGTTTTGGAAGTTTTAGTCACAGCAACAAGAGAAGAAAAAGAAATAAAAGGAATCCAAATTGGAATAAAGAAGTAAAACTGTCACTGTTTGCAGATAACATGATAATATAAAATCCTAAAGATGCCACCAGAAAACTACTAGAGCTAATCAATGCATTTGGTAAAGTAGCAGGATACAAAATTAATGCACAGAAATCTCTTGCATTCCTATACAGTAACAACAAAAACAAAGAAGGAGAAATCAAGGAAACACTCCTACTTACCACTGCAACAAAAAGAATAAAATACCTAGGAATAAACCTACCTAAGGAGGCAAAAGACCTGTATTCAGAAAACTATCAGACACTGATTAAAGAAATCAAAGACGATACAAACAGATGGAGAGAGATACCATGTTCTTAGACTGGAAGAATCGACATTGTGAAAATGACTCTATTACCAAAGCAATCTACAGATTCAATGTCATCCCTATCAAACTACCAATGGCATTTTTCACTGAACTAGAACAAAAAATTCCATAATTTCTATGGAAACACAGAAGACCCCGAATAGCCAAAGCAGTCTTGAGAAAGAAAAACGGAGCTGGAGGAATCAGGCTCCCAGACTTCAGACTACACTACAAAGTTACAGTAATCAAGACAGTATGGTAATGGCACAAAAACAGAAATACAGATCAATGGAACAGGATAGAAATCCCAGAGATAAACCCATGCACCTATGGTCACCTTATTTTTGATAAAGGAGGCAAGAATATACAATGAAGAAAAGACAGCCCCTTCAATAATTGGTGCTGGGAAAACTGGACAGCTACATGTAAAAGAATGAAATTAGAACACTCCCTAACACCATACACAAAAATAAACTCAAAATGCATTAAAGACCTAAATTTAAGGCCAGACACTTTAAAACTCTTAAAGGAAAACATGGGAAGAACACTCTGTGACATAAATCACAGCAAGATCATTTTTGACCCACCTCCTAGAGAAATGGAAATAAAAACAAAAATAGACAAATGGGACCTAATGAAAGTTAAAAGCTTTTGCACAGCAAAGGAAACCATAAACAAGACCAAAAGACAACCCTCAGAATGGGAGAAAATATTTGCAAATGAAGCAACTGACAAAGGATTAATCTCCAAAATTTACAAGCAGCTCATGCAGCTCAATACCAACAAAACAAACAACACAATCCAAAAATGGCAGAAGACCTAAATAGACATTTCTCCAAAGAAGATATACAGATTGCCAACAAACACATGAAAGGATGCTCAGCATCACTAATCATGTGAGAAATGCAAATCAAAACTACAATGAGGTATCACCTCACACCAGTCAGAATGGCCATCATCAAAAAATCTACAAACAATAAATGCTGGAGAGGGTGTGGAGAAAGGGAACCCTATTGCACTGTTGGTGGGAGTGTAAATTGATACAGCCACTATGGAGGACAATATGGAGGTTCCTTAAAAAACTAAAAATAGAACTACCATATGACCCAGCAATCCCACTACTGGGCATATACCCTGAGAAAACCATAACTCAAAAAGAGTCATGTACCACAATGTTCATTGCAGCTCTATTTATAATAGCCAGGACATGGAAGCAACCTAAGTGTCCATCATCGGATGAATGGATAAAGAAGATGTGACACATATATACAATGGAATATTACTCAGCCATAAAAAGAAATGAAATGGAGGTATTTGTAGTGAGGTGGATGGAGTTAGAGTCTGTCATACAGAGTGAAGTAAGTCAGAAGGAGAAAAACAAATACTGTATGCTAACACATATATATGGAATCCAAAAAAAAAAAAAAAAGGTTCTGAAGAACCTAGGGGAAGGACAGGAATAAAGACACAGACGTAGAGAATGGACTTGAGTACACAGGGAGGGGGAAGGGTAAGCTGGAACAAAGTGAGAGAGTGGCATGGACATATATACACTACCAAATGTAAAATAGATAACTAGTGGAAGCAGCTGCATAGCACAGGGAGATCAGCTCGGTGCTTTGTGACCACCTAGAGGGGTGGGATAGGGAAGGTAGGAGGGAGGCACAAGAGGGAGGAGATATGGGGATATATGTATATGTAGAGCTGATTCACTTTGTTATAAAGCAGAAACTAACACACCATTGTAAAGCAATTATACTACAGTAAAGATGTTAAAAATAAATAAATAAATAAGGGAAGGATTACAGTTTATCACTACCCTTCATAATACACCCAAAGTGCAGAAACACTCAGGTCTTAAACTAAGCTTATTTATTAAGGATGTAGAGGAAAGGAAGGAAGTTGTGGCACTGTCTATCCATCCAGTGGAGGACCCTTTGCCCCAAGACAATATCATCTTATGGACTGTGCTGAGGTAGCTATAACTAGCAACTGATGCAATATTAGAGAGCCCTCTTGACCCCTGACTTTACCCCAACTGGGCTCCTCAGTAGCACCTACACAAAAGAAGCAAAAAAGAAGAATGCATGTTCCTTTGATTCTCACATGTACCTCAGACTGTAGCCTTTTCTCTGACACTTTTGTCATTAAAAGCAGAGTTCTGCCCTTCACTCATCCATCTGCTATGTGAAACCACTACCCCCTCTTTCCTCTACAACACACAAAGACACACACACACTCTCTCAGGTAACTACATAAGATACACGGAAATATTCCTTATTGTTTCAACTACCTTGTCTTACGTAGTATTTTTTAAAAGTAACTTTTTTAAGTAGGAGGTAAAAGGAAAGGGGAGGGGGAAGAGGAAGAAGAGAAGGCAAAAGGAGGAGAAGAGGAAGAAGTAGAAGAAAGAGGAAGAGGAGGAGAAAAAGGAGAAAGCATCGCTGATAAGATTTTCTCCAAACACAGTCTTTGAGACCTTGGCCTTGAGGGTGAGATCTATTGAAGGCTCTACCCCAGCCGCTCTGTACAATGGGCTGCCACTCAGTGGTGTTACCATTTTCCCTCTCTGCCCTTAGAGATCTGAGCCTCTCTGGAGGCTGCATTCTCCCCACAGCGTCAGCATAAGCTGTGGGAAAGATTGCCCCCCTTTGGCTGATGGGTCTCTCTTCCTGAAGTAGGAATGCAGGGTAGTGACACTTTCTTTGTAACAGCTCCAGGGCAACAGATCAGGAGAGAACAGTGTTTGTCCAGTGCCTATAGACTCCTGTATACGTTTTGAACAAAAGTCCAATTCACTAATTAAGTTCCTCTGTTGTAACAGAGAGTTTTGCCTGAGGCTTGTTAGGAACAAAAGCTTGTAACTTAGCATTTTTATTGGAAAGTTTTATTGCTCCTTCTTCCACTTCCCATCACTAAACCCCAGAAAACAGAGAGAAGGAGAGGAAAGGGAAAACAGATGAAGAGAGCTGGAGAAAGGAAACATTCCCTGTGTCAGCAGAGCATGTGGGTCTGGCACTGGGCCAGGTCAGCAGAAGAGTGGACAGTATGGGGCTCAGGCCATCCCTAACCTCCACCGTGAGGGTTCCAGCTGACCCATCTGTGCCATGGGACCCCAAGCCATTTTTCCTGCATTCTAGGTCCCCTACCCATACAGATGATTCTCACCTAGAACTGCAGAGTTAATTTAATTTGTACAAAGTGCTTAGAACAATGGTCAGCACACATCAATACCAAATGTAGACCTCTTATTGTTTTGCAAAGAGTTTCGTTGATTTATATTATTTGTCCCTTTTAAAATTGAGGATTTCACATAAAAATGAGGGTTCCTCACTTCAAAAAATAATTTCTACATCTTAGCTATTGTGAATAATGCTGAAGTGAACATAGGAGTGCAAGTATCTGAGATCCTGATTTCAATTCCTTTGAATAAATATCCCAAAATAGGATTGCTGGATCATATAGCAGTTCCATTTTTAATTTTTTGAGTACCTTCCATACTTTTTTCCATACCATTTCCATAAAATGGTAGCTGCACCATTTTATAATTCCTCCAACAGTATTGGTTCCCTTTCCTCCACCGGTATTGGTTCCCTTTCCTCCACATCTTCACCAACTCTTTTCTTTTTTTTTTTTTACATAATAGTTATTCTAACAGGTGTGCAGTGATAGCTCATTGTGGTTTTGACTTGCATTTCCCTGATTAGTGATTTTGAGCATCTTTTCATATCCCTGTTGGCCATTTCTATGTGTTCTTTGGAGAACTGTCTACTCAAGTCCTTTACCCCTTTTAACCTAAATGTTAAATGAATGGATAAAGAAAATGTACTATATATTTACAATGGAATATTATTCAGCCTTTTTAAAAAAAATTTTGTCATTTGTAACAACATGGATGGACCTGAAGGATACTAAATGAAGTAAGCCAAAGACAAACACTGTACAATGTCACTTATATGCAGAATCTAAAATAGTCAAACTTTCAGAAGTGGCCTGCATGGGGATCCTCATTTCACATGAGATATAGTGTCATTCTTTAATTCAGGTACTTTCCAGCATATGAACAAGGAAATAGCATCAGGGCTACTTGCCACTGAAGTCTCTGCTGCAGCAACTGGGACTGGGGTTGCCATGGGGGAAGAGGGCACTCTACTAATCTCCTCAGAGAGTTTGAGCATTCCCAAGAGTAACCTTTCATAAAATTTGGTGTAAATAAAGAAAAGGAGAGAGTGGGGATTACACAGTATCTTGAATTTCTTCAAAATTCATCATATGTCATTTTATTAATTGTTCACATGCTATTTTTCCAGCTAAATTTTAAGCCCTGGTAGTAAGAGAGCATTTTATTTTTATTCCCTGGATCCTTGCAAAATTGCAGGCACACATAAGCTCACTCAAGCCTGTCAGAATATGTAAATTAACTAACTTAATAGTTAACCACAAAGCCATATTAGTCAGTGCTAAACAGAAGAAGGTGGCTTTGAGCCATGTTGACAACTAGTTTACCAAGAGCATCACTGTTTGACATAGAGTTTCTATAGGGTGTCCAGGGAGGAGGGTGGTGGCTCTGGAACTTTTTTGAGAGGTAGAATAATTAAAGGGAAAAAAAATATGTTTAAGTGGCGAGAAGAGGGATAATTAGAAAGAAATATTACTAATGTTCACATATCTAAAGGACCTCGTCTTTACAAGCCCTATTCCAAACCACTCAAGCTGCCCAAGAATGGGACAGCCTCACAAAGCCACAGCTGTACTCACTGGGCTGGTGAGAGCAGAGTCTGGAGAACCCTCTGCCAGAGGTGTCATGAGTCAGGATGGGTACCCTCTAAGGACATGTCCAAATGCAAGCACCCATGATTCACAGTGGACAAGGTGCAGCATGCTCTCTGCACTATGCCCCCCTTAGAATAAAGACCCCAGGAAACCAAGCCACAGAGAAGGCATACATGATGGTGAAAGTATGAATCACCCAACTAAATAGCATTAATACAACTACACTCATCAGTGAGAGAACCAGCCTCTTTTCTCAGGCAAAATTCTTTATCCCAACTAAGGGCACAGAAACACTCTGGTCACATCCAGAGCATGAGGTTTTATGCCTGGCTCGCACACACCCAGCTCATGCCTGAGGAGAAAGACCCCTCCTCTTGCCTCACCTCAGGGAACATGCCTCCCAGGCTCTCCTGGGACTCTTTCCAAGACTCCCTGTGCTTCGATTTCCAAGGGGTCTGGTCTGGTTCAAGCAATGCCCTCCATGCCAGCCTCTCATTTTACTTCTAGTAACATTTCCTGAATTGAAAACCTTTCTAGCAACTACCAAAGGCACTAGGTATGTGAGTATATTCATTTTCAAATGCTGCATGAAAATGCAGATCAAAACTACAATGAGGTATCACCTCACACCAGTCAGAATGGCCACCATAAAAAAGTCTACAGACAATAAATGCTGGAGAGGGTGTGGAGAAAAGGGAACCCTGCTACGCTGTTGCTAGAAATATAAATTGGTACAGCCACTATGGAGAACAGTATGGAGGTTCCTTAAAAAACTAAAAATAGAGCTACCATATGACCCAGCAATCCCACTCCTGGGCATATACCTTGAGAAAACCATAATTCGAAAAGATACATGCACCCCAATGTTTATTGCAGCACTATTTATAATAGCCAAGACATGGAAGCAACCTAAATGTCCATAGACAGAGGAATGGATAAAGAAGATGTGGTACATATATTCAATGGCATACTGTATATTCCACAGCCATAAAGAATGAAATAATGCCATTTGCAGCAACACGGATGGACCTAGAGATTGTCATATTGAGTGAAGTAAGTCAGACAGAGGAAGACAAACATCATATGATGTCACATACATGTGGAATCTAAAAAGATGATACAAATGAACTTATTTACAAAACAGAAACAGACTCACAGACTTTAAAAACAAACTTATGGTTACCAAAGGGAAAACACTGTGGGGAGGGATAAATTAGGAGGTTGGGATTAACATATACACACTACTATATGTAAAATAATCAACAAGGACCTATTGCATAGCACAGGGAACTCTACTCAATATTCTGAAATAACCTATATTGGAAAATAATCTGAAAAAGAATGGATATATGTATATATATAACTGAAACACTTTGCCACACACCTGAAACACAACACTGTAAATCAACTATACCCCAATATAAAATAAAAATTAAGTGAAAAAAATTTTTTTAATTAAAAAATATTTTTTAAATTACCACCACAAACCTAGTGGCTTAAATATTTATTATTTATTCATTTTTATTATGAGTTACTTTTATATTTATTATCGCATAGTTTCCATAGGTCAGAAGCCCAGGCACAGTGGAGCTGAGCTCTCTGCTCAGGGTCTCACAAGGCTGAAATCACGGTCTAATCTGGGGCTCTGGATCCTCTCAGGTTCATTCAAATTGTTGGCCGAATTCTATTCCTTGCAGTTGTAGGACTAAGGTCACATCTTCTGGCTGAATGTCAGCTGGGGGCTGCCCTCAGTTCCTAGCCACACGGCTCCTCTAAAGGTGGTCCACAACAAGGCCGTTTGCTTTCATCCAGGCCAGCAGGAGAGTCTGCTGCAGCTTCTCCTCACTTTTAAGGACTCGCCTGATTAGGTCGGGCCACACAGGATGTCTCTTTTGCCATAAAGGGGAGCATAATCACTGAGAGTGATAAGCACATCATATTCACAGGCCCTTCTCAAGGGGAGGGGATGACCCAGGACGTCTACACCAAGGGGTGGGAATCTTGGGGCTATCTTAGAATTCTACCTACAGCAGCGAGAATATCTAAAATGCACTCTGCTTTACCTTCTTTAAATGTTTCCTCATATATTTGCTCATTTTAACAAGTTAGGTAAAAATATAACAAGACAACTATAAATCTCACTTAAAGGAGAAGGCAAAAGGGCAGAGGTTCAGAAGTTCCCATTTGCACTTTCCTCCCTCCTTTCCATCAAGACCAAGTGCAGCTTATTTGCTGCAAAGAAATGCACATACCCGTTGATCTCACTGAACAAAATGTCATCCAGCATTTCTATTTATTATTCAATTGATACTGCAGTGTTAAACTGGTAACTTCACCTGTGAAATGATAAACTAAATCTGCAGCAGGCCTGCAGCCCCGGGAGAGAATAGCTCAGCTCTTGGAGGTCACCCCAGCCAAGGGTGACCCTGGACCCTGAGCTGGCAATTCCCTGCTTTGCTCACTGCTGAAGCCCAGCTGCACCTCTGGGTTCAGACAGTCTTCCCACACTCCTTCCCAACTTTTCAGAGATTATTTCCACTTCAGGTTAACTCAGACTGTTCCAGCATTTCCCATATGTGGAAACATACAGGATGCACTCCTTTGTGCAAGGCTTCTTTCACTCAGCATTAAGTTTTTGTGATTGCTCCCTGTTGTTACCTGGTATCAGGATCCATTCCTTTTGAGAGCTGAGTAGGGTGAATACAGCAAAGTTTGTTTTCCTTTCTCTTATGGATGAAATATTTCTACTTTGAATAAAGCTGCTATGAATATTTTGGTACAACAAATCTTTTTATGTACGTAAGTTTTCATTTCTCTTGAGTAAATATTTAGGGATAAAATGGTTGACTCAGGGGAGTTTCTCATGCAATTTTATGAGAAACTGCATGAAATTTTCTCCAAGTGGTTGTACCATTTTATACTCTTAACTCACGTTTAGGAGAGTTCCAGCTGCTCCATATCTCTGCTGACATTTAAAGTTATCAGGCTTTTTAAACCCTATCCATTCTGGTGGGTGTGTAATGGCATCTCACTGTGGTTTTAATTGTCCTTTTCCTGATGACTAATGTTGAGCACTTTTTTATGTGATTATTGGACATTGGTGAATCGTCCTTATAAAAGGATTGTCCGAATGTTTTATCCATATTTTATTGAGTGGCTTGAGTTATAGGACTTCATATAACCCCCACACTAGTCCTGTGTTAGATACATGCTTTGCAAGTATTTTCCCAGTCTGTGCCTTGCCAATTCGTTTCCTGAATGAATGAGAAATGAGAAGTTCTCTCTTTCGATGAGAAGAAGTTGGAAGTCTGTCCTCTTTCTTTTAATCTTATCATTTTTAAATACAAGGTTTTTAATTTCAGTGGAGTCACTTTTCTCAGTATTTTATGATTTTTCCCAAGATTATAAATATCATCTCCTCTACTTTCTAAAAAATTATCCTAATTTTGTTTTTAACACCTGGTGTCTTAAATCTATCTAAAATCTACCATTGAGATGGGTTGAAGTTAAGATCTCAGCATTTCCCCCAAATGTACAGCCAAGATCTTAACCACACGTGTTGAGGAATCTGTTATCCTCCCGCTTTTCCTTTCTTAGTTTCTCCTTCTATGAATTCTCCTTCAGTCATCTGTTTCCATGGGTCCAATAACCAAGTATACATTGATGAGGCCAAAATCATTCTCTAGGCTAGGATAGCAACTCCATGACCTTCTCTCCCTCACCTACACACACGCCTGTCATCCAACCTAATGGCAAATATTTCTAAATATGTACAAAATCTGACCACCATTGCTATCACTGTGTCCAAGCCATCGTTACACCTGATTTGGACTATGGCCTTAGATTCCCTACTGGTCTTCCTGCTCTACTATCATACCGGCAACCAAAACAATCCTATTAAAACTTGTCAGATCATGTCATTCTTTGCTCTAAACCCTCTAAACATTCTCAACACCAAATAAAAGACAACTTTCTTATGATAGCCTACAAAGCCCTACATAGCCTGGGAGCCCCCTTTCCTCTCCATCCTCCTCTCTTCCCACTCTCCCATTTCTTGATCCCATTCCTGAGCCATTGGATTACTTTCTGCTCCTGAGAACACCAGGCATCCTTCCTCTGGGCTTTGTGGTGCCTAGTCCCAATATCTGGAATGCTTTTCCTTTGTATCTGTGTGGCTCACTCAATTGCCCAAATCCTACCTTCGCACTAAGACTTGCTTTGTCCACCCTTTTAAAAATGAGACTTGGGACTTCCCTGGTGGCACAGTGGTTAAGAACCCGCCTGCCAATGCAGGGGACATGGGTTCGAGCCCTGGTCCAGGAAGATCCCACATGCCACGGAGCAACAAAGCCCGCGCGCCACAACTACTGAGCCTGTGCTCTAGAGCCCGTGTACCACAACTACTGAGCCCGCGTGCCACAACTACTGAAGCCTGCATGCTCTACCGCCCGTGTGCCACAACTACTGAGCCTGTGTGCCTAGAGCCCGTGCTCTGCAACAAGAGAAGCCACCACAATGAGAAGCCCATGCACCACAACTAAGACCCAACGCACCCAAAAATTAAAAATTTAAAAACTTTTTTAAAAAAATGAAACTTATGCTTCTCTCTACTACAATTTCAATCCCTATATACTGCTGTAAACTCCTTAGCATTTGTTATTGGCTAACTTACCAGATAATTTACTTATACTTATTGTTTATTATTTCTTCCCCTCCCAGTAGGATGTAGGCTCTATAAAGGCAGGGATTTTGCCTTTTTTTAATTGATGCTACTACCTAGAGTGGTCCTTAGCACATCCCGGATGCTTAATAAATGTGTTAAATTGATAATGAGTGAATGAATTGCCTTTTGAATATCTGGATCTTCCATAGAAAGCTTGCACTATTAAAAATGTACGTATATTATTTTTGCTAAAACTGCTTGTGTCCATTTTACCCACAAAAGATGACTAGAATACAGCTAGTCTTGTTGCAGTTACCTACTTCACCTCCCTCTCCTGTTACCTCCTCACCTTTCTCACTGCCAGGTGAGGGCTTCCTTGTCTTGTCTTTGCCTGGGTCACTGCAAAGCTTCCTATAAGCTTCTTTGCCTCTGCTCTGGCTCCCATTTAACTCTTCCTTCTCACACAACCACATAGATGTTTCTAAAGTCTACATTTTTTTTTTTTTCTTTTTGACCACGCTGTGCAGCATGCAGGATCTTAGTTCCCCAACCAGGGGTCGAACCTGTGCACCCCCTTGCATTGGGAGCTTGAAGTCTTAACCACTGGACTGCCAGGGAAGTCCCTACATACAATCTTGCCCTTATTTGCTCACAATCCTTTCATGACTGTGCTTACTTTCAGGATAATAGACAAATGCCTCATCATGGTATGTTTATCCACGATCTGTCCCTCCTGAATCCTACAGCAGCACCTTCCACCCACAGATTCAGTCACCAGCCACACCTGACTCCTGCCTGGTGCCCCACTGGCTCATGATCTCACTTTCTTCCTGGACTTTTCACATACCATTTACTTGATCTGAAAACTGCCCTTCTCCACCTGGCTGCTTCCTCTTTTTTCTTTAAGGAGCAACTCAAATTTCTTCTACTACTGATCTGGTTTTATGTCCTTCATTCCTGCTCCCATTATTCTAACACTTACCCTTCCAATTGTAATTTTTGGTGTATTCATCTGTCTTCCCATTAAATTGTAAACTCCTCTGGGGCAAGATACTTCTTTCAACTCTCTATCACTAGGGCCTAGGGCAGAGTCTAGTATAAAGTCATAACTGAATAAATGTCTAATAAAATAATATGGATGTTTCTGGGGGCAATGCTTGCACTTTTCTCCTTCCCCCATCATAAGTTAGGTTCTCCTGTTGTGAAATGCCTTAGAAAAGATTGAATTGTTAACAATTAAGTCTAGTGGAGACAGCAGGACTCTAAAGTCAGCCAGATTTGGGTGAAAATGTAATTCTTGCAGTTTGATATTTTCGTGGTATAGACAAGAACCAAACTGGTTGGGCTTCCCTTGTGGCGCAGTGGTTAAGAATCCGCCTGCCAATGCAGGGGACATGGGTTCGAGCCCTGGTCCAGGAAGATTCCCACGTGCCATGGAGCAACTAAGCCCGTGCACCACAACTACTGAGCTTGCGCTCTAGAGCCTGAAAACCACAACTACTGAGCCCACGTGCCACAATTACTGAAGCCCGTGCACCTAGAGCCCATGCTCCGAAACAAGAGAAGCTACCGCAATGAGAAGCCTGCGCACCACAACAAAGAGTAGCCCCCCACTCACCGCAACTAGAGAAAGCCCGCACGCAGCAACGAAGACCCAACACAGCCAAAAATAAATGAGTGAATGAATGAATGAATAAACCAAACTGGTTATTCTCCCAAATAGGCCCTATCTACTTACTCCCCTGAAAAGGGATATGTTCTGATTTTTTAAGCAGTATAACAACTATAATATGCAACATGTTTACATTTTCAATCACTGCAGAGTAGGTGTGAGCTCTTCTTGCCTTTATTCCCACAGGTCCACGAGACTAGATGCCAGGCCCATCCTCTCTGGGTAAAGTGTGATAACTGACCCAAGCCTAGATTAAAGAAAAAGACACCAAAAGAGACACTGAAACATTATTAAATGACTAAAATTGTAAAGTGTGGTTTCTGAACACACATCAGCAATAGTCTCACCTAACAGTGAGGCCAGATGGTGGGATAGAAGCTCAGAGAGAAGAGGCAAGGGAAAGATACCATCTGCCTCTCCGTCCTCTGGATCTCATGTTCTCCTGGTTGCCATCCTTTACACTAGAAGCACAGAAACCAGAGAGTTCAACATCTGAAGTCATCAAATGTGGGCACGTCTACTCCCTGTTCACTGGGTTACAGAAAACTTTGCACAGTTAAGTTTGGCCAAACACATCAGCATTCATACACACCAACTCTTCCTCCAAAGTTGAGTCAAACAGCAAAGACACATGAGCAGGGAATGAATTAGCAAGAACAAAGCTTTATATACATAATCTGGGACAGAAAGATAAGGGCCCATTGAGGCAATGAGTAAGGAGAAAGGGCAGCTGTAAGCAGAAGAGGGGTGTTCTACCAGTTCCAAGATGAGATGAAAACTGACCCAGAGCTTGGGTCATTCAGGCTAAAAGTCAAAGCCAGGAAGGGTTCAGTTGATACATACAGAGCTCTTTTCTACTCTCAACAGTGGGACTTGTCAAGACCTGAATGTTGACTTTTGACCAACTTTATCTGTCCCACACTGTCTGACACACAAAAATACCCTGAGGTGTAGGACCTCCAGCTTGCAGTAGGAAGATGGAGAGAGGTTAAGTTTATTTGACATAACTACAAGGAACTGAGCCTCTTCCCAGCACAGCAAGTCCATTCATGGAAGCTTTTGCTTCTTAATTGCTGAGATCTGCATCTTGCTCTAGGAGAAAATGAAGGTTGGTGGTCCTACACTTTTGTCTCCCGCAAGTGACAAAAATGCCCCAAAGGCAAAGCTGATCCTTGCTGTGACCACATCAGAGTTGAAATTGCTCTGACCAAAGGTAGGAACAAAAGTGCCTCCAAGCACAGGTACTTCCTCAGTAGTGCTGCCCCCCAAAACTCAAAGAGGATACCATGGCTGGATGACCAGGTATTCTCACTGCAGGCAGAAGTAGAAACGTCTCCCTAAAAATGTATAACATTGTCCCTCCGACTGTAACAGAACTGCTTTGACCATGAGCACCCCAGAAGGTCAGAATTATAGTGGGAAGGTCCCCAAGCACAAGTTTGGTGCTGTCTTCTTCCATTGTACCACATGGGCCCCAGGTGCTCTGACTGTAGGCGGGAACATAAGGGCCTACAAGCATAGGTATGGCACTGGCTGCTGCAACTTCTAAGGATGAACTCTGGCCAGGTGTGCCTCAGGTGCTCTGATTATAGGCATGAAGAGAAGTATCTCCAGGCACAAGAATGGTGCTGATCCTGTCCATGTGCTGTGGCCAGGGGGACTCTAGGAGCTCTGACAGAAGGCGGTGAGAAAAGCACTGCCCAACATAAGTATGGTACTGGTCCCTCTCACTACAACGGATGTGCTCTGGCATGAAGAATCCCAGCTGATGTGACCACTAGGAGAAACAAAAGTGTAACCTGGCACTCATCTCTTCTCAGTGGTGCTGACTCGCCCCAAGTAGTCACAGACATGCCTTTGCAAGGCCAGCCCCAAGTGCTCTGACGACAGGCAGGAAGGAAAGTGTCTTTCAGGACAGATTTGCTCTCTGTAGAAGTGGACTCTCCATTTGCAAGTGGAGTGCTATAAGTCAGCAGAACCCTGCTGCTCAAGTCTAAGTGTCCCCAACTTAGAGGACTAGTTTCTGCTTGGTCCTGCACCAAAGCTGAGTGCTCCAGAATGGAGGTGGGGCCTGGGCAGCCACACTCATCCCAAAGCTGCCACTACCCATAAGGGCTGCAGATCCCACAAAAGCAAATGGGTCTGCAATAGTGTTAGCTAACAGTGAGCTACTGTTCCCAGTGCTGGGCATACTGGTAGCAGCTCTAAGCCAGAAGCAGTGGCTGTGCCAGTGGGAAAAATGCCAGGGGTGTCTCCAAAGGCCGGCTGGATGCTGACAGGGATGCCAAAGGTGGAAACTGGGGATGTCAAACCCACAAACCTGGTTGAGTTGTGCTGCCACTGGATGGCTGGGCTGTGGCAGAGGTTAAATTAGGAGCTTGTACTGGGGCTGTCTGGTTTCCAAGAGCTGCCATTGGTGGCTCCAGGCTGCAGTCCATCAGGATCTCCAAATGTGGGCTGAGAGGCAGCTCCTGGAACAAAAGGAGTTTGCAAGTTGCATTTGGGTTGCTGACCAACTCTGCAGGCAAGCTGGTGGAAACTGGGCCTGAGGCAATACTGTCATTAGGTGACGTTTTCAGAACCAAGGAGCTCCATGGAAAATGGGAAGATGTTTTCACTGGAGACAGGAGACTAGAGATGACAGCCTGGGGAGAGGGCATGGTAACCATATCAATTTCATAAGAGTCAAAGGCAGGTCTCAATGCAGAGTGTGCAGAGGTGCTGACCCAGGAGTGGAGGCAACTCTAGAGACAGTGATGGGCTGGCAGGTAAAGACTGAGGACCAGTGAAGGTGACTGGATGAGGGGTCTGTATGAAAAAGGGAGGAGAATCCACACATAGGTATAGGTGACTCATTATGTAGGAGGCAGATTGAAGGAGAGGACTGAGGGGCTAGGAGGCGTGGGAGGTCAAATCAGAAGATGCTGCAACTATGACTGAGGGGTGGGAATGCAAGGGCCTTCTTTCTCATTACTAAGTGGAACCTCAAAAATGAGCCTGACCCTAAAAGGAGAAAGAGGGTCGGCATGAACAGCAAAATAAGGAGAACTAGGAATTGTACATCTCATTTCACAATCAATCTGTGGCGTGAGAAAAAGCAGAGGGGCACGCAGGATTGGGGACCTGGCAGGTCGGACAATTCAGGAACTGGTAATGTTTTAGTAATCTGGATCTGCAAGGTGAAAGTGGCTGAGAACAGGCTGACTGGCCTCAGTTCTATCCTCCAAAGCCTTATTAAATCACTGGTGCTCAACTGTCTTCTCCAAACCCAGGTCTTCAGCAATGACTGTACAAGGAAGCTGGGGAGGTGAGGTCAGCTCACCTCCACCCTACAACAGTGGCAGGAGCACAGCAGTGGCACGGGAATTTTCCATTTGCAGGGTCTACAACTGGTAGATGTTGTGAAGAAGTCCTCCTTGACAGGTCTGAAAACCTCTCCCTGTTGTCTTCTTGGACATCAGCGAGCTGGAGAACTGAACCTATGGCCTTCATCAAGCACTGCCTTTGACAACTTCTTGGTTAGCAGGAGCAGGATGAGGCTGGACCAGAGAGCCCTGCTGCACCTGTATCACCCCTCCAAGGAGGCAGGACACCTCCAGCAGGGCTCTGTGAGCTGGTCATGGCATGGCCTTTGGTGAAGCAGCTCACAGAGGACATGAGGCTTTTCTTCATCTATTTTCTGGGGCTTGGATTGGAGGTTTCCCTTCAGAAACCCAGGACTGCACCTGAAGGAATTGACACTCCATTGGCTTTCAGAGGCCTAGATGCTGATGGTACACTCACACTGCGTGGGCCTCTTCTCTGAACATCCTGCCTTTGGTCATTAGTTGTCAGTTCTCCTTCCCTGTGCTCTCCTAGGGCCCTCAGCTCAGTCTCCTTTGAGCAAGGATCTGGGGGAAAACCGGATGGCACCAGTCTCATAAAGGTAACTAACGGCTCTTGTGGCCAGTGGTGGAGGGTCCATTTGCTCCCGGAAGGAGGGATATTTACCATTCCTGGGTGACCCCTAAGTGGAGAACATCTTGGAGACGCGAGCAGACAGTATCAGCTTCTTCTGAGTGGTCACACTTGTGAGGACACAGAGAGGAGCCCGGGGGCCGAGTACTGAGCCTGCAGGATGGGATACCATCACTTCCGGGAGCTGTAACTGTACAACAGTGGGCGGGGGAGGTGAAAGCACAGGATTCGCGTGGAACTGCCCACTAGGAGGATGGGAGGCGCCAGAGAACAAAGAGATAGACCCCGGAGGGATGGATGGAGCGCCCAGAGACGGGATGAACTCACGGGCAATGGGTGAGCAAGGGGCAAAGTTTTTGGAGGAAGTTGCCCGAGAAGAGCAGTTTGTGTGCCTTCCGCCCCTGCGACTGGAGCCAAAGTCCAGAGAGATCGCCTGGCTACCGACTCCTCAGGACGAGGCAGGAGGCCACGCGCTCGCGATGCCCGTGACGCTGCGTTGGAACCCAAGTCAGAGAAAAGGCACACCGGCGAAGGGCGCCAAAGGGCAAAGGGCGAGCCCAACCGCCCACCACCTCTCTTCGTTGTGGCTGTTTGGGCCCAGGGGGCCCGCGCTCCAGGAGACTGTTCAAGACTACGGAGGCCCAAAGCCCACCCAGCTGGCGCTGTCCGGCCGCCTGCAGGCCCCTCGGCGCCTGGCCCGGGCAGCAGCTTTGGAAATCAATGCCTGTGCATCCTCCAGCCCTTTCCTCCAAGTCACTGGGAGTCAGAGCCTGCCCAGAGCCAGAGAGCGGGCGCAACCCATCTCCTGCGCAGGTAGGGGCTGGCTTGCGGGATGGCCAGGTCCGCGGGAATGCCCAGTCTCCAGAGGTGACCAGAGCGTCCAGGCGGCCAGGGATAGCTGCAGCCCAGTAAGTGCTAAGGTGGGACGGACCCCTGAGCAGCACAGGTGCAAGTGTCCTCAGGGTCTTCCTTACGAACCACCACTGCAGACAACCCCGTTTTACCCCTGCATCGCCAGCCCTGCTCTACAGTCAGGGCTCTAGACACTGCCTTCTCCAGGGAGCTCTGGAGCGCCTCTCTGTGGCGCGGAGCCAGGCGTGCTTCTGCTTGGCAGACCTGCAAAGGCGAGATCCCAAGCTTCACCAGCTGGGCTGCAAAAGTCACATATAAGAAAATACTATGGGGCCTGGGGCAAGATGGCGGAAGAGTAAGACGTGGAGATCACCTTCCTTCCCACAGATACATTAGAAATACATCTACACGTGGAACTGCTCCTACAGAACACCCACTGAACGCTGGCAGAAGACGTCAGACCTCCCAAAAGGCAAGAAACTCCCCACGTACTTGGGTAGGGCAAAAGAAAAAAGAAATAACAGAGACAAAAGAATAGGGACGGGACCTGCACCAGTGGGAGGGAGCTGTGAAGGAGGAAAGGTTTCCACACACTAGGAAGCCCCTTCGCGGGTGGAGACTGAGGGTGGCAGAAGGGGGAAGCTTAGGAGCCACGGAGGAGAGCGCAGCCACAGGGGTGTGGAGGGCAAAGCGGAGAGGTTGCTGCACAGAGGCTCGGTGCCGACCAGCACTCACCAGCCCAAGAGGCTTGTCTGCTCACCTGCTGGGGCGGGCGGGGGCTGGGAGCTGAGGCTCGGGCTTCGGTTGGATCGCAAGGAGAGGACTGGTGTTGGCGGCGTGAACACAGCCTGAAGGGGTTAGCGCACCACGGCTAGCCGGGAGAGAGTCAGGGAAAAAGTCTGCAGCTGCCGAAGAGGCAAGAGACTTTTTCTTGCCTCTTTGTTTGGCGGCGCGCAAGGAGAGGGGATTCAGAGCACCGCCTAAAGGAGCTCCAGAGACAGGCGCGAGCCGCGGCTATCAGCGCGAACCCCAGAGGCTGGCGCGAGCCGCGGCTATCAACGTGGACCCCAGAGACGGGCATGAGACGCTAAGGCTGCTGCTGCAGCCACCAAGAAGCCTGTGTGCGAGCACAGGTCACTATCCACACCGCCCCTCCCGGAAGCCTGTGCAGCCCGCCACTGCCAGGGTCCCGTGATCCAGGGACAACTTCCCCGGAAGAACGCACGGTGCACCTCAGGCTGCTGCAATGTCACGCCGGCCTCTGCCGCTGCAGGCTCGCACCGCATCCGTACCCCTCCCTCCCCCCGGCCTGAGTGAGCCAGAGCCCGCGAAGCAGCTGCTCCTTTAACCCCGTCCTGTGTGAACGAAGAACAGACGCCATCAGGCGACCTACACACAGACGCCGGTCCAAATCCAAAGCTGAACCCCTGGGGCTGTATGAACAAAGAAGAGAAAGGGAAATCTCTCCCAGCAGCCTCAGAAGCAGCGGATTAAAGCTCCACAAACAACTTGACGTACCTGCATCTGTGGAATACCTGAATAGACAAAGAATCATCCCAAATTCAAGAGGTGGACTTTGGGAGCAGGATATATTAATTTTTCCCCTTTTCCATTTTTTGTGAGTGTATATGTGTATGCTTCTGGGTGAGATTTTGTCTGTATAGCTTTGCTTTCACCATTGGTCCCAGGGTTCGGTCCATCCGTTTTTTTTTTTTTTTTGTACTTAAAAAATTTTTTTTCTTAATAAATATTTTCTGAATAATTTTTTCCTATTTTCTATTTTTAAAAATTAAAAAAAATTTTTTCATAATAAGTTCTTTCATATTTTTTATTTTAAAAAATTAAAAAAATTTTTTTCTCAATAAATTTGTTACTTAATAATTTTTCATTATAAAAAATTAATAAATTTATTTTAAAAAATTTAAAAAATTTTTTTTCTTAATAAATTTTTTCTTAATAATTTTTTTCTTATTTTTTATTACAATAGCTTTATTTTATTTTATCCTCTTTCTTTCTTTCTTTCTATTTTTTCTCCCTTTTATTCTGAGCCATGTGGATGAAAGGCTCTTGGTGCTCCAGCCAGGCATCAGGGCTGTGCCTCTGAGGTGGGAGAGCCAACTTCAGGACACTGGTCCACAAGAGACCTCTCAGCTCCAGGTAATACCAAACGGCAAAAATCTCTCAGAGATCTCCATCTCAACATCAAGACCCAGCTTCACTCAACGACCAGCAAGCTACAGTGCTGGACACCCTATGCCAAACAACTAGCAAGACAAGAACACAGCCCCACCCATTAGCAGAGAGGCTGCCTAAAATCATAATAAGGCCACAGACACCCCAAAACACACCACCAGACATGGACGTGCCCACCAAAAAGACAAGATCCAGCCTCATCCACCAGAACACAGGCACTAGTGCCCTCCACCAGGAAACCTACACAACCCACTGAACCAACCTTAGCCACTGGGGACAGACACCAAAAACAACAGGAACTACGAACCTGCAGCCTGTGAAAAGGAGACCCAAACACAGTAAGATAAGCAAAATGAGAAGACAGAAAAACACACAGGAGATGAAGGAGCAGGGTCAAAACACACCAGACCTAACAAATGAAGAGGAAATAGGCAGTCTACCTGAAAAAGAAATCAGAATAATGATAGTAAAGATGATCCAAAATCTTGGAAATAGAATAGACAAAATGCAAGACACATTTAACAAGGACTTAGAAGAACTAAAGAGGAACCAACCAACGATGAACAACACAATAAATGAAATTAAAAATAATCTAGATGGGATCAATAGCAGAATAACTGAGGCAAAAGAACGGATAAGTGACCTGGAAGATAAAATAGCAGAAATAACTACTGCAGAGCAGAATAAAGAAAAAAGAATGAAAAGAACTGAGGACAGTCTCAGAGACTCTGGGACAACATTAAACGCACCAACATTCGAATTATAGGGGTCCCAGAAGAAGAAGAGAAAAAGAAGGGGACTGAGAAAATATTTGAGGAGATTATAGTTGAAAACTTCCCTAATATGGGAAAGGAAATAGTTAATCAAGTCCTGGAAGCACAGAGAGTCCCATACAGGATAAATCCAAGGAGAAACACGCCAAGACACATATTAATCAAACTATCAAAAATTAAATATAAAGAAAACATATTAAAAGCAGCAAGGGAAAAACAACAAATAACACACAAGGGAATCCCCATAAGGTTAACAGCTGATCTTTCAGCAGAAGCTCTGCAAGCCAGAAGGGAGTGGCAGGATATGCTTAAAGTGATGAAGGAGAAAAACCTACAACCAAGATTACTCTACCCAGCAAGGATCTCATTCAGATTTGATGGAGAAATTAAAACCTTTACAGACAAGCAAAAGCTGAGAGAGTTCAGCACCACCAAACCAGCCTTATAACAAATGCTAAAGGAACTTCTCTAGGCAAGAAACACAAGAGAAGGAAAACACCTACAATAACAAACCAAAAACATTTAAGAAAATGGGAATAGGAACATACATATCGATAATTACCTTACATGTAAATGGATTAAATGCTCCAACTAAAAGACATAGACTGGCTAAATGGATGCAAAAACAAGACCCATATATATGCTGTCTACAAGAGACCCACTTCAGACCTAGAGACACATACAGACTGAAAGTGAGTGGATGGAAAAAGATATTCCATGCAAATGGAAATCAAAAGAAAGCTGGAGTAGCATTTCTCATATCAGACAAAATAGACTTTAAAATAAAGACTATTACAAGAGACAAAGAAGGACACTATATAATGATCAAGGGATCGATCCAAGAGGAAGGTATAACAATTGTAAATATTTATACACCCAACATAGGAGCACCTCAATACATAAGGCAAATACTAACAGCCATAAAAGGGGAAATCGACAGTAACACAATCATAGTAGGGAACTTTAACACCCCACTTTCACCAATGGACAGATCATCCAAAATGGAAATAAATAAGGAAACACAAGGTTTAAATGATACATTAAACAAAATGGACTTAATTGATATTTATAGGACATTCCACCCAAAAGAAACAGAATACACATTTTTCTCAAGCGCTCATGGAACATTCTCCAGGATAGATCATATCTTGGGTCACAAATCAAGCCTTGGTAAATTTTAAAAAATTGAAATCGCATCAAGTATTTTTTCCGACCACAACGCTATGAGACTAGATATCAATTACAGGAAAAGATCTGTAAAAAATACAAACACATGGAGGCTACACAATACACTACTTAATAACGAAGTGATCACTGAAGAAATCAAAGGGGAAATCAAAAAATACCTAGAAACAAATGACAATGGAGACACGACGATCCAAAACCTATGGGATGCAGCAAAAGCAGTTCTAAGAGGGAAGTTTATAGCAATACAAGCCTACATCAAGAAACAGGAAACATCTCGAATAAACAACCTAACCTTGCACCTAAAGCAATTAGAGAAAGAAGAACAAAAAAACCCCAAAGCTAGCAGAAGGAAAGAAATCATAAAGATCAGATCAGAAATAAATGAAAAAGAAATGAAGGAAACAATAGCAAAAATCAATGAAACTAAAAGCTGGTTCTTTGAGAAGATAAACAAAATTGATAAACCATTAGCCAGACTCATCAAGAGAAAAAAGGAGAAGACTCAAATTAATAGAATTAGAAATGAAAAAGGAGAAGTAACCACTGACACTGCAGAAATACAAACGATCATAAGAGATTACTACAAGCAACTCTATGCTAATAAAATGGACAACCTGGAAGAAATGGACAGATTCTTAGAAATGCACAACCTGCCGAGACTGAACCAGGAAGAAATAGAAAATATGAACAGACCAATCACAAGCACTGAAATTGAAACTGTGATTAAAAATCTTCCAACACACAAAAGCCCAGGACCAGATGGCTTCACAGGCGAATTCTATCAAACATTTAGAGAAGAGCTAACACCTATCCTTCTCAAACTCTTCCAAAATATTGCAGAAGGAGGAACACTCCCCAACTCATTCTACGAGGCCACCATCACCCTGATACCAAAACCAGGCAAAGATGTCACAAAGAAAGAAAACTACAGGCCAATATCACTGATGAACATAGATGCAAAAATCCTCAACAAAATACTAGCAAACAGAATCCAACAGCACATTAAAAGGATCATACACCATGATCAAGTGGGGTTTATTCCAGGAATGCAAGGATTCTTCAATATACGCAAATCAATCAACGTGATACATCATATTAACAAATTGAAGGAGAAAAACCATATGATCATCTCAATAGATGCAGAGAAAGCTTTCGACAAAATTCAACACCCATTTATGATAAAAGTCCTGCAGAAAGTAGGCATAGAGGGAACTTTCCTCAACATAATAAAGGCCGTATATGACAAACCCACAGCCAACATTGTCCTCAATGGTGAAAAACTGAAACCATTTCCACTAAGATCAGGAACAAGACAAGGTTGCCCACTCTCACCACTATTATTCAACATAGTTTTGGAAGTGTTAGCCACAGCAATCAGAGACGAAAAAGAAATAAAAGGAATCCAAATCGGAAAAGAAGAAGTAAAGCTGTCACTGTTTGCAGATGACATGATACTATACATAGAGAATCCAAAAGATGCTACCAGAAAACTACTAGAGCTAATCAATGAATTTGGTAAAGTAGCAGGATACAAAATTAATGCACAGAAATCTCTTGCATTCCTGTATACTAATGATGAAAAATCTGAAAGTGAAATTAAGAAAACACTCCCGTTTACCATTGCAACAAAAAGAATAAAATACCTAGGAATAAACCTACCTAAGGAGACAAAAGACCTGTATGCGGAAAATTATAGGACACTGATGAAAGAAATTAAAGATGATACAAATAGATGGAGAGATATACCATGTTCTTGGATTGGAAGAATAAACATTGTGAAAATGACTCTGCTACCCAAAGCAATCTACAGATTCAATGCAATCCCTATCAAACTACCACTGGCATTTTTCACAGAACTAGAACAAAAAATTTCACAATTTGTATGGAAACACAAAAGACCCCGAATAGCCCAAGCAATCTTGAGAACGAAAAATGGAGCTGGAGGAATCAGGCTCCCTGACTTCAGACTATATTACAAAGCTACAGTAATCAAGACAGTTTGGTACTGGCACAAAAACAGAAATATAGATCAATGGAACAGGATAGAAAGCCCAGAGATAAGCCCACGCACATATGGTCACCTTATCTTTGATAAAGGAGGCAAGCATATACAGTGGAGAAAAGACAGCCTCTTCAATAAGTGGTGCTGGGAAAATTGGACAGGTACATGTAAAAGTATGAAATTAGAACACTCCCTAACACCATACACAAAAATAAACTCAAAGTGGATTAAAGACCTAAGTGTAAGGCCAGACACTATCAAACTCTTAGAGGAAAACATAGGCAGAACACTGTATGACATAAGTCACAGCAAGATCCTTTTTGACCCAGGTCCTAGAGAAATGGAAATAAAAACACAAATAAACAAATGGGACCTAATGAAACTTAAAAGCTTTTGCACAGCAAAGGAAACCATAAACAAGACCAAAAGACAACCCTCAGAATGGGAGAAAATATTTGCAAATGAAGCAACGGACAAAGGATTAATCTCCAAGATTTACAAGCAGCTCATGCAGCTCAATAACAAAAAAACAAACAACCCAATCCAAAAATGGGCTGAAGACCTAAATAGACATTTCTCCAAAGAAGAGATACAGATTGCCAACAGACACATGAAAGAATGCTCAACATCATTAATCATTAGAGAAATGCAAATCAAAACTACAATGAGGTATCATCTCACACCGGTCAGAATGGCCATCATCAAAAAATCTAGAAACAATAAATGCTGGAGAGGGTGTGGAGAAAAGGGAACACTCTTGCACTGTTGGTGGGAATGTAAATTGATACAGCCACTATGGAGAACAGTATGGAGGTTCCTTAAAAAACTAAAAATAGAACTACTATATGACCCAGCAATCCCACTACTGGGCATATACCCTGAGAAAACCATAATTCAGAAAGAGTCATGTACCAAAATATTCATTGCAGCTCTGTTTACAATAGCCAGGACATGGAAGCAACCTAGGTGTCCATCATCGGATGAATGGATAAAGAAGATGTGGCACATATATACAATGGAATATTACTCAGCCATAAAAAGAAATGAAATGGAGGTGTTTGTAATGAGGTGGATGGAGTTAGAGTCTGTCATACAGAGTGAAGTAAGTCAGAAAGAGAAAAACAAATACAGTATGCTAACACATATATATGGAATCTAAGGGAAAAAAAAAAAAAAAAAAGAGGTCATGAAGAACCTAGTGGCAAGATGGGAATAAAGACACAGACCTACTAGAGAATGGACTTGAGGATATGGGGAGGGGGAGGGGTGAGATGTGACAGGGTGAGAGAGTGTCATGGACATATATACACTACCAAATGTAAAATAGATAACTAGTGGGAAGCAGCCGCATAGCACAGGGAGATCAGCTCGTGCTTTGTGACCACCTAGAGGGGTGGGATAGGGAGGGTGGGAGGGAGGGAGATGCAAGAGGGAAGAGATATGGCAACATATGTATATGTGTAACTGATTCACTTTGTTGTAAAGCAGAAGCTAGCACACCATTGTAAAGCAATTATACTTCAATAAAGATGTTTAAAAAAAAAAAAAAAAAACTAAAAATAGAACTACCATACGACCCAGCAATCCCACTACTGGGCATTTACCCTGAGAAAACCATAATTCAAAAAGAGTCATGTACCACAATGTTCATTGCAGCTCTATTTACAATAGCCAGGACATGGAAGCAACCTAAGTGTCCATCATCGGATGAATGGATAAAGAAGATGTGACACATATATACAATGGAATATTACTCAGCCATAAAAAGAAATGAAATGGAGGTATTTGTAGTGAGGTGGATGGAGTTAGAGTCTGTCATACAGAGTGAAGTAAGTCAGAAAGAGAAAAACAAATAGAGTATGCTAACACATATATATGGAATCTAAGGGAAAAAAAAAAAGTCATGAAGAACCTAGTGGCAAGACGGGAATAAAGACACAGACCTACTAGAGAATGGACTGGAGGATATGGGGAGGGGGAGGGGTAAGATGTGATAGGGTGAGAGAGTGTCATGGACATATATACACTACCAAATGTAAAATAGATAGCTAGTGGGAAGCAGCCGCATAGCACAGGGAGATCAGCTCGGTGCTTTGTGACCACCTAGAGGGGTGGGATAGGGAGGGTGGGAGGGAGGGAGACGCAAGAGGGAAGAGATATGGGAACATATGTATTACTGATTCACTTTGTTATAAAGCAGAAACTAACACACCATTGTAAAGCAATTATACTCCAATAAAGATGTTAAAAATAAATAAATAAATAAATAAAAGAAAATACTATGGCTTTTTATCTATTTAACTTGTATATTGCATCCTTGCTAAATTCACCTGTTATTTCTGGTAGTTTCTTTGTAAATGCCTTAGAATTTTTTACATACACAATCATGTTTTCTGTAAATAATGACAGTTTGACTTCTTTCTTTTCAACTTGTATGTCTTTTGTTTCTTCTTACCTTCTACATTTGCTGAAAGTGCCAGTAAAATGCTGAATACATGTGGAGATAGTGGATATCCTTTTACTGTTCCCTATCTTAGGGGAAAAGCATTTAGTTATGCCGTTAGCTTAAGGGTTTTTGTAGAAGCTCTTCATCACATGAAGGAGATTCCCACCAATTCCTACTTTGCAGAGAGATTTTTTTGAAAAGGATGGTGTGAGAGTGGACTAGGTGAGAATGTAAAAGAGGAGGTTAAGGGAGCTTCTGTATCTTTAAGCTGTACGGTGGATTCACGGGTGTTCATTTTCCTATTATTTTTTAAACTGTACTTATATGTGATACATTCTCTCTTTTGTATGTATATTTTACAATAAAGGCACTTTTTAAGTAGTAAGATGTAGTTGATGTGTGAGAATATTATATACTTATTTTGAAGTAACAAATATGCAACATTTCACTTATACTCTAATAATTAAATATTAGGCTTTTATAGAAACCCAGCCACACATCGTTTTCATGAGAAAAGATTTTGAATTTTAAAAAAAAGCTACTGTAAGTTGATATACACATATATGCTCTTTTAATTCCTGAGAACTCTAAAGGTAAGATCAGAGTGTTACTTAGCAAATAAGAAAACATTTCTGATCAGTTAAAGAAGTCCCCTGAAATGTAAATGAATTCTATCCTACAATCACTTGGAAGAAAAAATAACTAGAAAATGGGGAAAAGAAAGCATGAAAATTATGCACAGAGGCTAGGGAGCAAAAGACATGCTTCCCTCCAGAAAACATACCAGGTTTTAAAGGTCAATTAAAAAAAAAAAAAAGCTGCGTAAAATATTTTTTAATGTCTTTGTTTGAAGGAGTCAAGCGCTACCAGGGTAGCCAAGACTTGAGGGTCTAAACCCTAGTGAGAAAGGGCAAGTGCTAAGAAGTGAGTCTGATGTTAGGCACCACTTTTCCCCTTGACACATTTGCTGATCCATAAGCAGTATATGAGAAGCTAAGCAGAAAGCCATGGCGAACGGGCAGAGGAGTGGGGCAGAGCTTTCAGCAGCATCAATGAAGAGAAAATTCTGAAATTTTTCAGGACCTACCAAAGAGGAGGGTCCTTGGTAAACACTCAAGCTTTCATTTGGGATTTCATTTGGGATTTCTTACCAGGAGTAAGAGGTCTTAGTTCAGACTACTGTAACAAATTACCATATACTGTGTGGTTTAAACAACGAGCATCTATTTCTCTCAGTTCTGGAGGCTGGAAGTCCAAGATCAGGGTGCCAGCAAGGACAGGTTCTTGCTGAAGGCCCTTTTCCTGGTTTACAGAGAGCCATCTTCTTCCTGTGTCCTCACATGGCAGAAAGAGAGCTAGCTAGCTCTCTGGCCTCTTCTTATAAGGGCACCAATTTCATTTGTTAGGGCTCCATCCATGTGACCAAATTACCTCCCAAAGGCCCCACCTCCAAATACTATCATACTGGGGTTAGGGTTTCAACATAGGAATCTTGCAAGGGCACAAACATACAGTCCATTACATAAAGGTAACAGGAAACACCTAATCCTCAAAAGGAATGAAACATAGCTCCAGACTAGATCAATCTGAGACTAGAATAGGATAAGCTTCCCTATCCTAACTGCCTTCTAGTAGCAGAAGTAAATCGTTTCTGGAGGATTTACAGTATCACCAATGAATATCAAATACCCAGGAATAAATCTACTAAAGGTGTGAAAAACTGTAAGAGAATTGTAGTGAAAGGTTAGACAATAAATCTTCTAGTAGATACCATTGAAAATCTTTATGATACTGGAAGTATTCCAAAACACATGTATACAAATGTTCATAGCACTATTATTTTTAATATCAAAAAACTGGGAGCGACTCAAATGTCCATAAACAATAGAATGGATAAAGTATGGCATATCCATTCAATGGCATACTGTACTGCAATATAAATGCATAAACTACTGTTATATACAACAGCCTGGATGGTTTCACAGAGTGCTGAAGAAAAGAATTCAGGCACAGAAGAATACACACTGTATGATTCCATTTGTCTGAAGTTTAAAAATAGGCAAAACTTATCTTCAGTTGTTAAAAGTTTAGAAGGAGAATGACTAGGAGTGTGAAGCAGCTTTCCAGGGTGCTAACAATGTTTTATTTCTTAATCTGGGTGATGGTTAAATAGGTTTGCTCCTCTGAAAATTGGGAATTCTACTTACTGCTTTTATACTTCACTGTATGACTTTTATATTTAAACTGTATTAAAGGATAACTGAGAGAGAGGTGAAATATAACTCCTTGAATCAGGTAGGGCTCTATGCTAAAAGTGACAGAAAAATTTAACGCAAACTGACTTAAAAACTAAAGAAAGTCCAGAGAAGGTATACAGTGGCCAACAAGCACATGAAAAGTGCTCAACATCATTAGTCATTAGGGAAATGCAAATCAAACCACAGTGAGATACCACCCACTAGTATGATGATTCTTAAAAGTCAGACAATAACAAGGGTTGGTGAGAATATGGAAAAACTAGAACATTCTCATACATTGATAATGAGAATTTAAAATGATGCAGCCACTTTGGAAAAGACCTTGGCAGTTTCTCAAAATGTTAAACCTAGGGTTACTATATGATCCAGCAATGCCACTCCTAGGTATGTACCTTAGAGAAATGAAAGCATATATCCAAACAAAAAAACTTATGCACTAATGTTCAAGCAACATTATTCATTAATAGTCAAAAGACAAATAGCACGTAATATCAGTTAAATGTGGAATCTAAAAAAAGGGTACAAATGAACTTATCTACAAAACAGAAATAGAATTACAGATGCAGAAAACAAACTTACGGTTACCATGGGGTAGGGGAGGGGAGGGATAAATTGGGAGACTGGGATTGGCATATACACACTGCTATATATATAAAATAGGGGACTCCTCTGGCGATCCAGTGGTTAAGACTCCCTGCTTCCAATGCAGGGGGTGCAGGTTCAATCCCTGGTCAGGGAACTAAGATCCCACATGCTGCATGGCATGGCCAAAAAATTAAAAAATAAAAAATGAGATCCTCATCCACCAGAGGGCGGACAGCAGAAGCAAGAAGAACTACAATCCTGCAGCCTGTGGAACAAAAACCACATTCACAGAAAGATAGACAAGATGAAAAGACAGAGATCTATGTACCAGATGAAGGAACAAGATAAAATCCCAGAAAAACAACTAAATGAAGTGGAGATAGGCAACCTTCCAGAAAAAGAATTCAGAATAATGATAGTGAAGATGATCCAGGACCTTGGAAAAACAATGGAGGCAAAGATCGAGAAGATGCAAGAAATGTTTAACAAAGACCTAGAAGAATTAAAGAACAAACAAACAGAGATGAACAATACAATAACTGTAATGAAAACTACACTAGAAGGAATCAATAGCAGAATAACTGAGGTAGAAGAACGGATAAGTGACCTGGAAGACAGAACGGTGGAATTCACTGCTGTGGAACAGAATAAAGAAAAAAAAGAATGAAAAGAAATGAAGACAGCCTAAGAGACCTCTGGGACAACATTAAATGCAACAACATTCGCATTATAGGGGTCCCAGAAGGAGAAGAGAGAAAGGACACGAGAAAATATTTGAAGAGGTTACAGTCGAAAACTTCCCTAACATTGGAAAGGAAATAGCCACCCAAGTCCAGGAAGTGCAGCGAGTCCCACACAGGATAAACCCAAGGAGAAATACATCGAGACACATAGTAATCAAATTGGCAAAAATTAAAGACAAAGAAAAATTATTGAAAGCAACAAGGGAAAAACGACAAATAACATACAAGGGAACTCCCATAAGGTTAACAGCTGATTTCTCAGCAGAAACTCTACAAACCAGAAGGGAGAGGCATGATATACTTAAAGTGATGAAAGGGAAGAACCTACAACCAAGATTACTCTACCCAGCAAGGATCTCATTCAGATTCGAGGGAGAAATCAAAAACTTTACAGACAAGCAAAAGCTAAGAGAATTCAGCACCACTAAACCAGCTCTACAACAAATGCTAAAGGAACTTCTCTAAGTGGGAAACACAAGAGAAGAAAAGGACCTACAGAAACAAACCCAAAACAATTAAGAAAATGGTCATAGGAACATACGTATCAATAATTACCTTACACGTGAATGGATTAAATGCTCCAACCAAAAGACACAGGCTTGCTGAATGGATACAAAAACAATACCCATATATATGCTGTCTACAAGAGACCCACTTCAGACCTAGGGACACATACAGACTGAAAGTGAGGGGATGGAAAAACACATTCCATGCAAATGGAAATCAAAAGAAAGCTGGAGTAGCAATACTCATGTCAGATAAAATAGACTTTAAAATAAAGAATGTTACAAGAGACAAGGAAGGACATTACTTAATGATCAAGTGATCAAGCCAAGAAGAAGATATAACAATTATAAACATTTATGCACCCAACATAGGAGCACCTCAATACATAAGGCAACTGCTAACAGCTGTAAAAGAGGAAATCGACAGTAACACAATAATTGTGGGGGACTTTAACACCTCACTTACACTAATGGACAGATCATCCAAAATGAAAATAAATAAGGAAACAGAAGCTTTAAATGACACAATAGACCAGATAGCTTTAATTGATATTTATAGGAGATTCCATCCAAAAACAGCAGATTACACGTTCTTCTCAAGTGCGCACGGAACATTCTCCAGGATAGATCACATCTTGGGTCACAAATCAAGCCTCAGTAAATTTAAGAAAATTGAAATCATATCGAGCATCTTTTCTGACCACAACGCTATGAGATTAGAAATGAATTACAGGGAAAAAAACGTGAAAAACACAAACACACGGAGGCTAAACAATACGTTACTAAATAACCAAGAGATCACTGAAGAAATCAAAGAGGAAATCAAAGAATACCTAGAGACAAATGACAATGAAAACACGACAATCCAAAACCTATGGGATACAGCAAAAGCAGTTCTAAGAGGGAACTTTATAGCTACACAAGCTTACCTCAAGAAACAAGAAAAATCTTATATAAATAATCTAACCTTACACCTAAAGGAACTAGAGAAAGAAGAACAAAAAAACCCCAAAGTTAGCAGTAGGAAAGAAATCATAAAGATCAGAGCAGAAATAACTGAAATAGAAACAAAGAAAACAATAGCAAAGATCAATAAAACTAAAAGCTGGTTCTTTGAGAAGATAAACAAAATTGATAAACCATTAGCCAGATTCATCAAGAAAAAGAGAGAGAGGACTCAAATCAGTAAAATTAGAAATGAAAAAGGAGAAGTTACAACAGACACTGCAGAAATACAAAGCATCCTAAGAGACTACTACAAGCAACTCTATGCCAATAAAATGGACAACCTGGAAGAAATGGACAAATTCTTGGAAAGGTATAACCTTCCAAGACTGAACCAGGAAGAAATAGAAAATATGTACAGACCAATCACAAGCACTGAAATTGAAACTGTGATTAAAAATCTTCCAACAAACAAAAGTCCAGGACCAGATGGCTTCACAGGTGAATTCTATCAAACATGTAGAGAAGAGCTAACACCAAACCTTCTCAAACTCTTCCAAAAAATTGCAGAGGAAGGAACACTCCCAAACTCATTCTATCACCCTGATAGCAAAACCAGATAAAGACACTACAAAAAAAGAAAATTAAAGACCAATATCACTGATGAATATAGATGCAAAAATCCTCAACAAAATACTAGGAAAGAGAATCCAACAACACATTAAAAGGATCATACACCATGATCAAGTGGGATTTATCCCAGAGATGCAAGGATTCTTCAATAAATGCAAATCAATCAATGTGACATACCATATTAACAAATTGAAGAATAAAAACCATATGATAAAAATAAATAAATAAATAAATAAATAAAATAGATAACTAATAAGGACCTACCTTATAGCCCAGGAAACTCTACTCAATACTCTGTAATGGCCTATATGGGAAAAGAATCTTAAAAAAGTAGATATATGTATCACTTTGTTGTAAACCTGAAACTAACACACATTGTAAATCAACTATACTCCAATAAAAATAAAAATAAAAAAAAAACAGAAACAAGCCATGTCCGTCAACATTTGGATAAGTGAAATGTGGTATATCAATACAATGGAAAATTACTTAACAATAAAAAGGAGCAAAGTCACGATGCATACTACAACATGGATGAACCTTGAAAATATTACATTCCATAAAAGAAGCGAGCTGCAAAAGACAACATATTTATATTTATATGGAAGATCTAGAACAGGTAAATCTACAGAGACAAAGTATATTAGTGGTGATGGTGGTCTAGGGCTGGGAGGCAGCAGGGTGGGGGATTCAGAAGGGAAATTGAGGGAGAATGGAGAGTAACTGCTAATCAAAATGGAGTTTGTTTTTGAAGTGATGAAAATGTCCTAAAATTGATTGTGGTGAAAGTTGCACAACTCTGTGAACATACTACAAACCATTGCATTGTACAACATTTTAGAACTATTTAACTATTTAAACTATTTTTTAAACATTTAAGGGTGAATTTTATGATATGTAAATTTAATCAATAAACCTGCTTTAAAAATTAATGAGAATTTAGTTCCTTATGTAATTGAAATATCTAGAGATAAGTTGCTTCAGTGAGAGTTGACCCAGCAGCCAAAATATTATCACCAATACCTGATTTCGTTCTCTCTTATATGCCTTCTGTGGTAGTAGTTTCACCCTCAGACTCCACCTTGTCAGTACCCTAACAACTCAAGACATGCTCATCTTGTTAGCAAAAAAGCAAGAACCATTCAAGACCTCATACCCTCTTCTCATACCATCCAGAGTAGGACAAAGATTTCTCTTTCTGAGAAGCCCCAGAAAATGTCTGCATATGTTTTATCGATGTCTCATTGATTCTGCTTGAATTATGTTCCCACTCTATGGTGGGGAAAGGGGGCAAATGGTAGCCTTAAGTCAGTCTGATGCCAGAGGCCCAGAGGTCAATCTTACCCAAACTACATGGCTGAAGGTTGTATAAGGGCAGCTTCCTAAGGGAAGTATCAGAAATTATCGGAACTAAAGTTGAGACGTTTACATCAACCCCAATAACACAAACCCAAAAAAGGGAGTCAGAGTTGTTGTGGACTAAAGAATACAAGAAACGTTTATTTACAACTTGATTTCTCTCATTTGAGTCAAGACTGAGATACTCATGTTAGTAAATATAGCACCTAACGCACAGCTGGGTCCATAATAGGTTCTCAATCCATTTTGAGTGAATTAACGAGTAAAAGAGCCAACAACAACAAATTAATAAACTAATGAATGAATAATTGGCTATTTTGGAAAAGAGCCCAGACTCTTTGGATTCTATTTTATCTCCCGCTGCCCTTTCCTTGGTCAATCTCCATTAGTCAGGTAAAGCATTCAGAAAATAGAAGGAACTGGGGAAAGGGGGGGAGAATTTCAAATCCTTGTATGTTGGTCCTGAAAAGAGCCCTGATGATAAACATCACAGTTGAAGAATTTTGTATCATTGGCTACAGAAAGGTTGGGAGATTTTCAGTTGGTTTCAAACTCCAGGTTAACACAGGAAAGATGCTGGCACTCTGTCGAGGCAAAAATTGACTCTCTTTATAATCCCATTTCCAAAACCATTGTAGACATCAGTTCCAGGGGTTCCTGATTTACAAATCGTCCCACCCTGCTTCCAAAGCCAGTCCTTAATTAGTTTCTGACCTATTCGGTACTTTGTAAGTGTAGCTGAACATCACCCTAAGTCTAAGTCACCAAGTGTATATTAAACAACATGAAAAGACAGAAGATCAGAACCATGTCTATCAGTAGAATCTAATTAAGAGTCTGTACACTTACAATTTCCATTTTGAGCTTCACCTCAAAATTGGAAGATAAATTGGACAGGTATTATTAACCTTGTTTTACAGATTAGGAAACCTAGGCCCAGGAAATTTTTGCCCTACTTTTTAATTTGTGACAAAGTGGGGCCCAGAGCGACTGCCTCCTGACCCCTTTAAATACTAGGTGTTACCACTAAACCACCATCCAGTGTGATGAACATTGAGATGTTTGCCCTAAACTCACAGATGCAATTACAATGGCCCATCCATACTTTTGCTTCATTAATAACTAAGAAACATAAAATTACATTGTAAAGATCACATCAAACATTTCTGTGTGAGAATGCTAGGCATTCAGTAACTACTGATGGATTCATTCATATCAGAAGTGATTGCAAAGTCATGAAACAGACAAAGCCAATTAGTTTCTACCTATCATTCAAATCCACGTCCTCGGACCCTGTAATACCTTCGTTTAGCCATCTGAGCTTGTCCATTGTCTTTGCAGTAAAAAGACACTGAAACATTTATAAATCTACAGGTACACTTTGAGTGAACGTCAAACACTGTATATGATAGATTGCCTTTTTTTCCTCAAGTACTGAGCAAACTTTGTATTTTTTAAAAAACTCACTATGTTACTGATAATGGAAAATGGATTTACTTAGCTGGGTAGTTTTAATTAGTTCGCTAGTACTCCAAAGACTTTTGGGCGAATGGGATTGTTTTCTAATACCTGTAATGCATACAAGCGTTAAATCAAAATTGACTCCAGCAAAATCTAGTTCTAAAAGCCCTAGAAGAAAATCAAGATAAAATAACTTACACCAAAACCACTACATCAAAATAGAAAGAAGTCTGTGAATAGTCCAATAGTGATCACCACTCTGATTATCCAAAGAAAGAAAACCAGAGTTTGAGATTTTCTAACAAATCCCACATTCATTACCCTTCTGTTGCTTTTAGCTTGTCCAAAAGGGCTATCATTTCTAAAGCACATCAACTTAACAAGTGTATAATATAATAAAGACTAGTGAGAAACATACAAAAATTAAGAGATGCAAATCCTTGATGAAGGAATTACAGATTTTTTTTCCTTTTTATATTTTTATTTAATGCTGCTATAAGATTGTTATTTAAGAAATAAAAAGCAAGAACAACTACCAGGCTTAGTTGGGGCAGTGTCTCAGCTTTGCAGTAGCACTGGATAGAGAGTTATGACCATTGCCTTGTAGTGTCAGCTCTGCACTCACCTGTTCTTTGATCCGGGAGGGTTCTCTCCATTTCACAGGGTCTGAACATCTCTAGCAATAAAAGGATGATAAAGAAAATGACCTATCCTACTTCATATATCAGAAGAACATAAAAAGAATTAAAACAAACATGTAGTTATCGAATTCAGTGAAAGAAGGTTTGGCAAGTTGGGCTTTGCTTTTGAAAACACAAGTAAGCAAAGATGAGAGAGTAAGAGAGGTTGAACAAATTCCATCAACCTAGCTGGACATGCTCCTGTGATACCAACAGCAGGCAATATCTAGAGGCACAAATACTGATGCTCCCTCATCCCCTCCCCCGCAGAAATGCAAATACTGAAACTTGTCAAATGCCAAATGGTGTTTTTACTAGATAAATGAAAATTATATATAAGTCAAAATTAAGATTTTTAGAGATTGGAGTCAAAAGATCCTGGTTCTAGCTCCACTGCCAATTCCAGCTCTCAACTCTGCAGAATTGACAAGTCTCTCAGTTTCCCAATCTGAAAATTAAAGGTAATTATTAGTGTTACTAGCATCCACTCCCTCAATGGTCTGCATGTTCCTTAGGGTCCACAGTGGCCTGGAGAAGGCAGAGATTGTACTGATTCGTAGGATGCCAAGGAAGTGTGCTAAATTCTCCTCTAAACATCACATAGAAAGGAAAACTGTCACACAGATTTCATACGTCCTAATTTTATATTATCTTCTCAAGTCTTCACCCTTACCTCTATAATCCTATAATCATAACCAAGCCACATTCCACAGTGAAGAGAACAAAAGAATTGAGGGTGCTGAGCTTTCCTGGGCCTCATCTCCTTGACAATCCATAGACCCAAACAATAGTTATGAGGTCATTGTATCTAACCATTCCCTATGTCCCAGAGCCGCAAAATATTTTAAATTCTTGTGTATTCTCCCAGGGTCTAGCATCAAGCATTCTAAATTGTGGATCTAGGAATACTGGGTCCCTTTCAAAAGGGTCATCAAAATACAGAATGTAGAAGATATTCTAAAGCACTTAAGAGCCTTCATCAAAGACCTTTCAAGACTGAGGATCATGTTGAGTCTTGGTTGGAAACAAAGAAAGCGGGAGAGAGAAAAGATTTTAAAGCCTTCTATCCTCCAGTTTGAATATAAAAATCTCCTTATGAGACTGTCTTATTAACAATAACATTAACCCTATGTATTTCATAAGACTGTGAGGATCAAATTAGATAATGGAGGTAAAAAGTTCCCTTAACACTATTAAATTTTTTAATCATTAATTTACATTAATTAGAGAATATAAAAAACATAGAATATAAGTCACTGAGCAACTTTTCCAGCTGACAAAGGATAAAGTAATATAATTTCTATCCAGGTACAAATATACGCAAATCCTACTTTCTGGCTCTAGTAGAAAATAAAGTTCTTCCAGAAAAGATAGACTGCAAAGGCATATAGTAAGCTCTTCATCCACAAAAGAGACTATATTACTTATATTCAAACAGAATGATGTCTGATCAAGTTGTCAGTGTAAATATGACTGCAGATAAAATATTTAATCCATCTAAGAGAAAAAATGTTATTCAAGCCTTTTCAGAAGCTCATATAAAGTACAAAAATTATTTTTACAAAAATATTTTATCAATTCCTTAGTGTAAATCATTAAAGTATCCAAAGCAAATCCACTGACATAAAAAGACTGCTATGTGAGCAAACTGGATTTATTCCAGAAATGCAATGTCGCTTACCATATTAACAGAATAAAGTAGAAAAGTCAATGATTCTCATTAGAATTGTAGAAAACACATTTGATAAAAGTCAACATCCTTCATGGTAAAAAGGAAAAAAGATTTTCAGCAAATTAGAAATAAACTTTCTTAATGTGATACACGGTATCTACAGAAAAAAATGAAGGAAGGATGGGAGGGAGAGAGGGAGGGAAAAAAAAGGAAAATGAAATAATAGGTACTTTTCAAATGAGGATATCTGAATTGCCAACAACATTAATAAAAGTGTTCAACTTCATTAGTCATCAGGGAAATGCAAATTAATAACTGGTATGACATCACTACACACCCACCAAAATGGCTAAAGTAAAAAGACACAGTAACACCAAGGGCTATAAGGAATGTGGAGCAACTGGAATGTTTATATGCTGGTGGTGTGAATATATAAAACTCAAAATAGGTAAAGCTTACCTATAAGCTAGAAACCCTGTTAGAAATCAGGATATGGTTGCCTTTGGGGAGAAGACAGTGGGATAAAGCCTGGGAAAGAACCCAAGTTGGGAAGTGTGGGAGCTTTCTGGATGTAGTTCTATCTGTTGGGTAATATCATATTTCTTGGTGATCTACATGGTGATTATGTAACCGTTCGCTTTGTGATACTTCATCAAGCTCTACACTTAAGAATTGTGCATATCCCTGTAGATATACTTCAATTATTAAACATTTATTTAAAAATTGCTTCAGGTGTTAAGAACTAGAGAACTGTAGTCATCAAAATCAGTCAGACTATAATGCAGGCTGACCTGAATTTTCTGAAAATCTTGCAATCTTAAGGCATCATTCAAACGCTAGGACAATATCCCTTGGTTCACCAGTTACTTTAAAAGCTTATTCTTATCTTTCATAGCCAAGGCTCCCCAGAATTGTTTGACCTTTAACAAAGCTAAGAAATCTGGCACCTGTGAAAGTCTGAAGGTCCTTTTCCTCAAATTTTCCTCCAGACCTGGAGCAGTAGAGACAACCAGTGGAGGAAAGAAGGCACTGAAGGACCATTAGATCTCAGCGTGGGAAGACACCCCAGAAGTCATTAGTCTAACCTTACTCCACACACAGAGGCATCCTGCAGCATCACAGCAGGTAGTCACTTAGCCTCTGCTTAAAACATCTTCAAGGTCAGGAAGCTAAAGCAGTCTGTTTCCAGGATGAAGAGCTTTCCACGTCTGCAAATCTGTCTGTGAAAAGCTCCCAGCCTCCCTCTCTTTAACTCATACACTTTGTATACAAAATAACAAACCCTCTCCAAATAACAGTTTTTCAAATGTAAGAAGCAGATCATCATGTCCCGCACATAGTTTCTCTTCTCTACACTAAACATCTCCAGTTCCTCCCGTCCTTCTCATGCTAAATTAGACACTGTCATATTGAGGGAAGAAGGTTTCTTCTTGTTCCTCGAAGCACTTTGGAATCAATTTGACTCAGTTTGTCAGAGATGCAGGTAAAGATAAAATCCATCTATGGAAGATGATCACAGCCAAGAGCAATTTTGTGCCTAGGCAGAGCAGGCTGTTGCCTGTTCTACGTGATTTGAAAGGCAGAGAAATTTTCTGTGAATAAAACATTTTCCCCACTTGCCTGCCTTGAAACCTGAAGTTTTCATGTAAGTCACAGTTTTGAATTAAGGCATCAAATAGTATTATGAAAAAAATATATTATGGCATGACCAAACACGAACATCAGAAAAGAAACTATCTTTTGAGATTAGATAGAAGGCTGAGGAAACACACCATGAGGCAGGTGCATTAGAGGAGAGTAAGAAGGGCAAGAAAGTACCTGGAGAACGAGACAAGCTAAGAGGACAGAGGCAGCTAGGATGCCAGAGTGCTGGGGTACCTTGGAACTTGGATTAATGAAGGTATACACACCTAAAAAGAAAATGAAACTGAAAATGGAGAAAGAAATGGATAATTTGCCAAGAAAAGCTCTTCTCACAGGCATAGACAAGAGATATTCCTTCCATCAGAAACTCCGTGAACTAGTGGGTGACTCAGATGCAGAAGGGAGCTTCTCTCTCTCTCTCTTCCCCCTATACTCCCCTTCCTTTCCTTTTTGTCCCTATGCAGTTGGCCCACCAAGAACTGTCCCTGCCAGTGAGAGGAGCCAGTGACTGGGTGAGTAAATCACACCAGCCCTAATCTGCATCAGCTGCCCTGAATTAAGTGAGAGTTGGGTGGGGGACTAGGAAGCCCCATTTGAGCTTCTGGTCTAAATGATGTCTTTCAACACGGTTACGTCAAATACATCAGGACCATTGGGAGGAAGGGGGCAATTAATAAAGCTGCGTTTTGATCCCATATGACTCAGATTGTTCTTAATTGGTTATTACTCAAATACATAGCAAAGATGGGTAACTGGCACCCTTAATTTCCAACTATAGTACATTGATACGTAAAATTAGTTCTTTTACAAGCTCTTCCCACCATAAACATAGAAGCAAAAGCCTTCTGGGGACAAGCGCTGAATCCAAAGAAGAGACTTTATAAGGCAGAGATTTTAGCCTCTGTGGACATGATTTCATAGGTAATATATATAGATTGAGAACGCCTAAAATATTTGTGATGAGGTAGGGATAGGAATCTTGCAATGTGCTCCTGCCTTACAGACCACTGGGACTAGGCATCCTAGCCCCACCCCTGGTGGAAATAATGTGTGCTTCAGGGCACTGAATAGTTGTGTTATAGGAAACTATCCATTCTAATCTGTTGACATGTAAATACATAGAAATGGAAAATCTGATTCTGTTCATCCCACAAATCCTTTGATTTGTTACACTCACACCTGGGACCATATGCAACATATTAAATTAAGAGCAACTGTTGATTTAATGGTTGATTTGGAAATTTTTTTAATCAACCACAGCTTTCTTTAGTCAGCTCTTTTCTTAAACAGATAATTACACTTCACAATGGGAGACATTAACCGTATCCCTCACCCTCAGTAATGGATTTTGAACTTTGCAAGATTTATGGTTGCTTCCTCCTACTTAAAGACATTCAGCTCAGAAGACTGCAAAGTTAAGTAGAAATGACAATTATCCATCGTTTATTTCACTGAAAGATTTTCAAACCTGAAAAGTAATCGGAAAGGTTTTTCTTTTTTTTTTAAGAAAGCAAGAAAACTGGAGCATAAAAATCATAGAAATTCAAAACTTTCTATATAGGACATTCAAAATCATTTTGTCACAATCCAGAGGACAAAGACCAGAATACATTACAATCAGTACTTATTATGCATTTTATATGTATTTTAATATTTACAACAACCTTATAAGTACATTTTCTAAATGAAAAAACTAGGGCTCAGAGAGGTTACATAACTCTCCTTAGGACACACAGATGGTAAGTGAAAGAGGTTGAGATTCAAACTCAGATCTTATTCCAGAGCTTTCCTAACTCCCATGTATCTTATTCCTTTCCTCTCTAACCTAAAAGACCTCAGTTACTCTCTATCATATCATCCTTCCTTCCTGGAACTTCTAATCATTTACAATTATCTTGCTTGTTATCTTGTTTGTATTCTGTATTCTCCCACTAGAATAAAAGCTCCATGAGGGAAGGGACTTTTTTTTTTTTTATCAGGTTCACTGCTCCTCCCCAGTCCTAACACTTACTAGTCACTCAATCAAATGTTTGTTGATTTAATAGACATTCTTGCTCAAAAAATCAGGGTAGGAAAGAGAACCAGAACCTATTGTCTCCAAGATCAGTGCTTATGAATGGGAAATGTTCCCCGTTCACCTGAGACTGGAGAGTCTTTCCATACACTTTTTAAAGCCAGTGGTGCCAACATCCCTTCTCTTTACATGCCTTCATAACAATGCTCCAACTCTGGCTAAACATCCTCTGTATACACAAGACTGTCCCAGGAAGAGCAAGTATACAAAGAAGTATAAACTCTGGTCCCCAATCCCAAGGAGTTCACAGTCAAGCTAGAGAGACAGGAAATATGACTTTAAAAAGCAACTCCCAGTGCAAAGCAGTCTATTCTAAGTATCCAGTGAGCAGCTGTTTGTGACAAAGTTTATCTTTCTGCAGCAATTTCAGTTCCAGGGAAACCTAAAGTATGGCTAAAGTGAGGAGAAAGGAAGATTCCAATTTGCCAGCTCTGATATCTTCAGCACCTGCTGTTAATCACACACCTGCACTCAGGCGTCATTTAGTGGCTCCTGTGATTGACCATTTCAATTGCTGTGTCTGTAGATCACGGTCCCAGCTGAATATACAGAGACCACATTCATCAAAAGCATAATTTGGGTGGAACGTGACTGTTTTTCCAAAGTTGGAGGGATGGCATCAGCAAGAAAAAATGGGCAGTATTTTTAAAGGAAAGTTGGTTGACTCTGAGCATACTGGACAATGATTTTTATTTTTACTATTAAAAAGAAATTATCAGTTCCTCAGGTGTGGTTACAAAACTACTGGGATAACACTACTATACATAAAATAGATAAACAACAAGGGCCTACTGTATAGCACAGGGAACTATATTCAATATCTGGTGGTAAACTATAATGGAAAAGAATCTGAAAAAGAATATATATATCCTTATATATATATTCATATATATATGAATCACTTTGCTACATGTCTGAAACTAACACAACATGGCACAATCAACTATACTTCAATTTTTTAAAGAAGTACTGGGTATGATATTCCCAGTGGAATTGGGTATGGCGGTCCAATAGTTAGGACTCTGTGCTTTCACTGCTGAGGGCCCAGGTTCAACCCCTGGTTGGGGAACTAAGATCTCACAAGCCATGTGGGATAGCCAAAAAAAAATTTTTTTAATAAAAAAATTTTTTTTTAATTTAAAGTACTGGGTATTTAATTTTGACCACAATAAAAAAAAAAAAAAAAAAAACAAGGCAAGGCACTAACCAAGAATTCAGCAACTATCACCTCCGTAGGATAAAAGCATTCCCAAACCTGAAAAGTAGATCAGTGAGTCAGTGATCTACTTGATAAGTGATGTCAACCCCACCCCACAGCCTCAAGGACTGGTCCAAGCCAAGCTCATCAGAGCCCTTCTCCAGTATTTTCTCCTAGAGCAGGAAAGGAAGAATCTTCCTTCCTGCTTTGATTATGAGGTGTAGGATGTACCCCAGAGCTTCCTGCAACCATGAGGAAGAGTCTGAGCAAATGAAGCCAACAGAGAGAATCTGGAATAGGAGATGGTCAATTCCCCAGTTCCAGCCACAGAAGTTTCCAGAGCTGCCTCTCTCTGTAGGTCTTATGTGAGTGACCCAAGATCCAATAATTTCTTCCTCCTCCTTTTTTTTTCCCTTAGGCTACTTACACTTGAGTTTCTCTCACTAGCAATACAAAGATTACTAATTACTACAGAAATTAGTATTAAATGTAGACTGGGTTTAGTTGATATGAGGTAGAGGAAGTGAGAATCACACTACTCCCAGCTGGAAAGATGGCAATTCTTACATGAAAACAAAGTAGATATTAACTATTACCTGCTGTATCTTGGCAGACAGACAATAATATTTTGGTGGCTTGGTAGAAAAATAATAAACAAGACTCAGCCATAAAAAAGACTGAAATCTTGCCCTTTGCAACAACATGGAGAGACCTGAAGGGTATTATGCTTTAATGAAAGAAGTCAGACAGAGAAAGACAAATACTGTGTGATATCATTTATACATGGAATCTGAAAAATAAACAAATGGATGAAAATAACAAAACAGAAACAGACTCAGAGACATAGAAAACAAACTAGTGGTTACCAGTAAGGAAGGGGGCAAGATAGAGGTAGGGGATTAAGAAGTACAAACTACTATGTATAAAATAAATAAGCAGGAAGGATATATGGTACAGCGCAAGGGAATATAGTCAATATTTTAAAATAAATTTAAATGGATAAAATCTATAAAATTTAAAATTTTTTAAATCTATAAAAATATTGAATACTATTGTATACACCTTAAACTAATATGATATTATAAATCAACTATACTTCAATTTAAAAAACTTTAAAACTAGAATGTATCAATAGAACACTGACAGGAGGTCAAGAGATGTTATGGGGACTTCGTTTATATCTGTACCAGAAAAATGACTGATAAAACAATTGCTTTAATAAATGATTAAAATTTGAAAGGAAAAAAAAAAAAAAAAAAAAGAAACAAGAGCACACTGGATACTTCTTATGGCCTTTGGTAAGGTCCCTTAAAAGGAAAGTAAGCCTCAATCCAAGCTGGCATTTCTTAAAATGGATAGGAAATAAGAAGATAGATATATAGTGCTTTTAAAACAGAGCCCTTATCTATATGTAGCTACTGATCCAAAGCTGCTAAGGATCAGAAAACCATGCTGCCTGCAAAACTGTTAGAGATGAATTCTGTGTCCTACAGTGAAGTTATTTCACATCAAGGAGAGGGGATACCCAGGAGTAACCTAGAAATGGGAAAGGCCTGACCACTCAGACTTTTCCAGAACAGCTCCTGCTGTGCACTTGCCCCAAAGAAAAGGCAGTAATTTTTCCCATCATAAAGTGCAAACAGTTGGGAAGCAACGAGGGGCCAGAGGGCAGAAGAGCTCTGTTTCACCAACTCAGCCTATTGCTTCAGTTGCCCTGAGGCAGGGGCCAAGGGAGAAGTTATTAAACAGAGGCCACAGGAGGATTGTCAACGTCCTATGGGTATGTTTCTAGAAGACATAAATTTCAAAAGCAGAGTGTAGAGCCAAATATTATGAATCAACAAAACTGCTGGTTGGTTATAAGTCAACAGAGCCCATCAAAATGAACTCAACATTGACAGCCAACTAGCTCTTTAAAAGATGTGCTTTGTTAAAGAAATTCTTCAATTAGAAGCCTGCAATTCCTCCATCTCTAAGGCAATTCCTGGGTCTCTGTACAACAATGATAGCAACTGGGCTTCTGGAAGAATATAGCCTTCCACTAGCTGTCCTCTTGTTTACTGTGGCCATGAAGGGAAATGATCAAGGCAAAGCTTCCTGGGGACAGAATGCCAAAGACCTAACAGCAGCCAAGGCAGTGAGTGAAAAATGGATATGCCTTCCTAGTCCTATTCAGTGGAGTATGGCATATCCTCTGGAGTTGTCCCACTCATGTTGCTTATCCTTCTCCCTCTTTTCCAAACTTGAATTCTTATTGTGGCTACTTTCTTTTTCCTGTACTATTGTATCTTAGATGGGTTGGAAATGGTTAAATTAGTCCCAATGCCCACAGCGTTCAGAACCTTGAAGAGCCATGTCTCCCAAACACCCTGAACTTGTTAGTAAATGCAGTAGTTGGTGATACTTTGAAATACCTCTCTTGAAAGAGTTGGGGGTGGGGAGTATACTTGTGATTACATGTGGATTCACTGCCTTATGTAGGCAGCAGTGGAATTTTATATATAGAAAGAAGAGTGTTTCCACAGGGAAAATTGTAATGTCTAAAGGGGTCAATCATGAACCACTCCCAACCATAGATATTGATCCAAGATGGAGCCCAAGCCAAATCCACCAAAGTTATTGTCTAGGTTCTTTCTGTTATGGGGAAGGTTTTTCTTTTTTCTTTGGTTATAATCAGGAAAAGCATGATCTCAGAAAGACAAGGTCCCCACTACCCACTAAGGCACCTTTGTGCAAATAGAGAAATGTACCTCTTCCTCAAATCATTTTACTGACTTTTGTTAGAAAAGACACTTGAGTGCCATCTGCTGGAAATTTGCCACAATAAACATACAAATCTTTGATTTCTAAGATATGATTAGTAACCCTTAGATGGAGAATTGTACACTGCATGCAATACATGGCAGCCCTACTGACAGCCATGTCCCCTACTACATGGGGAGGTTTGACCCAATGATGTCGGTACCCCAAAAGAAACAGATATGAGACGGACTAAAAAATTCCTGCAGGCTTCAGATCTCTGTTTCTAATTCTGAAAGTCTCCAGAGTTGACCTGATTCTATAACTCTTTCTTCTGGTCTGTAAACAAGTCCAAACTCTTTGCAGTATATTCCTTTCTATTAAGCTAGTAGCTGGTTCAAATTGATATTTTTTGTTCCTTACAACCAGAAGAGTCCAAGGAAATATACCCAGTTTCACTCATTATCTAGCCATATGAACTTAGCTAAGACATTTGGCCTCTGTGAGCCTAAGATTCCTCAGCTATAAATGGGGTAACTATTGCAAGAGAAGTATATGAGATAAACACATGTGAAAGGGCTTTTAAAGTACAATATGCCAAGATGGCATTGAAAAGAAGGCAATGATGATAATTCAGACAGACCAAAAGAAGATGCAAAATCTATTCCCATTACTTTTCTACTTTCCTGTCTTTCTTCACAGCATAGGGGAGAATTTTTTTTAATGGAGAAGGAAAGAAAAAGAAGACATAGAGTAGAACTTCACTAATTTAAGTTGGAATCAATAGACATAGGAGAAAGATTGATTTGTGACCCTCTGAACCAGAGGCTCAGGATTCTGTCCTGCCTTCTTCCACCAGAAAGAATTGAAGAGAGATGACTGTGGAGATAACAAGCATGGTCTGTAGCCATGAACATTAGTCCCCATCTAAAATCAGTAAATTAAAAGATAAAACCTGAGACATCTTGTTTCCATCATCACAATGAGTTTAATCAGCTACCTATTACAGGTGGTCCTTGGCATCTCAACAAATTGATGAAAAACAGCAATTACTCTCAGAAACAAAAGAGTAAATACAAGTAGCACCTGTTACAAACCCAGGCCAAAGACCTTCTCCTATGCTAACCAAAGAGTTTTAACAGAGACAAAAATCGTCAGCTAAACAAGCAATCAGGTTGAAAATAGAGGTCTCGATATAGGGCATTATCTACTAATTTGTTGACCACTGGACAACTTTAAAGGAAACTAAAAGGAAAGGTGGGGGGAATGGATAAATTAAGATTAGGTTTACCATATGTATACAAATACATGTTAAATACAAATATCAAAAAGACTGACCATATAGCAAGGAAGGTCTACGGAACACTCTGTAATATTTTACAGGAGAAGAGGATCTGTACATGAATACACATATATAATGTACAAATGAACCAGAGTGTGTACACCTAGGACAAACAATATTCTAATCATTACCCCGATTAAAAATATTAAAACAGGGCTTCCCTGGTGGCGCAGTGGTTGAGAATCTGCCTGCCAATGCAGGGGACACGGGTTTGAGCCCTGGTCTGGGAAGATCCCACATGCCGCGGAGCAACTAGGCCCGTGAGCCACAATTACTGAGCCTGCGCGTCTGGAGCCTGTGCTCCGCAACAAGAGAGGCCACGATAGTGAGAGGTCCGCGCACCGCGATGAAGAGTGGTCCCCGCTTGTCACAACTAGAGAAAGCCCTCGCACGGAAACGAAGACCCAACACAGCCATAAATAAACTTAAATTAAAAAAAAAAAAAATTAAAACAACGAACAAGAAGTAATGAGACATAAACTTATGGGGGTTTTTCCTGGCACATTCCATTCTAATTTACAACCTAGGAACACAACTTCCAAAAAGGCTTTGCTGCCCTAGTAACCAGATTTGGTAAAGGAGAAATGCTGCCGCCTTGTGACCATTACACACAACAGCAGCTTTAAACCCAGTGCTAATGGTAACTAAATATTCACAATCAATGCAGGCCTGTAAATGACACCTGCTCTCAAAAAAAATCCTGGGGTTGAAAATCGACCAAAAATTTCAAAAGAGGGCAACCTTCCAAGAAGGCAATTTCAAGAGGTATATTGTACTCACACTTTTTTCTTTTTTTTTTTTAACAGAAAAGAAAAAGGCGAGCAAAAATGCTGAACATTAGGAATTATTAAAGACATGCAAATCCAAATTACAAAAACCTATCACCTCACACCAGTCAGAATAGTCATCGGCCAAAATTCTGCAAACATTCAATGCTGAAGGGGTTGTGGAGAAATATGTACCCTCGGTTCTAAGGGGGACGTGGTAAGAGCCACTAATGAAAACCCAATGGAGGTGCCTTGAAAAGGTAAACATTGAGCTACCATTCAATCAAGCATACTCACCGCTGGGCCTATCACCTGAGAAGATGAGAATCAAAAAGACACAGGTTGGCAATCCTGCACTCCAGCAATATTTACCATAGCCAACACTTGGAAGCAACGAAAATGTGCATCAACAGAGGAATGCACAAAGAAGAAGTGGTCCATGTACACAATGGAATATTACTCCAATAAAAAATATAAATTAAATTTCAAAAACAAACATAAGTAAGGAGACATAATCTTTTGAGTGTTTATCCGGGCACATTCCACTCTAATTTATAACCAAGGAACACCACTGGCAGGAAGGTCTGTTTCCCTAGGTACCAGAGTGGGGAACGTAGAAATGCTGCTGCCCTCGGGCCATTAACTGAAACAACAGCTTTAAAACCTGTGCTAAAGGTCACTTCATGTGCACAAGTACTGCAAAGCTGTAAACGAATCCTGCCTTCAAAATGTCTTGAGGGAAATAATGGCCAAAAATTCCAAAATGTGGCACATATTTCAAGAACACAATTTGAAGAGGTAAGCTGTACTAAGAGTTTGAATAATAAAAGGACATACCAGAAAGCTCAATTTCAAGGGATTATGAGACACATGCAAATAAACCACAAAGAGGTATCAGCTCACACCAGTCAGAATAACCATCAGCAAAAAAAACTACAAACAGTAAATGCTGAAGGGGTTGTGGAGAAGTGCATACCCTCAACTTTAAGTGAGACGTAACCTGGTAAGAGCCACTAATGAGAACAGAATGGAGGTGACTTTAAGAGGTAAACATTGAGCTACCACATGATCCAGCAGGCCCACTCCTGGGCCTATAACCTAAGAAGACAGAATTGGAAAGACACAGGCAGGCAAATCTGCACTGCAGCAGTATTACAATAGCCAAGACATGGAAGAAACCAAAAAGTCCATCAACAGATGTGTGCACAAAGAAAAACTGGTACATGTACAGATGGAATATTAGCCAAGGAAAAAAATGAAACAATGCCATTTACAGCACCATAGATGAGTCTAGAGGTAATCATGCAACTTGTAGTAAGTCAGAAAGCGAAAGACACATATCCTATGATATCACTTATAGGTGTTACCTAAAAATTGATACCAATGAAGATATTTCCACAGAGAAAGGCAATCACAGCTTCATTAAACAAACTTATGGTTCACCAAATGGAAAGGTGTGAGGATTGGATACACTACCATATTGGGGTTAACAGAGATATACAAACACATGTTAAATATATAATCACCAAAGACCTACGGAATACTAAGAGAAGACTACTCAACATTGTGTCATAACCTACATGGGAAAAGGATCCGAAGAAGAATAGATATATGTATATGTGTGAAAGAACCACATCTTGCACACCTAGAACAAACAAAACATTGTAATCAAATTTGCTGTGATAGAAAATAAAAATTAAATTAGATAAACAAACAAGAAGTAATGAGCCATAAGCTTATGGGGGTTCTTCCGGGCACATTCTATTCTCATTTACAATCTAGGAACACGACTTCCAGGAAGGCTCTTCTGCCCTAGTAACCAGATTTGGGAATGGAGAAATGCTGCCGCCTTGTGGCCGTTTCGCACAACAGCCGCTTTAAACCCACTGCTAATGGTCACTTAATATTCACATAATTGTGGGACTGTAAATGAAACCTGCCCTAAAAAGAATTCGTGGTGTTGAAAATCGACCAAGAAATTCCAAGGAAGGTTACCTTTCAAGAAGACAATTTCAAGAGGCATATTTTACTCACCTTTTTCCTTTTCTTTCTTTCTCTTTTTTTTTAAACAAAAAAAGGGCATGGAAAAATGCTCAACATCAGGAATTAATAAAGACATGCAAATCCAATCTACAAAAACCTTCAAATCACAACAGTCAGAATGATCATCAGCAAAAAAGTCTAGAAACGATAAATGCTGAAGGGGTCTAGAGAACTGTGTACCCTCTAGGTGCTTGTGGGATGTAAACTGGTAACAGCCAGTAGTTAGAAGAGAATGGTGGTGCGTTTAAAGTTTAAAATTGACCTACCATATGATCTGGTAGCCCCACTGCTGGGCCTATCACCTGAAAACACCAGAGTCAAAAAGACACAGGCTGGCAATCCTGCACTACAGCAATATTTACCACAGCCAAGATTTGGAAGCAACCGAAATGTCCATCAACAGATGAATGCACAAAAAGAAGTGGTCCATGTACACAATGGAATATTAGCATGGAAAAGAATGAAACAGTGCCGTTTGCACCACCATAGTAGGACTTGGAGATAATCACACAACTTGAAGTAACAAAGAAACAAAAAGACACATATCCTATGTTATCATTTATAGGTGTTACCTAAAAATTGATACCCATGAACTTATTTCCAAGAAAAGGACACTCAAGGACTAAGAAAACAAAATTATGTTTAACCAAATGGAAAGGTGTGAGGAATGCATAAATTAAGATATGGAGGTTGACAGACCTATACTAATACAGATGAAATATATAATCACCAAGACCTATGGAATACCAAGAGAGGTCTACTCAACACTCTGTAATAACCTACACAGGAAAGGATCCAAAGATGAATAGATAGATACAGAGATATAATGAACAAGATTCTGTACACCTAGAACAAACAAAAGATTTTTATCAAATTTGCTCTGATAATAAATAAAAATTAAATTTAAAAAACAAACAAGAAGTAAGGAGATATAAGCTCTTGGGGGCTTGCCCTGGCACAGTCCACTCTTTTTTGCAGCCTACTAACACGATTTCCAGGAAGGCTCTGTTGCCCAAAAACCCAGAGTTGGAAATGTAGAAATGCTGCCGCCTTGTGGCCGTTTCCTGCATGAGCGGCTTTAAACCCATAGCTAATGGTCACTTAATATTCACAAGGACTCATGGCTGTAAAGGACACCTGCCCTCAAAAAATGTCCTGAGCTAGGGAATGGCAAAAAAAAAAAGCAACACACAACACACAGCAAAGTTTTCAAGAAGATCCTAAGAAAGGGTAAGTTTTCCTCACTCTTTAAAAAAAAAAAAAAAAAAGGACAATGGATAAAAGCTCAACATCAGGAAATATTAGACTCATGCAAATCTAATTTACAAAAAGGTTTCAACTCATGCCACTCGGATGACCATCAGCAAAATGTTTACAAACATTAAATGCTGAATTGGTTTTAGAAAACTGTGTACCCTCTAGCTGCTGGTGAGTTGTAAAGTGGTAAAAGCCAATAATGAGAACAGAAAGGAGCTGCATTTAGACGTAAAAATTGAGCTACCATTCGATGCAGCAGGCTCACCGCTGGGCCTATCACCTGAGAAAACCAGAATCGAGAAGACATAGACTGCCGAAGCTCCACTGCAGCAATATTCACAAGAGGCAAGACATGGAAACAACCGAAATGTCCATCAACAGATGAATGGACAAAGAGGAAGTGATCAGGGTACACAATGGAATATTAGCTATGGAAAACAATGAAATGCTGCCTCTTTGCAGCACCGTAGATGAGCCTAGAGATATATATCAAAAAGACCGACCTTATAGCAAAGGAGGTCTGCGGAACACTCTGTAATAATTTACATGGGAAGTTGATCTGTACATGAATATATATATGTAATGTGCAAATGAACCAGACTGTGTACACCTTGGACAAACACTATTCTAATCATTACGCCGATTAAAAAAATTAAAACAACGAACAAGAAGTAATGAGACATAAACTTATGGGGGTTTTTCCTGGCACATTCCATTCTAATTTACAACCTAGGAACACAACTTCCAGAAAGGCTCTGCTGCCCTAGTAACCAGGTTTGGTAATGGAGAGATGCTGCCGCCTTGTGGCCGTTTCCCACAACAGCAGCTTTAATCCCAGTGGTAATGGTCACTAAATACTCACAATCATTGCAGGCTTGTAAATAACACCTGCCCTCAAAAAAATCCTGGGGCCGAAAATTGACCAAAACATTAAAAAGGGAGCAACCTTTCAAGAAGACAATTTCAAGAGGTATATTTTACTCACACATTTTTTCTTTTTTCTTTTTTTAACAGGAAAGAAAAAGGCGTGGAAAAGTGCTGAACATTAGGAATTATCAAAGACATGCAAATCCAAATTACAAAAACCTGTCAGCTCACACCAGTCAGAATGGCCATCAGCAAAAATTCTGCAAACAATAAATTCTGAAGGGGGTGTGGAAAAATGCTTACCCTCCATTCTAAGTGGGACGTGGTAAGAGCCACTAATGAAAACCCAATGGAGGTGCCTTGAAAAGGTAAACATTGAGCTACCATTCAATCAAGCATACCCACTGCTGGGCCTATCACCTGAGAAGACGAGAATCAAAAAGTCATAGGCCAGCAATCCCGCACTCCAGAAATATTTACCATAGCCAACACTTGGAAGCAATGAAAATGTCCATCAACAGAGGACTGCACAGAGAAGAAGTGGTCCATGTACACAATGGAATATTACTCCAATAAAAAATATAAATTCAATTTAAAAAACAAACATAAGTAAGGATACATAATCTTTTGAGGGTTTATCCGGGCACATTCCACTCTAATTTACAACCAAGGAACACACACTGGCAGGAAGTTCTGTTTCCCTAGTACCAGCGTGGGGAACGTAGAAATGCTGCCGCCCTCTGGCCGTTACCTGCAAAAGCAGGTTTAAAGCCTGAGCTAACGGTCACTTCATATGAACTAGTACTGCAGGGCTGTAAATGAAACCTGCCCACAAAATGTCTTGAGGGAGGTAATGGCCAAAAGATTTTAAAATGTGGCACATACTTCAAGAGAACAATTTGAAGAGGTAAGCTGTACTCAGTTTGAAAGAAACAAGGACATGCCTTAAAGCTCAATTTCAAGGGATTATCAGGTGTATGCAAATCCAACCACAAAGAGGTATCAGCTCACACCAGTCAGAATAACCATCAGCAAAAAAACTACAAACAATAAATGCTGAAGGTTTTGTGGAAATTGCATACCCACAACTTTAAGTGTGAAGTAACCAGGTAAGAGCCACTAAAGAGAACAGAACGGAGGTGCCTTTAAAAGGTAAACATTGAGCTACCATATGTTCCAGCAGGCCCACTCCTGGACCTATAATCTAAGAAGACAGAATTAGAAAGACACAGGCAGGCAAATCTTCACGGCAGCAGTATTACAATAGCCAAGACCTGGAAGCAACCAAAAAGTTCATCAACAGATGAGTGGACAAAGAAGAACTGGTACATGTACAGATGGAATGTACCAGGGAGAAAAATGAAACAATGCCATTTGCAGCAGCATAGATGAGCCTAGAGGTAATCACGCAACTTTTAGTAAATCAGAAAGTGAAAGACACATATCCTGTGGTATCACTTATAGGTGTTACCTAAAAATTGATACCAATGAAGATATTTCCACAGAGAAAGGCAATCACAGCTTCATTAAACAAACTTATGGTTCACCAAATGGAAAGGTGTGAGGATTGGATACACTACCATATTGGGGTTAACAGAGAGATACAAACACATGTAAAATATATAATCACCAAAGACCTATGGAATACCAAGAGAAGAATACTCAACATTGTGTCATAACCTACATGGGAAAAGGATCTGAAGAAGAATAGATATATGTATATGTGTGAAAGAACCACATCTTGCACACCTAGAACAAGCAAAACATTGTAATCAAACTTGCTCTGATAAAAAATAAAAATTAAATTATAAAAATGAACAAGAAGTAATGAGACATAAACTTAAGGGGCTTTTCCCTGGCACATTCCATTCTAATTTACCACCTAGAACATGACTTCCATTAAGGCTCTGTTGCCCTAGTAACCAGGTTTGGTAAGGAGAAATGCTGCCCCCTTGTGGCCGTTGCATACAACAGCAGCTTTAAACCCAGCGCTAATGGTCACTTAATATTCAAAATAATTGCAGGCCTGTAAATGACACCTGCCGTCAAAAAAAAATCCTGGGGTTGTAAATCGACCAGAAAATTCAAAAGACGTCCACATTTCAAGAAGACAATTTCAAGAGGCATATTTTACGCACATTTTGTCTTTTCTTTCTTTTTTTTTTCTTTAAAAAATAAAAGGGCATAGAAAAATGCTCAACATCAGGAATTAATAAAGGCATGCAAATCCAATCTACAGAAATGTTCACCTCACAGCCGTCAGAATGATCATCAACGAAAAGTCTACAAAGAATAAATGCTGAAAGGGTTTTAGATAACTGTGTACCCTCTAGCTGCTGGTGGGATGTAAACTAGAAACAGCCAGTAGTGAGAACATAATGGAGGTATGTTTTAAGGTAAAAATTGAGCTACCATGTGATCTGGTAGGCCCTTTGATGCGCCCATCACCTGAGCAGACCAGAATCAAAAAGACACAGGCTGGCAATCCTGCACTGCAGCAACATTTAACAGAGCCAAGACTTGTAAGAAACCAAAACGTCCATCAACAGAAAAATGCACAAAGAAGAAGTGGTCCATGTACGCAATGGAATATTAGCCATGGAAAAGAATGAAACAGTGCTGTTTGCATCACCACAGAAGGACCTAGAGATAATCACCTAACTTGAAGTAAGAAACAAACCGAAAGACAGATATCCTATGATATCACTTATAGGTGTTACCTAAAAATTGATACCCATGGAATGTAAATTGATACAGCCACTATGGAGAACAGTATGGAGGTTCCTTAAAAAACTAAAAATAGAACTACCATACGACCCAGCAATCCCACTACTGGGCATATACCCTGAGAAAACCATAATTCAGAAAGAGTCATGTACCAAAATATTCATTGCAGCTCTGTTTACAATAGCCAGGACATGGAAGCAACCTAGGTGTCCATCATCGGATGAATGGATAAAGAAGATGTGGCACATATATACAATGGAATATTACTCAGCCATAAAAAGAAATGAAATGGAGGTGTTTGTAATGAGGTGGATGGAGTTAGAGTCTGTCATACAGAGTGAAGTAAGTCAGAAAGAGAAAAACAAATACCGTATGCTAACACATATATATGGAATCTAAGGAAAAAAAAAAAAAAGGTCATGAAGAACCTAGTGGCAAGATGCGAATAAAGACACAGACCTACTAGAGAATGGACTTGAGGATATGGGGAGGGGGAGGGGTGAGATGTGACAGGGTGAGAGAGTGGCATGGACATATATTCACTACCAAATGTAAAATAGATAGCTAGTGGGAAGCAGCCGCATAGCACAGGGAGATCAGCTCGGTGCTTTGTGACCACCTAGAGGGGTGGGATAGGGAGGGTGGGAGGGAGGGAGATGCAAGAGGGAAGAGATATGGGAACATATGTATATGTATAACTGATTCACTTTGTTATAAAGCAGAAGCTAACACACCATTGTAAAGCAATTATACTTCAATAAAGATGTTTAAAAAAAAAAAAATTGATACCCATGAACTTATTTCCAAGAGAAGGACACGCATGGATTAAGAAAACAAAATTATGTTTAACCAATGGAAAAGTGTAAGGAATGGATGAATTAGGATATGGGGGTTAACAGACATGTATTAATACATATGAAATATATAATCACAAAATACCTATGGAATACCAAGAGAGGTCTACCCAACACTCTGTAATAACCTACACGGGAAAGGATCCAAAGATGAATAGATAGATACAGAGATGAACCAGATTCTGTACACCTAAAACAAGCACAACATTTTTATCAAATTTGCTCTGATAATAAATAAAAATTAAATTTAAAAAACAAACAAGAAGTAAGGAGATATAAGCTCTTGGGGGCTTGCCCTGGCACAGTCCACTCTTTTTTGCAGCCTACTAACACGATTTCCAGGAAGGCTCTGTTGCCCAAAAACCCAGAGTTGGAAATGTAGAAATGCTGCCGCCTTGTGGCCGTTTCCCGCATGAGCGGCTTTAAACCCACAGCTAATGGTCACTTAATATTCACAAGGACTCATGGCTTTAAAAGACACCTGCCCTCAAAAAATGTCCTGAGCTAGGCAATGGCCAAAAAAACCTCAAAACACAGCAATTTTTTCAATAAGATCCTAAGAAGTGGTAAGTTCTACTCCGTTTTTTTTTTTTAAAAAAAGGAAAACAGATAAAAGCTCAACATCAGGAATTATTAGACTCATGCAAATCTAATCTACAAAAAGGTTTCAACTCACACCAGTCGACGGACCATCAGCAAAAAGTCTACAAAAAAAAAATGCTGAAAGGGTTTTAGAGAACTGTGTACCCTCTAGCTGCTGGTGAGATGTAAAGTGGTAACAGCCAATAATGAGAACAGAAAGGAGCTGCGTTTAAAACTAAAAATTGAGCTACCATTCGATCCAGCACGCCCACTGCTGGGCCTATCACCTGAGAAGAGCTGAATCGAGAAGACACAGGCTGGCAAACCTGCACTGCAGCTATATTCACAATAACCAGCACATGGAAGCAGCCAAAATGTCCATCAACAGATGAATGGACAAAGAAGAAGTGGTACATGTACCTAATGGAATATTATCTTTCAAAAAAAATGAACAATGCTGTTTTCATGACTACAGGTGAGTCTAGAAATAATCATATTACGTTAAGTAAGTGAAAAGTGTATGATAAATATCCTATGATATCATTTATAGATGTTATCTTAAGATTGCTACCAATGAACATATTTCCACAGAGAAAGACACTCACAGACTTATAAAACAAACTAATGGTTAACCAAAATGAAAGGTGGGAGGATGGATAAATTAGGATTATGGGGTTAACATACATACACTAATGTATGTTATATGTATATAAACATATAACATAAAATATATAAATTATATAATCACTAATACGTATAAATTGTATAATCACCAAACACCTACCAAATACCAAGGGAGGTCTACTCAACACTCTCTAATAACCTACATGGTAACAGGATCCAAAGATGAACAGATATATGTATGAATAATTGACCAGAATCGGTACACCCAGAGAATCACAACACTCTAATAAAATTTACTCTGATAAAAAATACAAATTAAATTTAAAAAACAAACATAAGTAAGGAGACATAAGCTTTGGGGGGTTTGTCCTGGAACATTCCACTCCAATTTGCAACCTAGGAACACGACTTCCAGGAAGGCTCTGCTGCCCTTATAACCAAAGCTGGGAATGTAGAAATCTGCCGCCTTGTGGCCAATTCCTGCAACAGCAGCTTTAATCCCAGTGCTATTGGTCACTTAATATTCAAAATGACTGCAGGGCTTTAAATGACACCTGCCCTCAAAAAATATCCTGCGGTCAGGAATGGACATTAATATGCAAGACAGGAGAAAATCTGGAGAAGACAATTTCAAGAGGTACATTTCCTCACAGTGTTTTTTTTTTTTAAAGGACATGAAAAAATGTTCAACATCAAGAATTATTAGGGACATGCAAATTTAAACTACAAAAAGGTATCATCTCACCCTAGTCTGAATGGCCATCAGAAAAAAATGTCTGTAAACAGTAAATGCTGAATGGGTTTCTAAGAATGGGTACCCTCCTATGCTGTTGCTGGGATGTAAACTGGTAACAGCCACTAATCAGAACAGAATGAAGGTGCCTTTTAAAGGTAACAATTGAGCTACCATATGATCCTGCCAAACCACTAATGGGCCTGTAACCCAAGAAGACCAGAATTCAGAAAGACACAGGCACCCAAACGTGCTCTTCAGCGATACGTATAATAGCCAGACATGGATGCAACCAAAATGTGCATGTACAGATGAATGGACAAAGAAGAAGAGGTACATGTACACAATCGAATATTAGCCATGGAAAAGATGAAACAATGCCTTTTGCAGCACCACTAATGAGCCTAGGGGTAATCATACTATGTAAAGTAAGTCAGAAAAAGAAAGACAAATATCTGATTATATCATGTACTAGTGTTATCTAAAAATTGATACTCATGAACACATTTCCACAGAGAAAGACCCATACAGACTTAACAAAAGGTGAAAGGAATGGAAAAATTAGGATGTTGGGGTTAACATGCATTTAATAATTCATATAAAATATATAATCAAGAAGGACCTACTGGATGCCAAAGGAGGTCTACTCAACTCTCTCTAATGACCAACATGGGAAAGAATCTAAACCTGATTAGATATATGTATACATATGAATGAACCGGATCCTGTACACCTAGAACAAACACAACATTGTAATCAAATTTACTCTGATAAGAAATAAAAATTAAATTAAATAAGAAGTAATGTGACACAAGATTTTGGGTATTTGTCCTGGCACTTTACACTATAATTTACAACCTAGGAAGAGGAGTTTCCACTAAGCCTCTGTTTTACTTAGCAATCAAGTTGAGTATGAATAAATTCCGCTGCCTTGTTGCCCTTTCCTGAAACTTCAACTTTAAAACCAATGCTTATGGGTACTTAATATTCACAAGGACTGTAGGGCTCTAAATGACACCCACAATCAGGAAATATCCAGCGGTAGGTAAGCAAAATAAATTCCAAAGGAACAGACTTTCAAGATCCTATTTCAATAGGTAAATTTTACACTGTTTAAAAGAAAAGCACTTGAAAAGATGTTCTAATTCATGTATTATTAGTGGCATGGAAATCAAAACTACAATGAGGGATCACTTCACATAAGTCAGAATAGTCATCATCAAAAAGTCTACAAACAATAAATGCTTGAGAGGTTGTAGAAAAAAGGGAACCCTCTTATGCTGCTGTTGGGATCTAAGGTGGTAACAGCCACTATAAATAACAGTTCCTTTACAAGGTAAAATTAGAGGTACCATATGATCCAGCAGCCCCACTCCCAGGCGTATAACAGGAGAAAACCAGAATTGGAAAACACACATGCGCCCATATGTGCACCGCAGCACAATTTACAATGTCTAAGACATGGAAGCAACCAAAATATCCATCGGCAGATGGATGGATAAAGAAGTGGTACATGTTCACAGTGAAATATTACTCAGAAATGAAAAAGAATGAAGGAATGCCATTTGCAGCATCATGGATGGAACTAGAGATAATCATACTAAGTCAAGTAAGTCAGAAGGAGAAAGTCAAATATTGTATGATACCACTTAGAGCTGTAATTTAAAAACTGACACCAATGAACTAATTTACAAGAGAGAAACAGGGACTTTCCAGGTGGTCCAATGATTAAGAATCCGAGCTTCCACTGCAGGGGGAGTGGGTTAGATCCCTGGTGTTGGGAGAACTCATATCACACATGCCTCCCAGTACAGGCAAAAAAATAAAATAAAAGAGAGAGAAACAGACTCACAGACTTAGAAAACAAACTTATGGTTACCCAATGAGAAATGTGGGCGGAAGGAATAAATCAGGAGGTTGGGAAAAATATTTACACACTAATACATATAAAATAGATAATCAACAAGGACCTACTGTATAACAAAGGGAGGTCTACTCAACACTCTCTAATAACCTATATGGGAAAAGAATCTGAAGATGAATAGACATATGAATATACATAACTGAACAAGATTCTGTATGCCTACCTCAAACAGAATATTTTAAATCAACTTTACTCCAATAAAACAGAAAAATTAAATTAAAACAAAAACAAGAAGTAACAAAACAGAAGATTTGGGGTGTTTGTTCTGGCACAGTCCACACTAATTTACAATCCAGGAACCCATCTTCCACAGTGGGTCTGGTTACCCAAGTAACCAAAGAGGGGAATGAAGGAAATTCTACCGCTTGTGTCCATTTCCACAACAGCAACTTTAAAACATGTGCTTATGGGCACTTAACATTCACAAGGACTGCCAGGGTGTAAATGACACCTGCCCTTAACAAATGTCCTGTGAGAGTTATCAAACAAAAATTCAAAATAGTCAGCCTTTCAAAAAACCAATGTCAACTGTAACTTTTTTCACAGTGTTTAAAAAAAACACATGCAAAGATGCTCAACATCTCGAATTATTAGACACATGCAAATCAAAACTACAACAAGGTTTCACCTAGCACAGTCAGAATGGCCATCATCAAAAAGTTTACAAGCCATAAATGCTGGAGAAGACATGGAGAAAAGGGGACCCTCCTATGCTGTTGGTGAGATGTAAGCTGGTAACAGCCACTATAAAGCACAGTATGGAGATGCCTTTAAAAAGTAAAAACAGAGCTACCCTATCATCCAGCTGTCCTGCTTCTGGGTGTACATCTGCAGAAAACCAGAATTCAAAAAGACAAATGCACCCAAACCCAAACATGCACTGCAGTACTATTTACAATATCCAAGACATGGAGGCAACCAAAATGTCCATCAACAGATAAATGGATAATGAAGAAGTGGTACATGTACACAATCAAATATTACTCAGAAATGAAGAAGCATGATCATCTCTAGGTCCATTCCTGTTGCTGGAAATGACATTATTTCATTCTAAGTGAAGTAAGTCAGATAGAAAAAGACAAATATCATATGATATCACTTATAGTGGAGTCTAAAAAATGATAGAAATGAACTAATTTATAAAACAGAAACAAACTGACAGACTTCAGATATCCTTTAGGGAGAAAATTTTTTAAATCTGTTACTGATCATTAAATGTCAACCTGAAAAAATTAAGCAATAAATAACGTTGTAAAGGTATTAATTCTCCTCAAATTAACCTATACCAGGCATTAGCAAACTAAACCTGGAGATCACATCTAACCTATCACCTTCTTTTGTAAATTAAATTTAATGAATGACCCACAAGAAAACCCATAATGAGACATCACGTCACACCTCTCAACGTGGCTATTATTCCAAAGTCTACAAATATGAAATGTTGTTCATGACATGAAGGAAGGGAATCCTAGTACACTGTTGGTGGGATTGTAAATTGGTACACCCACTATGAAAAGAATATGGAGGCCCTGAAAAAAGCTAAAAGTAGAACTATCATATTAGCCAACAATTCCACTGCTTGATATATGTCCAAAGAAAATGAAGACACCAATTTCACAAGATACATGCATCCCAATGTTCATAGCAGCATTATTTACAATTGCCAGCATATGGAAGCAAACTAAATGTCCATCAACAGATGAGTGGATAAAGAAGATGTGGTATGTATACACAATAGACTATTACTCGGCCATTAAAAAGGATCAAATTCTACCACTTGCAACAACGTGGATAGGCCTAGAATATTTATACCACCTTAAATAAGTTAGAGAAAGACAAATACTCTATGTTCTCACTTCTCTGTGGAATCTAAAAATGCAAGAAAGAAGAGTATATAACAAAATAGAAATAGACTCACAGAGAACAAATTAGTGGTTATTGGTGGGGTGAGTGAAGGGGGGAGGGAAAGACAGTAGTTTGTTTCTCTAAATCCAATACCCCTATGTATGAAATAAAGAAACAAGGATATATAGTACAACACAGGGAAATATAGCCATTATTTCATAATAACTTTAAGTGGAGCATGATCTATAAAAATATTCAATCCATATATTGTACCACTGAGACTAATGTAATATTGTAAATCAACTATACTTCAATTTAAATAATCCATAATGTGGCTGAATGGATTAAAGAAAGTTCAATTATATACTGTGTACAAGAGATTCATGTTAACTTCAAATCCATATATAGCATAAAATTGAATGATTGGAAAAAAAATACTCCATGAAAATGATACTTGCCTGACTAGTCTATTATCAGGCAAAAAAGACTTGAAGTCAAACTTCTCAAAGGAAAGAAGGTTATCATATAATGATAAATGGATAAATTCATCAAGAAATCATGACAATTATAAATATGTATGTATCCAGCTTTGGAGCCTCTCAACATATAAAGAATATATTAACCCACGTGAAGGGGAAAATTTGCAGAAATAAAATAATGGTAAGAAACATCGATACCCAACTTTCAACACTGTATAGATCATCCGGACAGAATATCAATCAGAAAACATTGAACTTGAACACACACTTGATATCAAATGAACCTAACATACATATACAGTACATCCCACTCAACAGCAGCAAACTTTGCATTCTTCTTAAGTACACATAGAACATTTCCTAGGGTAGATCCTATGTTAAGCCACAAAACAAGTCTTCAAAAATCCAAGAATATTGAAATCATATCAAGGATCATTTCCAACCACAATGGTATGAAACTGAAATTCAATATTAAACAGAATAATTGAAAATTCAAGAACACGTAGAAATTGAAAAATAAGCTCCTGAATAGCCAATGCATACAGGAATAAATCAAAAGGGAAATTTAAAAGAAATCTTAAAGCAAACAAAATTGGAAACACAAAGTACCTAAATTTATGGAATACAGGAAAAAGATTGCAATTCAAAGAGTTATGGTTACAGTAATAAATGCATATATTTTCAAAGAATTCTTGAGAGGGGATCAAGATGATAGAGTAGGAAGATACTGAGCTCCCCTCCTGCCATGGACACACCCAAATTACAACAACTTACACGGAAATTATCTCTGAAGACTAGAAGCTTTGTCTATCTATTCTTCTCCTGACTTGGGTGAGCATGTGTATAACCATTACTGTCCTTCCCCAGGTTAGGAAAGTTATCAGTACACACACATCCAGGTCCAGGAAAAACAAAGTCCCATACAAGATGAAGACAAACAGGTCCACACCAAGACATACTATAAGGTGCCAAAAATTTAAGGTAAAGAGGAATCATAGAAGCAGTGAAATAAAAGCATCTAGTTATGTTCAAGGTATTCCCATAAGACTGTCAGATGAATTTTCAGCAGAATTTGCAGACTAGGAAGGAATGACAGGATATATTCAATAGGCTAAAAGGAAAAAGTCTACAACAGGAATACTCTACCAGCAAGATTATGATTCCAAATTGAAGGAGAGGGCTTCACTGGTGGCACAGTGGTTGAGAATCTGCCTGCCAAAGCAGGGGACACGGGTTCGAGCCCTGGTCCAGGATGATCCCACATGCTGCAGAGCAACTAAGCCTGTGCACAACAACTACTGAGCCTGTGCTCTAGAGCCCATGAGCCACAAATACTGAGCCTGCAAGCCACAACTACTGAAGCCCACGCACCTAGAGACCATGCTCCACAACAAGAGGAGCCACCACAATGAGAATCCCGTGCACTGCAACAAAAAGTAGCCTCCACTTGCCACAACTAGAGAAAAGCCCAGGCACAGCAATGAAGATCCAATGCAGCCAAAAACGAATAAATAAATAAATTTATGGAAAAAAAAAAGAATTGAAGGAGAAATCAAGAGTTTCCCAGACTAGCAAAAGCTAAAAGAGTTCATCACTAATAAAGCAGCCTTATAAGCAATGTTGAAGGAATTTACTTAAGCTTAAAAGAAGTCTCACTAATTATTGATAGTAACAAGAAAACAAACAAAAGTAAAAATCTCACTGCAATAAGTATACAAAGTAAGGGTAGTAGGTCAAACACTTATTAAGCTTCTGTAAAGAATAAAAGACAATAATAGTATGATTTTTTAAAAAGAGAGGGCCCAATTAAATCAGAAATGAAAGAGATGATGTAGAAACAGACACCACGGAAATACAAAGTATCCTAAGATACAAACGAGGTAACTCAGGGCTCAGACTGGACAAAGACCACTCTCCATTCCCCTGTACATGAGTTACAGGAGCCTCAGGAACTGAGGAGGGAGTCCCAGAGGGGAGGCACAAGCTGGAAGATTTTAGGCATTAACATGACTGCATTCATGTTAAATGAGCCTGAACTACATTCACACGAGATGGTTTTGTCCTGTATGTACGTCAGCACCTCTAGTTGGAAATGCAGATCTTTGGCTTCACCACCTCCACTGACAGCATTAGCTTCACCTGCTGTGGACCGTCTCCTATAGGATTTCCAAAACCACAAAGCATCGAAGATTCACAGGACCCACAGTCTGTGCGACTCCACTCAGAGTCTCAACTCCACTCAGAGACTCAGAGTCTCAACCAAGACTCAACTCTTGGAGGGCACACACAAAGTAGTGTTCACATCAGGACACAAGGGAAGGAGCAGTGACCCCATAGAAGACTGACCAGACCTACCTGATAGTTTTAGAGGGTCTCCTGCAGAGGCAGGAGGTGGCTGTGGCTCACCGGGGAGAAAGACACTGGCAGCAGAAGTTCTGGGAAGTACTCCTTGGTGTGAGCCCTCCTTGAGTCCGCCATTAGCCCCACCAAAGAGCCAGGTAGGCTCCAGTGCTGGGTCACCTCAGGCCAAACAACCAACAGGGAGGGAACCCAGCCCCATGCATCAGCAGACAAGTGGATTAAAGTTTTATTGAGCTCTACCCACCAGAGCAACACCAAGCTCTACCCACCACCAGTCCCTCCCATCAGGAAGCTTGCACATCCTCTAAGATAGACTCATACACCAGAGGGCAGACAGCAGAAGAAGAACTACAGTTCTGCAGCCTGTAGAAGGGAAACCACATTCACAGAATGATAGACAAAATGAAAAGGCAGAGGACTTTGGACCAGATGAAGGAACAAGATAAAACCCCAGAAAAACAACTAAATGAGGTGGAGATAGGCAACTTTCCAGAAAAAGAATTAGGAAAAATGATAGTGAAGATGATCCAAGACCTTGGAAAAAGAATGGAGGCAAAGATTGAGAAGATGCAAGAAATGATTAACAAAGACCTAGAAGAATTAAAGAACAAAGAGAGATGAACAATAAAATAACTGAAATGAAAAATATACTAGAAGGAATCAATAGCAGAATAACTGAGGTAGAAGAACAGATAAGTGACAGATAAGTGTCTGGAAGACAGAAAGGTGGAATTCACTGCCACGGAACAGAATAAAGAAAAAATAATGACAATAAATGAAGACAGCCTAAGAGACCTCTGGGACAACATTAAATGCAACAACATTCACATTATAGGGGTCCCAGAAGGAGAAGAGAGAGAGGAAGGACCAGAGAAAATATTTGAAGAGATTATAGTCGAAAACTTCCATAGCATGGGAAAGGAAATAGCCACCCAAGTCCAGGAAGCGCAGAGACTCCCAGGCAGGATAAACCAAAGGAGAAAAATGCGAGACACATAGTAATCAAATTGACAAAAATTAAAGACAAAGAAAAATTATTGAAAGCAACAAGGGAAAAATGACAAATTACATACAAGGGAACTCCCATAAGATTAACAGCTGATTTCTCAGCAGAAACTCTACAAGCCAGAAGGGAGCGGCATGATAAATTTAAAGTGATGAAAGGGAAGAACCTACAACCAAGAGAACTCCACCCAGCAAGGATCTCATTCAGATTTGATGGAGAAATCAAAAGCTTTACAGACAAGCAAAAGCTAAGAGAATTCAGCACCACCAAATCAGCTCTACAACAAATGCTAAAGGAACTTCTCTAAATGGGAAACACAAGAGAAGAAAAGGAGCCACCAAAACAAACCCATAACATTTAAGAAAATAGTAATAGAAACATACATATTGATAATTACCTTAAACGTGAATGGATTAAATGCTCTAACCAAAAGACACAGGCTTGCTGAATGGATACAAAAACAAGACCCATATATATGCTGTCTACAAGAGACCCATTTCAGACCTAGGGACACATACAGACTGAAAATGAGGGGATGGAAAAATATATTCCATGCAAATGAAAATCAAAAGAAAGCTGGAGTAGCAATACTCATATCAGATAAAACAGACTTTAAAATAAAGAATGTTACAAGAGACAAGGAAGGACACTACATAATGATCAAGGGCTTGATCCAAGAAGAAGATATAACAAATATAGATATATATATACCCAACATAACAGCACCTCAATATATAAGGCAACTGCTAACAGCTATAAAAGAGGAAATCGACAGTAACACAATAATAGCGGGGGACTTTAACACTATACTTACACCAATGGAGATCATCCAGACAGAAAATTAATAAGGAAACACAGCCTTTAAATAAGACACTAGACCAGATAGATTTAATTGATATTTACAGGATATTCCATCCAAAAACAGCAGATTACACGTTCTTCTCAACAGCACATGGAACATTCTCCAGGACAGATCACATCTTGGGTCACAAATAAAGCCTCAGTAAATTTAAGAAAACTGAAATCATATCAAGTAGTTGTTCCGAGCACAATGTTATGAGATTAGAAGTCAATTACAGGGAAAAAAACATAAAAAACACAAACACATGGAGGCTAAACAATACGTTACTAAATAACGAAGAGATCACTGAAGAAATCAAAGAGTAAATGAAAAACTACCTAGAGACAAATGACAACAAAAACACGGTGATCCAAAACCTATGGGATGTAGCAAAAGCAGTTCTAAGAGGGAAGTTTATAGCAATACAAGCCTAGCTCAAGAAACAAGAAAAATCTCAAATAAACAATCTAACCTTACACCTAGAGGAACTAGAGAAAGAAGAACAAAACCCAAAGTTAGTAGAAGAAAAGAAATCATAAAGATCAGAGCAGAAATAAATGAAATAGAAACAAAGAAAACAATAGCAAAGATCAATAAAACTAGAAGCTAGTTCTTTGAGAAGATAAACAAAAATGATAAACCTTTAGCCAGACTCAGAAGAAGAGGGAGAGGACTCAAATCAATAAAATTAGAAATGAAAAATGAGAAGTTACAACAGACACCACAAAAATACAAAGCATCCTAAGAGACTACTACAAGCAACTCTATGCCAATAAAATGGACAACTTGCAAGAAATGGACAAATTCTTAGAAATGAATAACCTTCCAAGACTGAACCAAGAAGAAATAGAAAATATGTACAGACCAATCACAAGTAATGAAATTGAAACTGTGATTAAAAATCTTCCAACAAACAAAAGCCCAGAACCAGATGGCATCACAGGTGAATTCTATCAAACATGTAGAGAAGAGCTAACACCAAACCTTCTCAAACTCTTCAAAAAAATTGAAGGGGAAAGAACACTTCAAAACTCATTCTATGAGGCCACCAGCACTCTGATACCAAAACCAGACAAAGATACTACAAAAAAAGAAAATTATAGACCAATATCACTGATGAATATATATGTAAAAATCCTCAACAAAATACTAGTAAACAGAATCGAACATATCATACACCATTATCAAGTGGGGTTTATCCCAGGGATGCAAGGAATCTTCAATATACACAAATCAATCATTGTGATACACCATATTAACAAATTGTTGAATAAAAACCATATGATCATCTCAAAGATGCAGGAAAAGCTTTTGAGAAAATTCAACACCCATTTATGATAAAAAAACTCTCCAGAAAGTGAGCACAGAGGGAACCCACCTCAACATAATAAAGGCCATATATGACAAACCCACAGCAAACAATATTCTCAATGGTGAAAAACTGAAAGCATTTCCTCTAAGATCAGGAACAAGACGAGGATGTCCACTCTTGCCACTATTATTCAACATAGTTTTGGAAGTCCTAGCCGCAGCAATCAGAGAAGAAAAAGAAATAAAAGGAATACAAATTGGAAAAGAAGAAGTAAAATTGTCACTGTTTGCAAATGATATGACAGTATACGTAGTGAATCCTAAAGATGCCACCAGAAAACTACTAGAGTTAATCAATGAATTTGGTAAAGTAGCAGGATACAACATTAATGCACAGAAATCCCTTGCATTCCTATACACTAATGATGAAAAATCTGAAAGAGAAATTATGGAAACACTCCCATTTACCATTGCAACAAAAAGAATAAAATACCTAGGAATAAACCTACCTAGGGAAACAAAAGACCTGTATGCAGAAAACTATAAGACACTGATGAAAGAAATTAAAGATGATACCAACAGATGGAGAGATATACCATATTCTTGGATTGGAAGAATCAATATTGTGAAAATGACTATATTCCCCAAAGCAATCTACAGATTCAATGCAATCCCTATCAAATTACCAGTGGCATTTTCTACAGAACTACAACAAAAAATCTTAAAATTTGTAGGGAGACACAAAAGACCCCGGATAGCCAAAGCAGTCTTGAGGGGAAAAAAAGAGCTGGAGGAATCAGACTTCCTGACTTCAGACTATACTAGAAAGCTACAGTAATCAAGACAATATGGTACTGGCACAAAAACAGAAATATAGATCAATAGAACAGGATAGAAAGTCCAGCGATAAACCCACGTACCTATGGTTAACTAATCTATGACAAAGTAGGCAAGGATATACAATGGAGAAAAGGCAGTGTCTTCAGTAAGTGGTGCTGGGAAAACTGGACAGCTACATGTAAAAGAATGAAATTAGAACACTCCTTAACACCATACACAAAAATAAACTCAAAATGGATTAGAGACCTAAATGTAAGACCAGCCACTATAAAACACTTAGAGGAAAACATAAGCAGAACAGTCTATGACATAAATCACAGCAAGATCCTTTTTGACCCACCTCCTAGAGAAATGGAAATAAAAACAAAAATTAAAAAATGGGACCTAATGAAACTTAAAATCTTTTGCACAGCAAAGGAAAACATAAGCAAGACCAAAAGACAACCATCAGAATGGGAGAAAATATTTTCAAATGAAGCAAATGGCAAAGGATTAATCTCCAAAAAGCAGCTCATGTAGCTCAGTATCACAAAACCAAACAACCCAATCCAAAAATTGGCAGAAGACCTCAATAGACATTTCTCCAAAGAAGATATACAGGGCTTCCCTGGTGGCGCAGTGGTTGAGAATCTGCCTGCCAATGCAGGGGACACGGGTTCGAGCCCTGGTCTGGGAGGATCCCACATGCCGTGGAGCGGCAGGGCCCGTGAGCCACAACTACTGAGCCTGCGTGTCTGGAGCCTGTGCTCCGCGACTAGAGAGGCCGCGATAGTGAGAGGCCCATGCAACACGATGAAGAGTGGCCCCCACTTGCCACAACTAGAGAAAGCCCTGGCACAGAAACGAAGATGCAACACAGCCATAAATAAATTAAAAAAAAAAAAGAAGATATACAGTTTGCCAACAAACACATGAAAGGATGCTGAACATCACTAATCATTAGAGAAATGTAAATCAAAACTACAGTGAGGTATCACCTCACACCAGTCAGAATGGCCATCATCAAAAAATCTACAAACAATAAATGCTGGAGAGGCATTTATTGGAGAAAAGGGAACCCTCTTGCACTGTTGGTGGGAATGTAAATTGATATAGCCACTAAGGAGAATGGTACGGGGGTGCCTTAAAAACTAAAAATAGAACTACCGTACAACCCAGCAATCCCACTACTGGACATTTACCCTGAGAAAAACATAATTCAAAAAGAGTCATGTACCACAATGTTCATTGTAGCTCTATTTACAATAGCCAGGACATGGAAGCAACCTAAGTGTCCATCAACAGATAACTGGATAAAGAAGATGTGGCACATATATACAATGGAACATTATTCAGCCATAAAAAGAAACGAAATTGAGTTATTTGTAGTGAGGTGGATGGATCTAGAGTCTGTCCTACAGAGTGAAGTAAGTCAGAAAGAGAAAAACAAATACCGTATGCTAACACATATATATGGAATCTAAAAGAAAAAAGTTTATGAAGAACCTAGGGGCAGGAAAGGATTAAGGACACAGACGTAGAGAAAGGACTTGAGGACACGGGGAGGGGGAAGGGTAAGCTGGGACAAAGTGAGAGAGTGGTATGGACATATATACACTACCAAATGTAAAATTGATAGCTACTGGGAAGCAGCCACATAGCACAGGGAGATCAGCTCGGTGCTTTGTGACCACCTAAAGGGGTGCGATAAGGGAGTGAGAGGGAGGTGCAAGAGGGAGGGCATATGGTGTTATATGTATACGTATAGCTGATTCACTTTTTTATACAGCAGAAACTAACACACAATTGTAAAGCAATTATACTCCAATAAAGATGTAAAAGGAAAAAAAAAGAAAGCCCAGAGATAAACCTACACACCTATGGTCCACTAATCTATGACAAAGGAGGCAAGGATATACAGTGGACAAAAGACAGTCTCGTCAATAAGTGGTGCTGGGAAAAATGGACAGCTACATGTAAAAGAATGAAATTAGAACACTCCCTAACACCATACACAAAAAATAAACTCTAAATGGATTAGAGACCGAAATGTAAGACCGGACACTATAAAACTCTTAGAGGAACACATAGGAAGAATACTCTTTGACATAAATCACAGCAAGATCTTCTTTGATCCACCTCCTAGAGTAATGGAATAAAAAACACAAATAAACAAATGGGAGCAAATGAAACCTAAAAGCTTTTGGAAAGCAAAGGAAACTACAAACAAGACGAAAAGACAACCCTCAGAATGGGAGAAAATATTTGCAAACAAATCAATGGACAAAGGATTAATCTCCAATATATATAAACAGCTCATGCAGCTCAACAGTAAAAAAACAAACAACCCAATCCAAAAATGGGCAGATGACGTAAATAGACATTTGTCCCAGGAAGACATACAGATGGCCAAGAAGCACATGAAAAGCTGCTCAACATCACTAATTATTAGAGAAATATAAACCAAAACTACAATGAGGTATCACCTCACACAAGTCAGAATGGGCATCATCAGAAAATCTACAAACAACAAATGTTGGAGAGGGTGTGGAGAAAAGGGAAGCCTCTTGCACTATTTGTGGGAATGTAAATTGATACAGTCACTATGGAGAACAGTATGGAGGTTCCTTAAAAAACTAAAAATAGAATTACCATATGACCCAGCAATCCCACTACTGGTCATACACCCAGAGAAAACCATAATTTAAAAAGACACAGTCACCACAATGTTCATTGCAGCACTATTTACAATAGCCAGGTCATGGAAGCAACCTAAATGCCCATAGACAGACAAATGGAAAAGATGTGGTACATATATAAAATGGAATATTACTCAGCCATAAAAAGGAATGAAATTGGGTCATTTGTAGAGACGTGGATAGATCTAGAGACTGTCATACAGAGTGAAGTAAGTCAGAAAGAGAAAAACAAATATCGTATATTAACGCATACATATGGAACCTAGAAAAATGGTACAGATGAACCGGTTTGCAAGGCAGAAATAGAGACACAGATGTAGAGAACAAATGTATGGACACCAAGGGGGGAAAGTGGCAGGGTGGTGGTGGTGGGATGAATTGCGAGCCTGGGATTGACATATATACACTTATATGTATAAAATAGATAACCAATAAGAACCTGCTGTATAAAAAAATGAATAAAATAAAATTCAAAAATAAATAATATTTAAAAAAATAAAACAGAAAAAAAAGTTCTGTCCTTCCCATAGACGTATTTATATAAATGAATTATTTCCATGCTTATATCTATAAATACAAAAAGAGGAATAAAACCTACCTTGAACCAAAAAAGAAAAAAAAAAACAGAACCCACTGGCCATACAGAGGAAAACCCTATCAGGGCACTTGCTCCAGTGGTAAACAATTCTGAAGTTGTTCAGAGGTGGGGAATCGTCTCCCATGCAGCCAGCAGCCCCCCCGCAAGGAGCGTCCTCATTGCAAAGCTGGGGGACCGTGAGGAGGCGTCTCTGAGTAAACGTGAGCTGAGCCCCAGGCTAGCTGCTGCTGAACTTTTCCCACCCTTCCCAGGTAAAACACCTGAATGTGTGCAAAGACTTTAAAGCCTAGAGGAAGGGGCTTGAAGTCACACCAGCGACAGCACGCAGGCCAACCTGGTGCCTGCAGGCCAGCCAGGATGGTCCTGGCCCCGGGCGCTCTTCTGGAAGCTTTCCATTTCCCTGCCTGAGGTACCCCTCCTGTCCCGGCCCCCACTGCTTTTTTCCTTCCTCACCTCTGCCCGGGGAGAAATTCCAGCAGCAGGTATGGGTGACACATCCTCTTCTTTAGCAGGTGGCAGCCCGGCAACTCCTGCAGAAAGTCCAGCAGAGCCCCACTCACACCGGGCCACTCATAGAGCCGTGGGCCCTACTCCCTCCCACCAGCCCAACCCCGAGACTGCTGGCGGGGCAGAGAATATGGCGTCAGGCACAGCTGCAGAGGCTTTTGCTGCCTGGAGGGGTGTTTATATTGACCTCAACCCAGGCACACCTGGGAAGGGCTGGCTGGCCGGGTCAGGCTGCCCAGGTCAGCCAATCCTCGCCCCTCAGGGGCTCAGAGTTGCAGAAAATGGGCTTTGCTGCACTGGCCAGGTCCAAGGAACAGGTGTAGGGTCCCGAGAGTCAGGATAGATAAGGGGCGGCAGCCCTGACTTGTTTTCTAATCATTTTATCTGGTCCATGAGTGGGAGACAACTTCAAGAAGACCCTCTCCTAATGAGAGGAACCCAGGAGTCAGGGAGAGGAGGGGTGGTGGGTGGAGACAGAGGCCTGGTGCCCCGGCTGCAGTGGAAGCCCCTGGTAGACCAGGTGGAGGGAGGCCGCACGGAGTGAAGCCTAGGGTCACAGACCTGTCGGAGCTGCTGTTAGTTCAAGCCCTGCTCTGAGGTGCTCTGTGTCAGCTCTGAGCGACAGGTGTGCTGGGGGTGCTCTGCAATGAGGGTTATGTGCACGGTTCCTGTGTGCCCAGCCCTGCCGGGGTACCTGTCCAGGGGAGCTCCATATCCAGGGAGGGGCCTGCCCATGAGAGCCCCATGAGCTGCTGGGTACCTGCCCAGGTGAGCTCCATATCCTGGGAGGGGCCTGACCATGAGAGCCCCGTGGGCTGCTGGGTACCTGCCCAGGTGAGCTCCATATCCTGGGAGGGGCCTGACCACGAGAGCCCCGTGGGCTGCTGGCTACCTGCACAGGTGAGCTCCATATCCGGGGAGAGGCTTGACCACGAGAGCCCCGTGGGCTGCTGGGGACCTGGTAAAGGACGCCAGGACAGTCAGTGAAGCCACAGAGGATATACATCCAGTAGTTCCTAATTCCTACACCCTGCTGGTCATTCTACCATCCACCAGGACATGCTATTCTGTATTATACTTCAATGATGCCTTCTTCTGTATTCCATTAGTCCCAGAGTCACAAGAAATTTTGGCTGTGAGTGGCAGGACTCAACATACAACAAAAACAATACTGCTGGGCCGTCCTTCCCCAGGGGTTCAAAAATTCCCACACCATCTTTGGGGAAATGTTAGCTAAAGCCCTAAAAGATCTACCTCTGGAGAAGGGAACCCTCCTTCAATATGCAGACGACATTCTGATCGCCAGCCCTACTAAGGAGGCTTCTGAACTACCTAGCCAATAAAAGATAGAAGGTGTCCAAGAAAAAGGCTCAAATATCACAGACTAAGGTGACCTGCCTGGGCTTCGTTCTCACAGAAGGTCGGCGAAGCCCATCCCAGGAAAGGGAAGAAGCCATTTGCAGCCTTACCCCTTCTAAAACTAGAAGACAGCTTAGGGGTTCCTGGGGAGCCCGGGGTTTGCTGCATCTGGATCCCTAACTACAGTCTAATAGCTGGGCCTCTATATGAAACATTGAAAGGAAAAGATGATGATCCTTTTGAATAGAATCCAGAAGCGGCCTTTCAAGAATGGAAAGAGCAGTTAATTCAGACCCTTGTCCTGGACCTCCCTAATTTAGCTAAACCCTTTGACCTTTACATTCCTGGTCGAAGGTGAATCGCCCTTGTATTAGTGCAAAATTAGTATTAGTGCAAAAACTGGGACCACTTGGAAAAACGCAAGAATTCCCTCCAGGTAGGAGAAACTACGGTCACCAAGGGCTTGGCCAGCTGCCCCATCCGGCCAGGATACTGGGATTATCTAAAAACCTGGAAATGAGCAGCCTGCAAGGCCAGCTCCCTCCTAAGGGAAAAGGACCCCACTTGGTGATCCTAACCACCCACCATGCCCTGAAGTTGCAGGGATCGCTCCGTGGGCACACTGACCTCGAGTGAGGAGGCCCTCCAACTCCAACCTCCAGAGAGACAACCTGGGGCAACGGGCACCCATGACGACTCGTGTGACCATCTCTTTGACCTTGGTCTTCTCTTCCAGAAAACAACAAGAATGTGCCCCAAAAGAGCAGACTACTGTTTGTAGGACTTACTGCACCCAGAGGGGAGCTAATAAGCTTGGTGGGGGAACCGTATTATAAGGCTGTCACCATAGAAAAGCCTACAGACACCGCGGTGACGGCGGCCAATGAGACCGGCTGGACTCCTGGCTACTTCAAAAGGCCGTTGACTGAGTGGCCGTCATGGTCCTGGATCACCACCGGCCCTGGACTGTCTGGGAGTTGAGCAGGCAGGGCTCTGACACCTGGTGCTGTTTGTACGTTAATTCAGTGGCCTAACTGAAGAAAGCGCAGACTACTGGTCAGAGCATCTAGGCTGGCAGAAACCGTCAGCCTAAGGGGGCCGAACCAATGTGGGGCGGGGGTAAAACCGGCCCCCCCAGCGTCCCTGCGCATCTCTTTCCTGGACCCTTAAAGGTCATTAGAATCTATAAACCTTCCAATGCTGGTGCTCAGGCGGACGAGCAGTGAGGGAGGAGGCCTGGGGACAATCAACCTCACCTGGAGGCTGCTGGGGAGAAGTCCTGCCCCTCCCCCCGGGTATGAGGACACCCAACTCAGCACGAAGCATTTACAGAAGAGGTGTCTGCACCCTCAGCGCCCCAAGAATTAGGAATGGGACAAAAGGCAGAGGAGGGGTTTGTCACCGGCAAAGCCCATTAAAAATTCCTGGGAGATAAAAATAGAATCTGGGCAATAAAATAAAGTCTAACCTTTTTTTCCTTTGTGCTTTGTCTAATTTCACGTGCTCCTAGGGTTCCGCATTCAGAGGTCCCACACTCGGCACTTCAGACCCGATTTCCTAGTGCAAAATGGCTGGGCCGACACCTCAGCTCGCGGGGCCCCGTGCAGACTCCGCGACATAGAGCCTGAGCTCCAGCCAACCCGGCCCTCGAGAGCTCCGCCCCGTCCCTCCCTCTGACGCTGACGGGATTCCTACACAGCAGCCCGGCCCACAGCCCACGGGCGAGCGCACACTCTCACCTCTCCATTCTCCGATCAAAATATAAAGTTTTCCTTTGCTTCTGAACAAAAGTCAGTCTCGTTCTCTTGGCTCCAATGACACTGGGCAGGGGGACCCTTATTGGGGCCCACTCTGGAGGATCAGTAACAGAAATTGAGAACATTGTAACTTCAATGAACAGATGTGTGAGCCAAACTGTAATTAACATAGAGCAGTGTATAAGGCTCGTGTAAGATAAGATGTTTCTAACACTTCCATTTGATATTTCCATCACTTTATTATAAGCAAGTTCAGTGGAGGGGTTTGTCTTATTTGTCAGGTCAAGTTTAGAGAAATTAAGTGATTTTTTTCCAAGGATGTACATCTAATGATCTTGGCTGAAGCTTCAATCTTCTTTTGAATGCTTTTCCATTAAACATGATACCACACTTTCAGCTCCCGCATTTCTGAGGAATATAAAATCTTGTAACTTACTGTTATCAAAGGGGAAGGTGGGGGGAGGGATAATTTAAGATTTTGGGATTAACACATACACAACGCAATGTATAAAATACATAATCAACAGGGCCTACTGTATAGCACAGGGAACTACACTCAATATTTTGTACTAACCTATAAGGGGAAAGAATCTGAAAAAGAAGAGATATCTATATCTACATCATCTATCAAGGCAAGATAAAATGTAACTTAAGAGAAGCCGAAGGTAACCGCTTCTGACCCCCAAGACTTCAATCACCTAAAGCTTGGACTCTGCCTACTGCCCAAGGCCCTTTATGAACATACATGCATGTACCCGCAGCTTAAAACTTCCCCAGTTTTGGGGTTCAGGGAGACTGATTTGGAAAGATCTCTGGTGTTATCCTTACTTGCAGGGGACCATTCCTACTGCTAAAACATGCCAGTCACACCCAGAGGGTGGTACACCGTCTGAACAGGAAGAGTTTGGAAAAGGCACCTAATCTCCTCAACTCCAGGTGCTCGGGTTCCCCCCACCAGCCTCTTTCCGAAAAATCTCCCCACGTAAGGAAGTCAGCACCTTCAACATCCTGTTTGGCACAGTTTGGAATTTGTCCGGAGGATGAAGGGGAAGGGGGATAACAACGAGAGACAAGCCCTAGGTGTTTGGACAGGAAAATGCCACTCTAATTTCCATTTAGTAAGAGGAATTGACCAAAAGCTCAACTTGCCCCTGAACCACAATAGAGCTTGAAGCAATCCTGCTGTTTTATTGTTAGTTTTCAAAGAAACAAGTTGAAAAATGGAGGTCAGGACCACTGCAATTCACAAACCTGCAGGGTTTAAATTGATACCTATTGTCGAAAAATCTCTTGAGGTAAGTCAGCGAAAAGGATTTTAACAGATGGCAGAATTGCAGGAACAGAATTTCAAGGGGGAGATTGGTCTCGCCTGGAAAGCACATGGAAAGGGGCAGAACTTCAATGATGCCGTTGGCAAAAAAGGGCGTATGCATTTTTCCTGAATATATTCAGGAAAAATGCATACGCCCTTTTTGGCCAACCAAGCAGGCGCGCCGTGCAAATCAACACTACAACGAGGTATCACTTCTCATCAGTCCGAAGGGCCATCTTCACAAAGTGTAAAAACAAGAAATGCAGGATAGGGCGTGGAGAAAAGGGAGCCTTTTTACACTGATTGTGGGAAGGTAAATTGCCAACGGCACTCCGCAGAAGTGTATTGTGTTTCCCCAAAAAATCTAAGAAACAAAGCTACAGAGCATACGGCACTTCCACTGATGGGCATCTATCTTGGGAAAACCAAACCTCGACAGGACACAGGAACCGCAACGTTTAGTGCTGGTCTGTTTGCAAGAGTCTAGACTTGGATACAACCGAAATCTCCTTGGAAGGAAAACATGGATAAAGATGTGACACTTATGTACAATGGAATATTACTCAGCCATGAAATCAATGAAATAAGGCCAGTTGCAGCAACTCGGGGGTAATTAGGTACGATCATTCTCAGTGACATAAGTCAGACAGAAAAAGAGACTTATCATAAGATATCAGTTTTAGGTGGAATATCAAAATTGCGACACATGAACTAAATGACAAAAGAGGCACAGAATCACAAATTAGAAAACACACTTATGACTGCTAGAATGCAAAGGTTGTTTGAGGTGAGGCATAAACCAAGAGTTTGAAATGAGTACAGATAGCATTCCATAGACCAAATAGGAAATCAACAAGGCTTACTCTAAAGCTCAAAGGACTGGACTCAGCACACTCTACACACCAGAAAAGAATATATACGACTGGTCAGAATCTGAAAAAGAATTTATCTATGTCTCTCTGTAAGTGAATCAAGTGGATGTAAAGCAGCAAGAAACACAGCACTGAAAATCAGCTAAACCCCATTATAAAAATAAATTACAAAAAAAAAAAAAGACACTGAGTGAGAGATAAATTCTTACAGAATTCGTTCAGGGGCTGCGATGCAACCTGGATGGACCATCTCCACACTTGGGGAAGTCAGCACCTTCAACACCCTCTTTCGCACAGTTTGGAATTTCTCCGGAGGATGAACTGGAATGGGGGGAACAATGAGAGACAACGCCTAGGTGTTTGGACAGGCGCATGTCGCTCTAATTTCCAATGAGGAACAGTCATTGACCAAAGGCTCAGCTTGCCCTCGGAACCAGCCTAGGGCTTGAAGCAATCCAGCTGTTTTGTGGCCAGTTCCCAAAGAAACAAGTTGAAAAGTGTAGCTCAGGGGCACTGCAATTCACAGTCCTGCAGGGTTGTAAAAGATACCTAACGTCGAAAAATGCCTTGAGGTAAGTCATGAAAAAGGTCTTGAAAGCAAGGCAGAATTGCAGAAACGGGATTTCAAGAGGTACTTTGGACTCGCTATTAAAGCACATGGAAAAGGGCAGAACTTCTCCAACTATGCCGTTGGCCAAAAAAGGTGTATGTTTTTTTTCCTGAATATATTCAGTAAAAACGCATACGCCATTTTTGGAGAACCAAACCGGCACTCAGTAAAAATCAACACTACAAAGAGGTATCACTTCTCATCAGTCAGAAGGACCATCCTCACAACGTGTAAAACCCAGAAATCCAGGATAGGGCGTGGAGAAAAGGGGGCCCTGTACGCTGATTGTGGG